>NC_069382.1:186281285-186587356 GCF_027475565.1 Acinonyx jubatus
AATTTATTCTCACAGTTCTGGAGATTAGAAGTGAAAGATCAGGCACTGGCAGATTCAGTGTCTGGTGAGAAGCAACTTCTTGGTTCATAGATGAGGCCATCTTCTTGCTGGGCCCTCACATGGACACAAGACTGAGAGAGCTTTCTGGAGTCTCATTTATAAGGACACTAGTCCCATGAGGGTTCCACTTCATGACCTAATTACTTCCCAAAGGCTCTACCTCCTACTACCATCATATTGGGGGATTAGGATGTCAACATGAATTTTAGGGGGTCAAAAACATTCAGTCTTTTGCATTACTGAAGACTTCCCCTAACCCTGGGAAGCAGAGAGTAGCTACTTATTCCAGATTAGAAAACCAAGATATAAGGAAATACGCAAATTTCCTACAATTAGTGGCCAAGGGGTGGACAGTCTTAAATGTTATCACATTTGGGATTCGGTTTCAATATATGAATTTTGTGAGGGACGCTAGCCTTAATGCACCACTTTCCCATTAAAAGGTATAGTCTATTTCCCCACTTCCTTAATTGGGGCTAGTCTTGTAACTTATTTTGACTACTACAATATGACAAAATGATGCCATATGTTATCAAAGCCCATTATCTCAAGCAACCTTGAACTTTTCCCTCTCACCTTTTTGGAATACTTCTGCCATCATGTGAAGGAGCTTGAAGTTAAAAACAAACAAGCAAGAAGTATAAGAAAAACAATTGCACAGAATCTGCTTGAGGGCCAGCCATGCAGATGATCCCAGAGCCCAGCCCAATGACGAGCTGAATACAGATGCATGAGTGAGCACAGAACTGCTCAGACCATCCATAGAGTCATGAGAAATAATAAAACATGATTTAAAGCCACAGTTTTGGGTTATGCGCTTATTGAGAAATAGGTAAGGGATACAGACGTATTTTCTTTTGCTAGAAAAGCCTAATATACATTAGCTTTGTAAGACCTAAAAATATATTGCATTGAAAAAAAAAACCTGCTTATCTTTGTTTAAATCAATCAAATTTATTTGACTAAATAAGCATTTGTTGTTGCTCACGAATTTTGTTCAGATTTCTAGCCTGGAACTCTCTATAGAAAGCTGGATTCTTATGATCTGTCTGCATCTTACTTTTTAGCCCATTTTTCATTTTTGTGTTTTCCTACACAATCTATACTTTCAAATTCAGTTCTCAGCAATTCTTAAGCATTTTCCCTTCCTCTTGGCCTTAGACCTTGGCCAAGTTCTTTAATTTTTTTTTCTCAGTTGCTACTCATCTTTCAAGGAATATTTAAAATTATACCCCTTTTCTGGAGCTTTTGCTTATTGTCCCTTTTGTAAGTTATCAAATTATTATCTTATGGAATATGTGACAATCAATTCGACAAAGTTCCCCAATTACTTTGTGTGCATCTACTCTGTGCCAGGGACTGTGTTGAGACCTGGAATTGCAACAGTGAGTAAGGCACTCTGTTATTACATTTTGGTTATTTGTGTTTTACTGGTCTGGATGTTCCATGAGGGCAGAAGGGGTTTATTAAGTGCATTTTTCAATTTTTAATGCTTTCTTTCCTTGGGTAAATTCTCACCAGATATTTGCAAAATGGTAAGTGAATGAATAATGCAAATAATTGGAGTTTAATATTCATCACTTAATCAATTGCATAACATTGAGCCTTGTAGAACTACAGATTTTTGCAAATCCCTAGTGCAAACCATGAGAGCACTTGAAATGGTCAATGAGCAAGTCTTCACTCCATTAACTCTAGCAATTGTTCACTTGAATAGTCAGCTTAGATAAAAATATAGTTCATGAACTTTTTATAAGCTTCAAGTGCTTGCCCTTCCTGTTTTCATTAGAAGTCCATATGATGAAACAGCATTTAAATAAGGCCAGGGCAAACATTTAATTACCACAATTAGTGGTTTAAAAGAACACAAATATATTATCCTTAGTGAGAAGTCCAACAGGGGTTTTACCAGGTTAAAATCAAGGAATCATCCAGGCAACTTTCCCTTCTGGAAGCTCAAGGGAAGACTCAGTCTTCTTGCCTTCTCCAGCTTCAAGAGGCCACCCTTCTTCCATCTTCAAAACCTACAATGAAATATTTCTCTAGCCATTCTTCAATTGCCCCTTCTTTCTGAACACTGTTGGGAACTTCTCCTCTTTCAAGAATTCCTGTAACTAGATTGGTCTTACCCAGATAACCAGGATAATCTTCCCATCTTAAGATCACTAACTTTAATCACATCTGCAAAGTTCCTTTTGTGAAGGCAACATATTCAAAGATTCTGAATGGACTTCTTTGAGAGGTCATTATTACACCTTCTACAACTGAGACATAAACTATTTAAAATTTTTTAATGTTTATTTATTTTTGAGAGAGAGAAAGAGAGAAAGACAGAGACAAATCACAAGTAGGAGAGGGGCAGAGAGAGGGAGACACAGAATCTGAAGCAGGCTCCAGGTTCTGAGCTGTCATCACAGAGCCCAACGTGGGGCTCAGAACTGTGAGATCATGACCTGAGCCAAAGCCGGATACTTAACTGACTAAGCCACCCAGGTGCCCCATATATCAACTGTTTTAAAATTTGTTTCATATGACACTCAAAAACCATGTAGATGGAGGGAGATAATATTAACTCAGTTTTTTAGATTAAAAAAAAAAAAACTCACAAAACTGAAGCAGGCCATTTAAATTGCGTATGATCATGCCAGCAGCTTCTACCCCAGGACAGATGACTTCACAACCTCACTTACCAAAGTCATCACCTCACCAAACTAGAAAGCAAAGGAAGATTTGATCAAGCATCATTCATGAGTCATCCAAAAAAACCAGCAACAAGCATAGTGGGTTAACTGTTTCAGCTGAATAGATAAGTTGATTATTTACTATATGGGTTAACTCCTAATATCTGGAGTATGAGGGGCTTTTCTTTGGTTTTGTCACACTTTTTATGAGCTGAATGTTTCTGTCCCTCACAAAATTCAGATGTGGAAACCTAACCCCAAATATGATAGTATTTGGAGCTGGAACATTTGGGAGGTGATTAAGTGATGAGGATGGAGCCTTCATGAATGGGATTCGTTTTTTATTAAAGAGTCTCCAGAGAACAACCTTATCCTTTCATGTAAGAACACAGTAAGATGGCGGTCTGTGAACCACTGTGAACCAGGAAGTGGGCTCTCACCAGACACCAAATCTAAATCCCTGATCTTAGATCCCTTGCCTCCAGTACTGAGAAATATATGGTTTTTGTTGTTGTTGTTGTTGTTTATTTTTTTACCAAAGGCACCTTGTCTATATTTTTGTTCTAGTAGCCTGAACAGACTAAGACACATGACTTGTGCTGAATCCAAAAGGCAGAAATTGTAACCCTAATTTCTTCAGTAGTTTTCAAATTCAGAGCACTTTATGGCAGGTAATTCACCCAAGAAAATGTCTATTAGACATCACATTGCCAGACAAGGTGGGTACAAAATGAGTAAGAAGAGGACAATGAGGAAGATTGACACAGAGACTGTCGAATGCAATACTATGACTTCTCTCCAAGAGCAATATGCTGTTAGAGAAAGCAAGATGTGGGTAGCTCTTTCTGATGTAGGGGTAATGGCAGAGGAAGCTGCAAAAAGAGGTGATGTATAAATTGTGTTTTCAAGTATTTCACTATGAAGAACAGGTTGAAAAGATGGAGGAGGCCATTGAACTGCTGGCATGAAAGTGATTATAGTGGATATTTCTAAAACCCCAATTGAGGTCCAAGGCCACATATAGATGTGAGAGCCATAGCTGTTGATGATCTTGGGCAGGTCTCTTCACCTTTTTGGATATGGTTCCTAGACCTTGGATGTTTGCATTGCCAATATTTAGAGCATTTTCTGTCATATGGTAGGCACTAGTGAAGTGTTCAATGGAATTGAACATTACAGTCTGAATATCTGTTATGAAGGTGAAGGAGAATGTTTACATATATAGATATGTTTATATTCACTGATTACATGTTAATAGAAACTAGAATTATCCAATAAGTTTTAAATACAGCATTTATAAAGTGCCCATGTTTCATCTACAATAGACCATATTATGATATTCAGAAAACAATAATTTGGGAACCCAAATTCCGTGGGGAGGATGAGTGAGTCAAAGAGGAAGGAAAAGAAATGACAGGAAAGACTCTAAAGATGAAAGAAGAAATCAAGATTAGTTGAATTGGATGTGTTTAAAATTGTTTACTAAGGGAGATAATGTGCACAATCAGGAGATGAATCTAGAAAACATAGTCATAAGTCCTATATGAATGTGAATCATGGGGGAGAACCTGAAGATCTCAGTCAGAAAAACAACCCCCCCAACCCCAAGTGACAAATGGATGTATAGGGGGGAGGGAGAGAGCCAGGAAATATAGCTCTATCTTGGATTGAAGAGAAATAATGGAGGAACAAGGAAAACAAAGCATCCTTCTTATATATTTGGCCATGAGAAAGACTCTGAAAGAGAAACTCAGAGCAAAGAAAATTTTTGAGAGTAAACACATCAAAAAAAAAATCAAGAACAAAATCCAAAGCTCAGACCCTACATAGTTTATCTACATTTGGCAGCCGTACACAACCTGCACCTGAAAGCCCTCTCAGAGAAAGGTATTTTCTTATTCTCAGGACAATGGATCCCAGGTTATTGAAAATGGTTTCCTTAACACATCAGGGGTCCTTGAGAGAAATGAAGAACAGTACCATGTTTCCAAGGCTGTAACCCAAAAGGAACACCATTCTTTAAGTCCTGCTCCAGCAGTGAAGCCTCCAAAGAGGGAACTCAGCTGTATTTCCTTGGGTGTATGACTTCACTGCAAACAAGACTGGGTGACGTTTGCATTGTAAAGCTCATGGAGAAGGTCTAGTGAAGTTCCATGGGCTACAATGATGGATGGACAGTCAGACTTAGAAGTATACTAAACAGAGGGAAAGAAGATAGTAATTCTCTGTACCTATCTAATTACACTTAGGAGACTCCTACGTGGAGCTACCAATATTATGAACATAAAGGCCAGTATAGGGTTTAAGAATAATTGCTTGGGGGTGAGCATTTAGATTAGTAAGACTAGTAAGATTCTTCACTTACTAATCTGTTTATATGGTCAGTTTACTTAATGTCCTCAGATCCTCAGGATCCTTATTTGTGAAATAAAATAGTACCTACTTCAGAGATGTTATGAGGGTCAGAAACAAAATGTGTAGTGAAGAATGTAAAGATAATGTAGTGTTTAGGTTAATTTTGCTAAATTTTCACTAAACGAGCACTGAATGATATACAGTATGCATATTATAGCAATTATAAGCTGGAAATGCATTTTTATTTTGCTTTATCTTTGAGGAAAGCAGGAATCAGACATATAACTCTCTTCAGAAGATTCTGCCTGCCACATTGTGTCTGAAAAGGGGGTCTTATGTGACTCACAGCTTTTGAACCAGAGCAAAAATAAACGTGAACAGGTCTACTTCTGTAACAGGGCCTTTGTGTATTCTCTGCCCCCCACCTATATTTGCACATGTAGAGATAACTTCATAGTCAGATGCCTAGTCTGTGGTTTATGTTAATAAATCGCTGTTCCATGACCCTTTTATACTCTGGACTAGAGAGAGGCCATGGTTTATTATTTCTGTTTTATGGATTATATCACTGAAACCCTACACCTTAAATGGCTTTATTTTGACCCCAACATTTTAGTTCATGGAATCTATCCCAAGTAAATAATCAGAGAAGGGGCTAAAGATTTATGTGCAGGAATGTTCATCATGGTGTTATTTATTACAGCAAAACATAGAGGAAAAATCCCAAATATCCAACTTTAGGAGATTTATTAAATAAATTATGCTCTATTTATAGGATGGAATTCGTTCAATAGTGAAGTGACATTTTTAGAAGGCGATTTCATGATATAATGTTGGGTAAAGAAAGCATGATTCAAAACTCTCTGTAAGTATAATAAAACATTTCTTTTTTTAATTTTGCAAATTACCAACTAAAGCAAATATGCTCAAATGCTTTCATTTCTTTTCAATGCTTGGATTATAAGATTTCTTAAATAATGTTTTCTATTTGTGTAAAGATTATAGGATTTCTTAAATAATGTTTTCTATTTGTGTAAATAATGTTTTCTATTTGTGTAATGTATATTATGGGAAGGCAGGATCTGGCAAGGCAGAATTTCAGAATTAGTATGATTATATATTTTATATTAATATGTAATATTATATGGAATATATAAAAATAGTATATTTAATAATATTTTAATTATAAATAATTGCAAATAGTTTTAATTGAGTTTTCATTATATATAATAACTAGAATCTGGTTACCACAATGATTTATCTATTCCCTTCTTCACTCACTATTCACTAATGCTAAATCAATGCAATTAAACCCCATGGGATGAAAGGATAGAAATAATGGAATTGATGATGCAGTGATGCAGTTATTTGTCACATGAAAAGCCTTCCTAAGACCTATTCCTGGGATGATTGTATTAGTTCAACATGTATTAGCTCAGCAAACACTTATTACCAGCATTTGTTAAATAAGGGACCACATTTTCAATACATTTGTGAAATCTTCTGTTAACATTCCACTTCTTGTTATGAAAAGATGCTCAATATCACTAATCATCCGGGAAATACAAATCAAAACCACAATGAGATGTTACCTCACACCTGTCAGAATGGCTAACATTAACAATACAGGAAACAACAAGTTTCCTCCGCAATGAGGCAGAGAAAGCAGAACACTCTCGCACTGTTGGTAGGAATGCAAATTGGTGTAGCCACTGCCAAGAACAGTATGGAGGTTCCTCAGGAAGTTAAAAAAGAACCATTCTACGATCTAGCAATTACACTACTCGGTATTTACCCAAAGGATACAAAAATACTGATTCAAAGGGGTGCATGCACCCTTATGTTTATAGCAGCGTTATCTACTATAGCCAAACTATGGAGAGAGCCCAAATGTCCATCAACTGATGAATGGATAAAGAAAATGTGGTATATATGTACAATGGAATATTACTCAGCCATCAAAAAGAATGAAATCTTGCCATTTGAATGACATGGATGGAGATAGAGGGCATTATGCTAAGCAAAATAAACCAATCAGAGAAAGACAAATACTATATGATTTAACCCATAGATGAACATAGGAGAGGAGGGAGAAAAAAAAGAAAAGAAAAAAGAAAGGGGGAAACAAACCATAAGGGAAATTTTTAAAGATAGAGAACAAACTGAGGGTTGATGGAGGGAGATGGCTGCGGGATGGGCTAGATGTGTGATGGGTACTAAGGAAGGCACCTGTTCTGATGAGCACTGGGTGTTTTAATGTTAAGTGATGAATCACTGAATTATACTTCTGAAACCAATATTGCACTGTATGTTAACAAGAATCTAAATAAAAATTTAAAAAGGAAAAAGAAAAAAATATTCCATTTCTTATAAAACAGTAAAATATGTATGTGATAATCTTTGCTTTACTTACCTTGCAGTTTAAATTAGGATTTCTTAACTTTAACACTATTGACACTGGGGCTGGGAAGTTCTTTGTTGTGGGGACCTGTTCGGTGTATTGTAGGATGTTTAGCAGCATCCCTGGTCTCTATCTCTCTCCTCATCATGAATGCTAAAAATGTCTCCAAATATGGCCAGTTGTCTCCTGGGGCAAAATTTCTCTCAGTTGAGAACCACTGTATTAAGTAATAGGCATGTGCCTGAAACTTACAAATATGTTAATTGGAAAGTCTCAATGGGCTCATTTTCTAAATTATCTCATTTAGTTCTTCTGAAAATAACATTTATTTCCATTTTCTGTTGTTTTGGTTGTGCTAGTTATATCAAGACAGTCAATCTTGTTTGACGACGTCTAATTCAAACGAATAACTACTTCAAAATTTAATTGAGTGGAAGGGTTGGTAATTAACTGCTTATCTGATTTTAATCATTTTCCTCCCCAAATCAGTTTATGTGTAGGAAAATACTCAATCTAACACATCACAGAATATCCCCGTCAATGATTTACTCAGTTTTCACGGAGGAATAAGCATAGTTTAGTAATCAGAAAAACATCTGTGTCGTCTGCCCGTGTAACTTTGGGAAGATCATTAAATTTCTCTTGGATGTATTCTTTTAATGTGAGTTAAAAGACACATTAATGGAGTTAATATTGACACCCTTCAAAGACTTTGAGGATTAAACGGAAAAAAAGCAAAACATTACAATATTAAATCCACTATTAAATCACCTACTTTGCAGATGCAGGATTAACTTTTAGGGCTACACAGATGAATTAGACTATTTCATTGACTTCAAGCATCTCACAGTCTGATGGACGAGAGACACATGCAAACAGTGACCACACACTGAGTAAAGGGTGAAGAACTGTCCTTGCTTTCCTAGGACTGAGAAATTTCCTGGGTGTAGGACTTTTTATGCTAAAACTTGGGAAGTCACTTGTAATCAGGGACTGTTGGTCACCTTAATGATACATACTTCCACTAGATTCTGTAAGAGCATAGAAGAGGAGTATATTTGACTTTGCCAGTGAGGTTTTAAGGATTCAGAAGAGATGTTACATTAGAACTGAGTTTTTAAAGATGAAGTAGGGATTTGAAGGAGGCAGGCTTCTCAGCAAAGGGAAAGGCAGGTGCAGTACACCACGGATTAGAGAGCATACGAAATAGTGTGCAAATAATTTATCATTGCAACCCAGGGTGCAAAGTTGGCAAAAAGTTTCTAGATACAGTGTAGGGCTGGCAAATGGAGGTCTGTTAAGTCTTGCTTAAGAGTATAGGCATTTACCCATTGGGCTACAGATAGCATTAACTAACTTTAACCTGGAAGTGACATAATCAAGTGGGTTTAAAGAAGATAATTCTGGGGCATCTGCGTGGCTCAGTCGGTTAAGCGTCTGACTTTGGCTCGGGTCATGATCTTGCGGTTTGTCATTTCCAGCTCTGCGTCCTCGGGCTCTCTGCCATCAGCACGGAGTCTGATTCAGAGCTGTGACGATCTCTCTCTGCCCCTCCCCCACTTGTTTTCTTTCACTCTCTCTCAAAAATAAACATTTTTTTTAAAAAAGGAGATAATTATGACATTAAAATATAAGACAGACTGACATCAGACAAGTTAGAAGCCTCAAGGTTCCATTAGAAATCTGTTTCCAGGGCATTATAAACAGAATAGTAGGTTGAATTTAGGAAAAACTATGTGGGAGGAGGTACAGAAAAAATAAGACTTGGTGAGAGATTGAATGTAGGACACAGGGAACACGAAGCAGTGGAAGATAATGTCTAAGTTCCTGGCAATGGTTAGAAGAGCAGAATGTTGGAGTCATTCACAAAATAGATATACAGAAAGATATGGGGTTGTGTATGGGAGGTGGGTGGGTAAAGACAATCAACTTGTCCTTAACCTACATTGGACTTGGGTGCACCTGTGACCTGTGTCTGGTCAGTGATGGTAGTCTTAAATGCAGGTTGAAGAACCGAGCTCGAGGTTGGAAATGAAACTTTAAATGTCATCTGCACAAAAGTCATGGTTAGATCTGTGGGCCTTGTGTGAGGTCACCCAGGTAGATGCTAAGGGATGGAAGAGAGAATGCTGGGCATTAGACACTAAGAGAGTGTTTCTCTCACTTTCCATGACTCTTCGTTTCCTTTAGGGCCAGGAGCGATGGATTCTCAACCATAGACATTGAAGGATTTTGACATACCTGGTTTTAAGAGCATTTTCTTTGCTGTTAATTGTGCTCCGACTGCTCAAATTTGTTAAGGGGCAGCTTTATAGTATTCATATGAACTAGCATCCATAAAGAAGAAAGAAAAAAAAAACATTGATTAAAGTTAGTGCAGCTGGAGAAAAATAGTCAGCAACCAATTACCTCACACTTTCCTAAAAGACCCCTCAGTTCATTTCTTGTTATTTTGGGTATGGGTGAAAAGAGACAGCAACTGAAATCACCTTTATGTTGCTCGGCCAAAAAAGCTCAGCTTCCTAAGTGTAACTGAAATAAGCATAACTCCTTTTTGAGCCAAGACTTAAGGCAGTGAATTCAGCCGTCAATTCCCATTGCATGTGATGTGTAATCTAACAAATTTTCAAACAAGCATTCTGGAAACAATTAAAAGTAAGCAAGCTGCCCTGATCAAAGGCTGCTGATGTTTTAAATTGCATTTTGGTCACCCACAACTACTCTTCCAGAATGTGCCTTGCCCTGTTGGGGCCCAGAGCATGAAAAAGAAAGTTTTTGCCATCCTGCCCAGTGTGAGTTTAAGGCTGTGGGTCATTAGGAAGCAAACACATTAGGGCTAAAAAAAATAATTGTTTGGTTTATAGTCACTTGGGGCTTCAGCTTGAATCAGACCTCAGCTGTGGCCCGGGAAAAGTGCATGCAGTGCTTCGTACAAATAGTTTGCTGATACGTCACTGTAAGAAGCATATGTGATACTATTAACTTCCCAAACAAACATGCAATTTGTGTTGATTTCAGAAAGACAAATACCATCATATTTGCCAAATGTACTTTGGATTTCCATGCAAACCTAGGACATATAAATAAACATATTTTGTATCTATTCAAGCTCTGCAAAGCCTCTCTGTTCTGGACACAGTTTGAAATTTGGGATCATGGGTGATCATTATCTCATGGTCAAGGATCCTCCACATTTGACAGTACATGGCCAGAAAATAGGCGGCCCATTTCACTCTGGGTCCATCCAAGGATGTTTAAATGCTGTCCATGACCTTAGACAAGACCCCCACTTTATTTTTCAAATGGATTTTTGTGTGCAGGGAACTTGTAATATGCTGCAACAATAAAATAAAAATAAAAAGAAGAAAGATGAAACAAGGACTACTGGCTCACATCCATGTCAGTAAACATGCACTCTTGCAGTTGAAAAATGGAAGGAAATGTAACTATCCAGTCCAAGCCTTCATTTTACAGAAACAGAGAACATAGCCAGAAAACTTGAGATAATTTGCTGATAGCCTCAGTGTTAATTAGTGACAGATATAAAACTAATTCCCGAAGGTTTGAATTCCAACTAACATCCTTTCCACAGTATGATATTGTCTCCATGGTAAAGTGATTAAAAGTTTTTGGAAAGTCTAAAAAATCATAGCTATACAAAAAAATAAATAAATAAATAAACGATAATGTAGTTGTATATGAGTAAATTACGAGAACCTGGGAATTGACAGAGTTCACTGTGTTATTACTTGAATTTAGTCTTCAAAAGTTCTTAATCATAAGACTTGACCCCAACCATTGTAACTATTGGATGAACCCTTGAAATTATATGAATTATGTAGTAGATTAAATCAGTGATCCCAATTCTTCATTGTTCTACAGTGTTACTGCACATCTACACCTTTGCCATGGTCTTGTGGTGTATGGAATATCCTTTCCTGCACCTTGACTTCGGGCTTGATGTGTTTTGGTTAGTTAAGGGTCATCCAAAGTTTTGAATGCTAGTAGTTGTGATGACAGAGGCTGGAAATGGACTTGCCCTCATGTGCTCCTGACTTTCCCCATGAGAACACTCCTAGGGTAGCCACTGGTCTAACCCATAATCAGAGTCAAGGGCATTCAAAACCAGCCTAGATCAGCTGAATCCCAGCTGACCACTGATGTGTGAATGAAAATAATCATTGCTTGTTGTGAGTGCCTTTGAGATCTGGTAGGATTTGGTTAAGTAACATTATTATAATAGTGACTGAAGAACATTATTTTCTGTGTGAATCCACTTATGTGAGAGTCTACTTTCTATGGGAGATAATAAATGAAGTATTGACTTCAAAGACTCAGAGTTAGGTGGTAAATATTGCCCAACTGAGTGATGTTAAGGGCTTTACTTATTCTATCTTACCTCATTGTTTTACAACCCTGAAAGATTAGGAGTGATGCATTTTTTAGTTATATTCACAAGGTGTTTTGTTATGGACTGAATGTTTGTATCCTCCCAGAATCATATATTAAAGTCCTAACCTCCAATGTGGTGGTATTTGGAGGTGGGGGACTTTGGGAGGCAATTAGATTTAAATGAAGTTTTGATGGGATTAGTGCCCTTATACAAAGAAGAGAGACCAAAGCTTTCCTTGTCTCTCTGCCATGTGAGGACATCGTGAGTAATTAGCTTTCCACAAGCCAGGAAAAAGGACCTCATGAGGAACTGAATCTGCTGACCCTTTGATCTTGGACTTTCTAGCCTCCAGAATTGTGAGAAATAAATACCTGTTGTCTAAGCCGCCCATTCTATGGTATCTTGTTATAGCAACCAGAAGGGACTAATGTATAGATTAATGGCGAACAAGTGTTAAGAAGCATGATTCTTGAAAGTCTAACTCCCACTTCTTTATAGCTTATTATATTGGTCTTCCCAAACACAAAAAGAAGATGCATGGAGATATATTTTCTCCAATGAATTACATTTTCATTAATGTTTTCCTACTCTGTTCCCAAACTGACTGCTCAAACTGTCAATCCCCTTCTGGATGGGTTTCCCAACAAGGTGGGTGAAACCCATGATGAGGAATTCAGACTCATATATAGAACAAAGAACAGAGGCAGGTGGTGACGATACCTAGAAAGTACTCCAAGGTGAAACAGGACCTAGCCCTTGGCTGTGATCCACAGAACAGCAGTGGAGTCCATAAATTTGTGTTGAGCACATAGTACTTTCTCTGTCCTGGACTAAATTCTGGGGATAGGATTATGAGTAGACATGACCCTCACTTCGGGGGACTTACATTGGGATGGCACTGGTAGTAAATGGGATATGAGGAGATGACATTACTAACAGGTATTTAGTGATAAGAAGGGAATATGCAGGGCTCACCCTTCCCTTCCTTCTGGCCTTTACTAAAATGCTACTTTAAGCAGTGAGGCTTTCCAGGCCACTTTATATACAATTACATCTCCCATCTCCCTATCTGCTTTATCTTTCTTCTCAGAAACTATGTAACCATTTTAAAATTATACTTATTTTTCTCCTTTGTTGTCTTTCTCCCCTATTATTACGTAAGGTTTATGCAAATGAGAATTTTTGCTTGCTTAGTTTAGTTTCTTTGTTACCGTTAAATAGCTTTTCACTGCTGTGTAGCAATTTCAGAAAGAGTGCTCAGCACATGTAGGTTCTAACAACAAAAATGGTGGGGTGCCTGGGTGGCTCAGTCGGTTAAGCATCTGACTTTGGCTCAGGTCATGATCTCACGGCTCATGAGCTCGAGCCCCGCTTGGGGCTCTGTGCTCACAGTTCAGAGCCTGGAGCCTGCTTCAGATTCTGTGTGTCCCTCCTCTCTGCCCTTCCCCTGCTCATGCTCTGAGTCTGTCTCTGTCTCTCTCTCTCTATCTCTCTCAAAAAATATAAATAAACATTAAAAAAAAAACAAAAATGTCAAATGAAAGAATTTATAAAGAGCTCTAGGTGTGCAAAAGAGGGTTCTGCTTGCCTTATTTGAGACTTTGAGGTTTCCACAAAGGGAATAATGCCTATACCAAAGCTTGAAGCATATGGAAGCATAAGCCCTGTGCAGAAAGGCAAGGGAGTTTCTAAGACATCCAGGAGGCCAGGCCGGTAAGCTGGTATGCACACACAGAAGCAGCTCAGGGACTGTCATTCATATTGATGGTGTGAAGGCACAGCTACTTTTTATGCTGGATTTGAGGTCCAGATGTTTGCTTCTCATCTGGATTGATGACAAGAGCAGGTAGATGAAGAAATGACATTCTTTTCGAGTCAGATATTTGATGAAACTCATTCCAATTTGACATCAAAGAAGAAGTTGTATGTGATAAGGATGGAAATTCACAAACTCAAAGTAAGAATGTCCATTATCAGAATGGCAGTCCTGCTGATGGGGGACAACTTGGGTCTTGAGAAGCTGGTTAGAGTGGCCAGGGAGAGCGAGTGACATTCCAAGCCCCAACTCCATGTCTGAGGTTGCATCAAGTTCCAGCTTCAGGTTACAAATGGCCATTAAATTGGAACCACAGGCCAGAGGAGATCTATACACCTTCAAAGCTAGAAGAGGAAGATGTTTTTCTGTTGGTGGCCTGGTTCCTTAGGAGAGAGGCCCTGTATTAAAGCAAGGATGGAAATATCCAAACAGAATGATTAGACCAAAGCTAATTATATTTTAATTATGAATGGAGGCTATTTTAATAATAACTCCATGATCACTTATTGAAAGTTTACTCTCTCTGGGCAAATGTGGCCTCATTTGATCCTTGCAATAACCCCATGTGACAAATGGTATTTTTAAATTGTTCCTTCTGAGGAAAATGAAGTTAGAGAGGTTAAGTAACATCTGACATCAACTAGGAAGTGGAAAAGTAGGGAGCGTCTATGTATTCATTTTTTTTTCTCATTTGGTAACAAACAGCAGGCATCTGCTAGCCTACAAGCACTTGTCCTCCTGGGCGTACAACCAAAGGTAGTCTAAAGTCAAACACAGGCTTTAGACACCTGGGCCTGCTCCCAGCAAAAAACTATGGGTAAGAGGAAAAAGAAAGGGGGGTGGAAGGGTGAGAACCACTGGCAGCTGCTGTCCTCCGGACAGAAAAGGCAGAAGAAAGTAATTATTGGGTTTGTTCCCAACAGCTAGTGGGAACTCATTAATTTATCTAAGCCCATTTATTCAACAGATATTTGTTGAGTACTTACTTACTACAATTCTGACTCTGATCGAGGTCTTATGGGTATTGTCGTAAACAAGACACTGACTGAGTAGTTCAGCAATTTCAGATAGTGAGACCGTACTAAAGAGTGACTGGCTTTCTGAGAGCGGCATCAGGAAGGGGGTCGGCAGGAGGTATCTCAGAGCTGAGATCTGAATACAAGAAGAAGGCTTTCGCGGAAAACTTACTGCAGGCAGAGGAGAGAGTAAATGAAAGACTCTATGCAGAAAACACTGAGACAAATTTCAGTCATAGAAGTGGGGTCTGGAGGGAAAGGGGTGTTTCAGGGGCAAGGAGGTGGCCTGGTATGACAGAGTGGGAGTAGCCTTATTACATACTACCTTGCTGGTCACAGTGAGGGACGGCTGGTGTGGGGAGATGATGGAATATTTTTCTCTTTAAATTATTGTGGTTTCTCTCTTTGAAGGCTCACACCCCACAGGAACTGTAATAGGCTGCACTGACCTTTAGTAGATTAATAGAAACATCCCCTGTTAAGCCCAGGAGGAGAATGTCCTCAGAGGTATTATTTTTCCACTATTGAACTACTCCGTGTTCGGTCAATATTGGGGGAGCCCACAGCCCATGTGTTCTTTTGTGTGCGTGTGGTGTGTGTTTTTGCAATTCAAGATTACACAGCACTTTGTTGATAAGATCATTAATGCTTTTTCCAGTTGTTATTAATTGTTTTTCATCCATTTATAAATTGTGCCTCTGCACGCTGGCCCCAGGGTATAAGTACAAAAATTGAGTTTTGATTATTATAATAAGTAAAGTATTATTAACGAAAGCAATTACGGTTAATAGCTTCAACGAAGGAAAACGAAATGATAGCCTTTAGTGCCTTCCCACAGGGAAAACCAGATTAAATCACTTGCAGAAAAGAAAAATCTTTATCCTTGGTCCCACCAAACATTATAACTAGACGTTGCCTTTGGATATTTCTATCTCCTTTGTTCAGAAGCAGAAAGGAGAGCTTGAGCTACACAAGGTTATTGCTCATTAGTTGGTCAGATGAGGCTAGATCATAGCATTCAGGATTTTAATCTGGGTATTATTTGTCCCATGTTACAGATGAGCTAACTGAATTTCTTATCTAACTTAACCTCAGTCTTAACTTAAAAGCAGCCCGGTGGAGATTCAAATGCAAATCAGTATTCCTATGCTTAGGATTTTTCTGTGGTTTTCTCTGAAATCTATGATCTGATCCAGTAATGTTATGTGACATTAAAAAATTTCTAAAAAGTTGCTTAAAGAGTAAAAATGAAAATTCTTGCATACCAGATTTTTCGTTTACTAGAATTTCCTACAGAACACAATCTCAAGGTATTTACCTGTATCATGGTTACCCGCATGGTCGGAGAAGGCTGAGGATGATTGCAGCGCTTAAATGTTCTTTAGGAAAGGGTTGTCAGAGAGGTCATGGGGCCAGCATCTAACCATGTATCTCCTGATGGGAGATTTGTTATTTGAACTCAGATCTGTCTCCAAACTTCACTCTCTCCAAGAGAACTCAGGGTTACTATTTATACAAGGCTTTGTTTTTCATGTAACATTTTACTCCTTTTGAATCAAAAGGCCAGCTCAATGTATCTGCCATGAGTCTTACTGGCAGCTCTCTTTTGACATAATACTTTCTGTATTTCCCAAGGCCTGACCAGTCATTGGCTATGCACAAGCTACTAAACATAATATAATAACCCACAGTTCACTGACTTTCGCCCCTGCCTATTCATATAGTTCCCAGCAAAGTCTTCTTACTTATTTATTATTTATTTATTATATATTTTTTACTTTATATTTTATTATATTTATAATATAATATAATTTATTATATTATTTATAATATAATAAATATAATAAACAAATATTATATTTATAAATAAATAATAAAATATATTTTTATTTTTATAAAATATGTATAAAAATAAATAAATAAATAAATAAATAAATAAAATATAATTTATTATATTATTTATTACTTCTTACTTATTTATTATTATGCTTGGAAGCCAATGCATGAGCTCATGCCTGTGTCTGTAAGCTGAATTATCTCTCAAGGTTTGCTTATCTACTCCCAGCAAACTCGTGAACACCTTCTGTAGTCTGAAGGGGATTCCCAGCACCGCTGATGCAAACTCTGTGTCTGATGTTCCCATGTGCCAGGGACCTGCCCTTCCTCTCTCCAAGCTCTAGCCTATAGAGGGAACATGCACAATGGGCCAAACAGGAACTAAATTATAAACTTGTTAACATTTTGATTGGAGAGTGCAGTTTGTTTCCATGGCCGAAAAAGGTGACCTAATCTATCATTCCTATACTGAAAATGCCAGGTGCCCAATGAAGCGTGTGCCTTTATTACCCATCCAATTTCAGTGGAGAAGTCTGAATCTAAAGTGCAGAAACCAGGGGCGCCTGGGTGGCTCAGTCATTTAAGCATCCAACTCTTGATTTCAGCTCAGGTCATGACTGACCATTCGTGAGTTCCAGCCCTGCATCGGGCTCTGCCCTCACAGTGTAGAGCCTGATTGGGATTGTCTCTCCCTCTCTCTCTGCCCCTCCCTGGCACTCTCTCTTTGTCTCTCTCTAAAAATAAATGAATAAACTTAAAAAAAAGTAAAAAAAAAAATAAAGAGCAAAGATGAGCAGCAAGCCATTTGTTCTGTTTATCACTTGGAAAATGAGTTCAAGGGGACCCCACTCTCCCTAAGCTTGAGCAGTACAAATAAAACAAAACAACAACAACAAAAAGCAAAAATGTGTACAAGAGGAAGAATGGCCCCGCTGACTTTCAGTAAGAAACCATGCCTCATGGTAAATGCAAAACAAGGGACATTCTGCTCTCCCCATTCTCAGTCACCAATGCCCTTCTTACAAGAAAAGCATTGGAGGGGATGGCAGAAACAGAGAAAGAAAGAGAGAAAGAGATGCTCTTTGAATAGTCCTTTCTATTTTTTTTTAATTTTTATTTATTTTTGAGAGAGAGACAGAGTGCAAGTAGGGGAGGTGCAGAGAGAGAGAGGGAGACACAGAATCGTAGGTGGGTTCCAGACTCAGAGCTGTCAACACAGAGCCTGATGAAGGGCTCAAACTCGCAAACTGTGGGATTGTGACCTGAGCCGAAATCAGACGCTCAACTGACTGAGCCATCCAGGCGCCCCTTGAATAGCCCTTTCTAAACATAGTGCAGTCGCTGCCGGAAGTTCCTTCTCCAGGGAAAGCATGAACTCCTCCAATGCCCACATCGCCACATTCCCTGCGGGTCTTGCTGGACAGCCCTCAAACCATCTTCACCTGAGTAGGAAGTACCCTCTTTTCAGTTCCGTGTGTGGCCCTTTTGCCACCTGTGACTTGCATCTCACAGTATCACTTATGAAAGGATGAAGGAGGGTTCCCATCCACAGGCAGTCTGGGCAAAGGACTGACCTCGTCCTCAAGGTTCCGCCACCTCTCCCAAGATAAGAGAATCTTTATTCTTCTTCTTTGTTCCCAGCCACAGTGCCCCACCCCACCGCGCGCCCACCTCCCACCGCCCCGCACAGGAAGCTCCCCAGCCCTTGCCCTTGCCAGCATCAGGTAGAGATCACCATGGTGGAGGCTCTGGGATGCTTTCCCCCAGCTGGGTGTTCTGCTCTCTCCTTAGAGCCTCAGACCCTCTTCTAACTCCTAATGAGAACCAGCTCTCCTTCATGGCTTCACTCCTTCCTTAATTCTCTACCATATCTTCACTACAGCCTCTGTTTTAATTGGAAAAATCACAAATATACGCAAATCCCAATATTCTTGTTTTCCCCAGGGGTGAGCTTTCATGCTTTTTTCTCTATCTCAGAACTTGTCTGTTACACCCATCTCCTCCTTCTCTACTCTTGTTTGTTTGCTTTGTTTGAGGCTTTTTCTTTGTTGTTTTTTTTTTTTGTTTTTTTTGCTTCTTTACTGGTCATTTATTACCAAAGCGCCTATTACTACCTGCAGTTTCTGCAAAATGTGTTCAACATACAAATGGAGGGGCACCTGGGTGACTCAGTTGGTGAAGCATTTGACTCTTGATTTTGGCTCAGGTCATGATCTCACAGTTCCTGGGTTCGAGCCCTGCATTGTGTTCTCTACTGACAGTGTGGAGCTTGCTTGGGATTCTCTCTCTCTCTCTCTCTCTCTCTCTGCCCCTTCCCCTCACGCACACTCGGCCTCTCCCTACAAATAAATAAATAAACTTTAAAAATATATAAATGGATATAGCTTAGACCCTGCCCTCAAGGCCCTGCACCTAACAAACATTTGATATAATTGGGTCAGGAACCCAGTAAAGAGGCAGCAGAGCTGGTTGGTAAGGGCCTGCTTTCTGAGTTCAAGTCCCAGCTCTGTTGTGTACAAGTGGTAAGATCTTGGGCAAATCACTTCTCCCGAGCCTCCATTTCCTCACCTGTAAAACGGAGATGATATTAGTACCTACTCTGTGCAGATTATTGTGACAATTACCTGGGTCAATTTATAAAAACGTGTGTTAGAATTGTGTCAGGTACAAAGAACATGCCAAGAGGGCTTGCTGTTATGAAATGGTGACAAAGGTTGGAGTGAGGGATAAACTGGGGTGGAGTGAGGGCTGCCCAAGGAAGTCTTTCCAGAAGGAGAGAAGATTTGAGCTGTGTTTTGAGAGAATAGGATTTTTGTCAAACAGGTGAGATGTGGAGAGAATTCTCGTTGGCGATGAACATGTACCAAAGGTTGATGTGTGAAAAAGGCTCCTTTGAACACTGTGCAGAGTGGGGAAATGGAAAGAAATGGTGTCAGGAAAGGAATATAGGTAATAAAACTGGGGACAAATAGTGGAGGGTCCACAGGTATCAGGCAAGATGTTTGCATTTCACCCTATCAAAATAAAGGGAGTTTGGGGAAGTGTTAAGCAGCTTTGCTTTATCAAGCCATGATAATGGTAGCAGGCAATGGCTTCTTCTTTTTAAAAATCAAGAAGCAGTGAAGAAAGTCACATGCATTTATTTCCTCCTACAGATTCTTTTTTCTTGAGGTGTGTCCATTTTCTTATTTGAGGATTGTCTCGGGAAAGCCAGAAAATCCCTTCCAGTCACCGCGGGTTACATAAATGAACTAATATTCTATATACTCATGTTTCAGATCATTTTTCCTCCCCTCCCTCTAAAAATACTGAGGGGTTTTTCATCGACCTTTCTGCCTTGGTCATGTTGTTTCTTGTACTTCCTCTTGGGCAGGCTTCCAAATCTCATGGTAACCAAGAAGAGGCTGCAGTGTTTAGACATTATCCCTTCTGCAGAGTGACTCACAGATGAAAAGTGAAGTGCTTTTTCTCCGGTAGAAGTATGACTAGACTAATATTTGATCCAGGAGTTGAACTATTTGAAGATTACCGGAACTCTGTGGAAAACTGAGTCTGCCTAAGCCTTCTCCAACTTACACAAAGTGGAGATGCCCTCGTGCCTGCAATGAGAACTTTCTCCTTCCCCGGGTCTCTGTTACTTAATCTTGCTCTTTTTTTTTTTTTTTTTTTTTTTTTTTTTTGTCCCTTGTAGAGACCGAGCACAAATCTGTTGAGCATGACTCATCTTACACAATGCACCTCTCTGCTCTAACGCACCAGTGCTTCCCGAACAGCCATGTCTTAGCAATATCAAATGCCATTACACAGTCAATAAAATGTCAGAAAACACAGTGTGATGACCTCATTGCTCATGTGCAGATGCGTTCCTATATTGGATCCCAGTCTAAGTTCTGCACATGGCCCAGGTTTGACTGTGTTTGCACCTTCCAGCCTGTGCACACATGTGTCTGGCAGCAGAAATATGGATATGGATGTCATATTCTTCATAAGCGTTCTTTCTTTTTCCACATGTTGTAGAGTTCATTTCTTTAAGGATTCTTCATGCTCTTTCTTATTTTGAGCCACACACATTCACTTTCTGAAAAACCTTTCCCCTCCTACCCTACTCTGCTAGAAAAAAAAAAGTAACAAAATGCGGTAATTTCTTTTTTAAGTAGCTGTTTAAGTGTGTGACTTATAAAGGGATGCACAAATCAGGAAGAAAAATCTGTGTCACTAAGATATCATATTTATAGATATGATAATAAGATGGTTTAAAAAGGGCCATGTCTTATTTTTTTAGTTCTTAGCACAAGAATGAACATATAGATCCTCCAGAAGGATTAGATAAGTGAAGGAATTAATGATTTCCTTGACACTTTGGTTAAGAAGGCAATCTATAGATCAGTTAACTAAACAGCCTACCCAGCTCTGGATTTGTTATATTCCTGTCAAAGGGCTACCTAGCCTAGCTTGCATAGCCTCATGAGCTTTGGTTCATTAACACCCCAGATACAATCAGGACTTGGATAGGTATGGTTCTTATAAAGTTCTTACTTATAAAGCTCAGCCCCAGGGTTTCCAACTTTTGATCTAGACTTTATGTTCTTACTTCTGATAAATGCTCAGCTGAACAATTCAAGTCAGTTGCAAAAATCATTTCCTTCCAGTGAAACAACCTAAGTGATTCATGATGATGCAGTATTAGTGAATCAAAGTGAACCAAAATGACCCTCGTGTGCATTTACTCTCATTACTTTTCATGAGTGATTACTTTTATCTATTAACAATATGGAGCTTATCTATTTAGAGTATGTCTTCCTCTTGTCCTCAAATTTTTCTTCTGGATATTACATACATGCACTTTAACGTCTTTGCTTTCTTTTCAAAACAGTAGTTTTATATTCTGTACGTGAGAAAGATGACTCCCATTTTTCATGATCTAACATCACCACTATAGGATGATAGACTTTGGTTTTTCTTTGGATACTTTTTATTGATTTTAATTGCATCAGCAGGCAAAAAGATGCGTTAGGTGTAAGGGTTAAAACTCTGGCTCAGTCTGTTTTGGTGAGAAACCTGACTCTGCCTCTATCTTCATAAACTTAACTACATCATTTTATTTCTCTCTCCTGTTATTTCTAATTCATAAAATGTTTAAAACCCACTACTAGAGCCATACTGTGAGCATTAAGCAATTTAATTCCCATAAAGTGTTTTTAAGAGTAACTTCTCCAAACTAAGCAGTCTATAATTGCAAGCTGTTATTTAGTGCCTTGGCTAAAATCCCTTTCTGTCATCTGTCATTTGTATTTCTTTCCATAATTCTGCAATGTCTAGACTAGTGTTACTACTAGGAACCACAGGATCACAAAATCTTCTGAAATCTCTATCCAGTCTTTCTTTAATCCACACACCAAAGTTTCTTCTTACCTCCAAGGACAGGATGCAGCCTCTTATGAGGAAGCCAGGTATCTAGAGGTCTTCTTTAGAAGACCCTTTAGAAGAGGTCTTCTTTAATCCAGATTATCTCAACTCATGACTACACCAAGCCCAAGGCCTCCATTAAAACATTCCCTGGAATAACTTATTATGCTAAACTTTCAGGAGCATTTACTAGGTCCTGGGTACCAGGCCGCTACTCTAAGTATGTTACATTGCTAACTAGCTTTATTCTTTGTTTTGTTTTGTTTTAATTTTTTAATGTTTATTTTTGAAAGAGAGAGAGTGTGTGAGTAGGGGAGGGTCAGGGAGAGAGAGGGATACACAGAATCTGAAGCAGGTTCTAGACTCTGTCAACAGAGAGCCTGATGCGGGGATCAAACCCATAAACTGAAAGATCATGACCTGAGCCGAAGTCGGTACTTAACCAAATGAACTACCCAGGCGCCCCTGACTAGCTTTATTCTTAAGCAAGCATATGACTTAGCAAATAGTTCCCAAACCACTTCATGGATACAGCAGACTCATGGAAACACCGAGTAGACTGCCTGTGCGGCTACTGCTGTGAGATGGATATTAGGTTTGGACTAAGGGGTCTGTTTGCAGAGATTTTGCTCCACCCCTCCATTTTCTACCTTCTTTTCACTCTCGAAAAATTATTGTCCCATGAGAATAAGAACATGTCTGTCTCCCTGCTTCACAACCGTATACCTAAGAGCTTTTACAGTGCCTAGCACACAGTAGGTACTTTGTAAATATTTAGAGACTGAATAGGCAACCAAGCATCAACATATTGTTTTATCATATTAAGTAGTACATATGCAGGCTTGAGGGGAATAATTGGACAAATTTTGAAATGGGTCTGTTGAAGGTCAGAGAAAAAAATAGAATCGTTAATTTATTAAAATTCTACTGTGGTATTATTATCCCTGTGCTTGACACTTTTATAGTCATTGTGGTTTAATCCTCAGAAATTCATGGAATAAAGAATAATCTCCCATTTATACCCAATCAGTCCTTTATTGCCCTTGATTTATTTTTCTCCCTAATAGGAATAAGAGCAGAACACAACCGTACTCTGAATTAAGCCTTAAAACCACAACATGGCCAATTGCATCATACTCTGCGTGATTGGATAACTAGAATAACAGAAGCACTAACAAGCTATGTAGCTATCCAAGTTTCACAAACCAATTTAGCAACTAGGATGGGGTGACTGCAGATTTGCCCCAGGGCATTGTTATTTTCAGCATGCAAACAACCAAGGTTAGTTACTGAAAAGATTTGCAAAGTTCTAAGCCCCCTTCTATCTGCTATGCCCCTCTACTTTCTCCATTGCCTCTCCAGCCCTGGTGGGTCACTCACCCCTATCTGGATCAGAGTTTTGGGAGCCTGGGAAGTAGATGAAGCAAGATACCCAAAGTCAACGGCAGATCTTTTTCCCTATTGTTATTATTTTTAAGTCCTCTTTGACATTTTCTACAATGAGAAACCTCCTTCTTCATTTAAGAGGTTTGAGCATATTGAATGTTACTCACACAGATCCAAAAATGCTATTTATATCACTGATTAGAAAAAAATACTTTCCACTAAAAGGGTTTAATTTAGCATAGTATAATGGCAAGTATAAAAGCGCTGGAAAGCTTAAGTCAGACTACCTACATCTCAACTCTTCTCTACCAGCTGAGTGACACCACAAGAGCAATTGTGCTTGCTAAACACACACACACACACACACACACACACACACACACACACACACACATATCTGTTAGTCTATCTATCATCTATCTATCTATCTATCTATCTGTGCATTTTAAACTCTGTATCAATCTCCTCATCTGTTTTACTGCATGTTTGCTTACAGGCTTCAGTAAGTTAATTCATGCAAAGCACCCACACTGCTGCCTGGCTGCCCGAAATAAAGTTTAGCTATTGTTATTTTTGCTGCTGTTATTATTTTGTTACTATTTAAAATAAACCAAATGATGAATTATGGTTTCTTTTTTAATGCTTATTTATTTTGATTGGGAGAGAGAGAGAGAGAAAGAGAGAGAATGCATGCAAGTGGGAAAGGGGCAGAGACAGAGGGAGAGAGAGAGAATCCTGAGTAGGTTCTGTACTATCAGTTCAGAGCCTGAGGTGGGACTCAAACTAACGAACTGTGAGATACAACCTGAGCCATAGTCAAGAGTCTGACACTTAGCTGACTGAGCCACCCAGGCTCCCCTGAATTATGGTTTCTAATTAATGTAAACCTTATATTCTTTTTTCTTTAAACATTTATTTCCTTATTTCGAGAGAGAGAGCAGGGGGGAGGGAGGGGCAGAGGAAGAAGGACAGAGAATTCCTAGCATGCTCTGAGCTGTCAGAGCAGAGCCCTTCACAGGGCTTGATATTACAAACTGTGAGATCATGACCTGAGCCGAGATCGAGAGTTGGCTGCTGAACTGACTGAGCCACCCAGGTGCCCTGTTATAGTTCTTTTTTTTTTTTTTAATTAATCCCTTCTTACTCAAGTATCCTTGCTAATTGCTGTAACTCTATATCTCCAGGTGGAATTCTTTGCAATAAAACACTCAGTCTTTTTTTTTCTTTTCCCTCGTCTGCAAGTTTTTTTAAAAAAAAAAAGTTTTAATGTTTATTTTTATTTTTGAAAGACAGAGAGAGAGAGAGAGAGAGAGCGCGTGAGCTGGGGAGGGGCAGAGAAAGAGGGAGGCACAGAATCCAAAGCAGGGTCCAGGCTTTGAGCTGTCAGCACAAGAGCCCAATGTGGGGCTGGAACCCATAAACAGTGAGATCATGACCTGAGTCAGTCAAGTGTTTAACTGACTGAGCCAACCAGGCTACCCTCTCATCTGAAATTTTCACAAATTTCATCCTGCATATACTCATCTATTCATGTATTCCTGAGTTATATATTCTTGAATCTTTTATTTTTCCTTTATCTATCCATTAAGGTCTTGTTTCTCTGCCATGAGCCCCTCCAATTATTGTAATAGACACCAAGCCAAATTAAAGACGCTATATTGGTAACATTGTATGGGCGGAACTGTTCATGCTTTTGTAAAAGCCTCTCTGGCTTCTGTCTCTCTCTATTCACACATACATGCAGGATCTAGGAATCAGGCTATACATAATTTTATATCCATCTGAAGGGAAAATATTGTTAAAATTATATTGTTAATCTTCTCACAATACAATCAGCTTATAATTAGTTTATTAATTAGTGTTTGAGGCTATAATTTTTATTAGAATATAATGCCCCACCATATGAATCCCAGAATCATTTGGCCAATTTCTATTTAGATTTTTAAGTTGATCCCAATTTTTCTTTGTTATTAATAATTTTGTGATGGATAACTTTATGTATGATTATTTGGGGTTCAATTTAACAGATATTCATTTTTAATGAATTATAATTAATCTATTTAATTCATCTATAATAACATAGTAATTATTAAAATATGTACTAAAGAAATATTGGTTTGTTGTATTTTTGCCCTATTTCCTTCTTGCATATATATTGTGGCTTTTTTGGGGGGGGAAGATGCAAAACTTGGGGGGCAAACCAGCAAACTATCCTTAGAGTGGGTTAAAAGATGGATCCTCAAAAAACTATTATAAGGCTATTTTGGCAAATTATGTTGATTTTGGACTCGATTTGCTATAGGTTATCTGAAACTAGCAAATAAGATTAAGTTGAATCACAAAGGTATTCCTCATAATATTACAAGATCTGTTGAAACAAAGGACTTCTTCTTTAGCAATTATATTATGTTGAAAGTCCACTTTAGCTTGAAATAGATTAGTCCTTCATAGGTCCTCAGTTTAAGATACTATTCCCTTGGGGCACCTGGGTGGCTCAGTCGGTTAAGCGTCCGAGGCTCAGGTCATGATCTCGCAGTTTGTGAGTTCAGCCCCGCGTCGGGCTCTGTGCTGACAGCTCAGAGCCTGGAGCCTACTTCAGATTCTGTGTCTCCCTCTCTCTCTTGCCCTCCCCTGCTCACTCTCTGTGTCTGTCTGTCTCCCAATAATAAATAAACGTTAATAAAAAAAACTAAAAAAGATACTATTCCCTTGGCTGACATATGTTTTAAATATCTTTTGTCTTGTTTCAGGTTTGATTCTGAGAAAAGCTGGCATAGTCATATACGTGTAGGGGAATCCTCGATTTAATTTTAACCACACATTATAGGTTCGTAACAAAACAATACCCGGGCAGCCATTAAACCCACTTGATCTTACTCCAGATGTTTCCTGTATCCCATGAAACAAATGCTTGGAGAAGAGCACATTTCCTAAAATCGTCCTGTGTTTAAAACTTAGGTGCTAAACATATACATTCAGTCAAAACGTAAAAAGCAAAGTTCAGTTACTCATCCCTGTGGCCTCCCCGCCAGATGTCAAATGAATTACTGATTATGACGGTGGCTTTTCAAAGGCTCCCTTCCTTCTCTGCTTCTCTTAGACTCTGATAGACTCCCTTTCTCTTCATTCTGGCAGCTGCTTTTATGACAAGTTAATTTCAGGCTTTGAGAGGTTAAAAGATGGGTCACCTTTACGTTTCCTTCCGCCTTTCTCCATCTCAACTTGCTTGTGGGCCAAAGTTAGCAAGGAACAATGAAAGGCCAACCATCTAGTTGTCTTCTTGCCTTTGCTTAAGTACTATCAACATTCCCAAGCCTGAGAAAACATGACCCTGGCATGAGACACACTGATTTTCCCTTCCGCTGTCTGGAAACCACTAACCCACACCCATTTCCTCTCCAGGAACAATCATCTCATTTTCAAACCTCATATTGCTTTGGGAAATGGCAAAACAGATTTCTGGAAATGCCAAACTCCCAGGGTTGAGCTTTGGTGGACGGACAGTCACATCCCCTTTTTGCTTCTGCTTTTCTCTCACCCACATGAGAACACTTTTTATACCTAACACCACGGACTACATCTTAGCTTCTCTTCCATCCCAAGACCTTCCATATGTACCATTTATAGTTTGCTTTCAAACCGTATACTTGATATTAATATTTTTCCAGTGTAATTTAGCTCAGAGTAATGTTTTCCAATGTGCTACAAACAAAACGTTGGTGTCTTCCCAAAAGTTATATGTTGCAATCCAACCCCCCGATGTGATGATATCAAGAGTTGGGAACCTTTGAGTTGGTTAGATCCTGAAGGCAGAGCTTGGATCAGACAGCTCCTTTATGCCTTCTGCCATGTGAGGACAAAGAGAGAAGACAGTCTTCTATGAACAGGAAGCAAGCTTTCACCGGACACTGGGTTTTGCCGGCACCTTGATCTTAGACCTGCCAGACTCCAGAATTGTGAAATACAAATACTTGTTGTTAAATCCAGCCACCGTATGGTGTTTTTGTTATAGCACCCGGAACAGACTAAGGCTCAATGCATGGTAGGCTTCAAGATGTGGGAAGATAGCTGTACGAGTAATAACAGTGATGCCATTCCCTTGGAGGTTTAGGTTGTGCTAAGAACATTTTTGTACTTTTTGAATTTTTATTATTTAAATGTATTTATTCTCTTGTTTAAAAACAATCTTGTATTGTTCCAATGTGGTGGCAACAGAGAAAACAGGTGGAGGCCGAGCAGATGTTTCAAAAGGTAGCATCTGAAAGTATTAGCTCTCAAGTTTCAGAATTTAAAACTTTGTTCTCAACTTCTTACATCATTTCTCTCTTAAATAGATTAATATTCAATTTGTAACAAAATGAAGAGCTTGACTGGTTTGAAAGAACATAGATGCATGATATAAGACTCATCAGTGCACTTAGGTGGCTTGGTGGCTTATTGCATTTATTGGACAAGAAGAGCAATATAAATATTGTGACTCTACATGACAGCATTGTTTGAAAAGCTGTAGGCTTTCTTTGGGTGTTTTTCTGCTCTTAGTAACATACAGCTGAGGCAGTGAAGCCAACACTTCAAGGGGATCAATGTAGTAGGTATTCTGACTGAATGGGTCTGGTCTCCCCCATGGCTATGCCCAGGTTTGACGTGTTAACTGATAAATGTAAATGGAAAGTATTCATTTCTTCAATTTGGTTTTAATCTTGACTTT
This sequence comes from Acinonyx jubatus, assembly GCF_027475565.1. Lineage (NCBI taxonomy): Eukaryota > Metazoa > Chordata > Mammalia > Carnivora > Felidae > Acinonyx > Acinonyx jubatus. Next base: position 186,309,344 of record NC_069382.1, read on the forward strand.
ACAATATGAGATTCTTTGAACAATTGAAGTGAATTTGGGGATTTTTACTTCTCTTACCAATTATTTTTCACCATTCATTTAATCCAACTATTCTACTCTTACCAGTTACTTGAAAGTCTGTTCAGACATAGGGTTTTCTCATGCTGGATTTTGTTACAAATGCGATTACCTCTGTAAGTACTACCCTTTTCCTGTTTATTTTCACAGAATCTCTTCCCACACTGAGAAGGTGAAGGAAACAATCCTTTAGGTGAAATATATGAATAGATAATATTTGGAAATGTAGTGCTTTGGTCTCTACAGTTTCATTTCATAGAAGCATTAATACCTGAGTAAAGAGATAATCCGTTGGTCACTCCTTCCTACCTGGGCCCTCTTTGCTAGCTGAGATAAAATGTCATTGTGGTCAATCCTGTTTTAATTTTTTCAGGCAAATGAGTTTCTAATGCTTCCTGTAAGAGATTAACCTCTGTCCTGTGCCTCAGTGGTTTTCCTGGCAAAAAATGTTTTTATAATGTGTGTGTGTGTGTGTGTGTATGCATGAGTGTGCATGTTGTATACATGGATCACCCTTTTCTTTTTCTCCATGATATTTGCTTCAGATGATGCCTCATCATATGCTTCAGATGATATTAGATGGTTTTCCCATTCTCTTTTTTCATTGGCTCACAGGTTATGTACACTTAGCTCTGTTTCTCTATTTGGAAGCCAATTCCTAAAGATACTGAAGATGAGTTTAGGTTTCTTACTGATTAAGATTTTCTTTCTTTTCTGGGTTCTTTCTGATATTCCTCCAATAAATTACTCTTTCCTTTAGCTGTAATACTCTCTACTGATAATGGGCCCTATATCTTCCTTGGTTTACTGTGGTAAGTGATCCTTTACCACATAGATTTTATGTACCCTGCATTAGGCAGACACACAACTTTAGTTCTTCTACTTTCTGGAATTCAACAACTATGAGGAACCCAGATGTTCATCTATGATGAACATCTTGCATCGTGGTAAGCATTTGGATGTAGAAATGAGCAAAATAGACTGTTGAATTCTAGATGAATTTTTAAAACCATTTCTCACTAAAGCTATTTTGAAGATTTGCAGACTCAAGTATTTGAACAAATACGATTGTCATTTAGATAACAAGCAGTTCAGTTGCATCCTAAATGAAGAATAGATTATAAACTCAATGTTCAGAGTGAAAAATCAATCCAAAATTTCCATTTACAAGATTATCTACAAAGTACGAACACTATTAATGAACAGGAAATGGCTATGAAATTATTTGTCCTAGGTTTACTAAGATTCATTGGTTATATCTATTGTAAGAGAGTTATACAATGCAGTCAACACTCTTGACTTCCAAATTCAAGAACACCTAGTTGAATCTGTGCAAGTTAAATATTCATTTATAACATATAACTACACTTATTTTATAACCCACATAACAATTAGCTCAGGCAGAACATTTTAAAGTCAGTACACCTGTGAACAGCTCCCTTCTCATTGTGCCCAGTGTGATTGCAGTAACAGATCAAGATGAATCAATCATCTGTCGATTCTCTGCTAACTCCTGCTGTTCACTTTGCATGAGTGAAAAATATATTGTGTGTTAAGTCACTGAAACTCAGGTATTATTTGTTACCTCAGCATCCCATGGTATGTCCTGACTGATACAATGCTATTTTTTTTATTTATTTTATTTTTTTAATCTTTATTTATTTCTGAGAGAAAGACAGCATGTGAGCAGGGGAGGAGCAAAGAGAGAGGGAGACACAGAATGCGAAGCAGGCTCCAGCTCTGAGCTGTCAGCAGAGACTGATGTGGGGCTCAAACTCACGAACTGTGAGATTATGACCTGAGCCAAATTCGGATGCTCAACCGACTGAGTCACCCAGGCGCCCCTGATACAATGCTATTTTAAATCTTTTCTTTCTCCTCAAACTTTTAACATTTCAACTTTACCTCCTCAGCTCAGAAGATGAATTCCTTTTTTTTCCACCAAGAAAATAACACTTCTTTATCCTTCTACCTTTTCTACAAACCCACTTTCAGAAGAACCCATATATTCTGCATTGTTTTCTGTTAAAATGGAAGAACTGTCATTATATGCATGAAGAAAGACTGTCATTTCATGCCCTCCAACTTACTCCAGGCCTTGTTATCCTTGCAGTAATCCCTTCTCCCTCTTTCATCATCAAATTCACCTTCTCTGATATTACTTCCACCAGTACATACACGTATATAATACTGTCTATTTTTAAAACCGTCCCTAGACCAGCTGCTTCTCTACCTATCTCTTCACCTTTTACTTTCTACATATACTTCAAATACCATTTTCCTAAGCCAGATTCCTTCACTTTTTTACGTCCAATTCTCTTCTTGATTCCTTAATTCCCACCAGTTTACTGAATCAACAGTTTCCAATTACTGCCATCTTACCAAATCCAGTGGTCAGTTCTCATTCTTTTTTTTAAAATCAATCTCTCACACCAACATAACACATAGTTGATAAAGTTTTCTATTCTGAATTGCTCTTTCTTAGGCCTGAAATACTCTTCTCTCTTGAGAACATAACTCCTAGCTTACTGGCTACACTTCTTATTCTTGACTTCTAAGTATTAAAATGCTCCAAAGAAAACAGTGCATAGCACATAGTAGGTGTTTAACAATTTGGAGGGATAAATGAATTAAGGGATTTTGATACTAGTCAATTATCATTCACATGAATTGGGAACTTTTATTATGTTTCTGATTGCTAGTAAGTTTGTCAGAATGTACTTTACCTACTGAGGGAAAGGTGTCATGTATACCTTTAAATTATAGTATCTTTAAAGCATCAGCCACATTATAATCAGTAATTTGCTTATTGATCTTCCTTAGCACATATTAAGCTCTTTTCTGTCTCATTTTTTCATATGTCTGTGCCTTTTAGCTAGTATAAGGCCTGGATGAATAAATTAGTGAATGAATGAATAGCTATCACCCAGTTGATTTATGTTGAGTTTTAAGATAATCAAATAACATGTGCCATTTTTACATCAACTGTTGTTGAGCCATAACTTCTAGATGTATTGTTTGAGTCATATAAACCTAAGTATAAAAGTTTATATGTTTGTTGATATTCAATTTTATCTGAAAAATTTTAGTTACTTTTCTAGCTAGAATCTTTTCAGACTCTCAGTTAATTGTTGCAAGCCATCAGTTATCTAATATTTGATTCATCTGAACATGTGATATGTATGCTTTCTTTGTCATTAGCCAAATAACTTTGGAAAAAATGTTGACCAGAGAAAAGTCAAGGACAACGTGTCTTGAGTATTCTCTTAGAAATCTCCCTTTTTGTGAAAAATGAGACATGAATCAATCCCAATTGGCCAATTTAGAATAAGTATCCTGTGTGGAATTTTTGAGCCATTTATACCGTATTCACTTTTACACCACAACCTTAAATAAAGCATGTCTGAAACTAAGCCCATCGCCTTCCTCCATTTTTATTTTTTATGCAGTATTTTTATACAGTTTTCATTCATTGTGACAGGAAAAATTATGACTACATGTAACAAAATATTGATTAACATTACGGAGAATGACCCAAATCATCATGAACTCCTATTGGCCTATGATTATAGGGCTCATTTAGTAGCCTTCATGTCAGTAAGATTCCAGGTTCTTCTCACCCTTCTGCTCAGTTGTTATGATAATATTGCCTCTTTTTCTTCATCCAAGTCATTGCACATGGCTGTAACAACAGCTCTAAGAATCAGGTTTCAGGGTTATTTTCCATTTAAGATTTAGAACATAAGAACAAAACATCTTTACTTTTACCACAGAAAACTACACTCTCCCCTATTACATTTCTGCAAATATCTTCTTGGACATAACTAGCTCATACAGCCTCCTCTAGTTTCAAGGGAGCCTGGACGTATCGGCAAAAGGATTGGAATGGTTTTGACTGCCCTTTCGTCTCTGGGCTGGACACAGTGCGATCCCAAACAAATAGGGACCGTTTTAGCAAGGCTGCTAGCATGAGCAACTAGCAATGCCTGCCACTCCTTCCCTCCTTTTCTCGCCTTCCTAGAGATACTTTCTTAATTGAGAAACTTAATTGAGAAATTGAGGACTCACACTGGGATGGGAAATACTTTCTATTTATGTTCTGAACACCAGTTTCTCCTGCCACCAATCCATCCCCCCCCTTATTTGCATCATACTTGCCTCTTTGTTTTTGTTTTTTTTTTTTGCATTTATCCCAACAGTATTACTGTTATGTGTCAACAAACACATCTTATTTAGTTTTATCCTTCTTCTTCCTTAGCATCTGGCATATAAAGGATGATCAACAAACACCTCCAGCAACAAATGAGTCAATGGTTGCCTGCTTGTCAGACGCCATTCTAAAATGTAACGTTTATCACAGCACTTACATATTCAGATCCACCAGTACCCCCTTTTCTCTGTTGTGAGAAAGGCAAATGTTTTGGCCTGCCTTTCAGGGCATCTAGAACACAGATCTATTCTCCTTCGATTCTCATTACCCTTCGGTTTACCTCCTGAGATTTAGCCCCATTAGTTTTCCCATCGTCCCATATAAACCTCCCTAGTTGTATTTCATGTGTGAAAGTGGTTTACATATTGTAAAATGACAGTGGAGTGGCTATTTGGAGCAGCTTCACCTCCATGTGCGTACTTATACATGTGTCATATGAAAATTCCTTTCTTTTCCTCTTCTCTTTTCCAAAATCTTTGTCTCTTGGCCCCTCCTACTGCTGACTCCCTCAGCGACACCCCCACACCCTCACAGCACTCATCTCCACTACTAGAGGCTAATGTTTTTAACATCTGGAACTCGCTACTCAAGAACATTGGTTTTTTTCGGTCTCAGACAGCAATTCCAACTGTGCAAGGGCCACCAGCAGAGTCAAAGAGTTAATACTTTTTGGGGGTAGCCCATAGCTAATAGCAGATGAGGATTTTAGGAATAAATATTTCAACTTCTTTATCCTTCACTTTGGGTAACCGTGCGGCACGCCATACATGGTTTGTCACAATTCCCATTAGGATTAAGCCCCAGCTATCCATGGTGGGAAATTTCTATTCTGCCACTATAGAGTGGTTTATCACCTTTTTTGTTTGTTTGTTTTTACTTTACCTGACTCTCTTCCTTTCTCTGTTTCACTTTCCCATTTCTCTGTAAACCTGCTGAAGTCAACTCCTTGTCTCAGTATCTGCTTCCAAGGGAACCCAGATTAATCTACCAGATTAACACCTCCTAATACCCAGACTGACATGCCTCCCTTAGGTTACCTCATTCTTGTGACTTTCACTGATACTCAGGCTAGTGTTCATTTCCTCTTCCACTCATTGTTGATAGTCACTTATTTTTTTCCTCCAAATATTTTAGCACATGATTACATTTTTAAATGTTTGTTTGTTTGTTTGTTTGTTTGTTTATTTTTTGAGAGAGAGAGAGACAGAGACAGAAAGACACAGAGCATAAGCGGGGGAGGGGCAGAGAAAGAGGGAGACGCAGAATCTGAAGCAGGCTTCAGGCTCTGAGCTGTCAGCACAGGGCCCCAAGAGGGGCTCAAACTCATGAACCATGAGATCATGACCTGAAGTGAAGTCGGAAGTGTAACCAATTGAGCCACCCAGGTGCCCCACCTGATTACATTTTTATACAAGATTTTCAAATGTTACTTATACCACTGTTTATTCTCAAAACTATTCTAAGCTTCACACGGGAAGCTTGTCTATGCCTTATGGAAATTCTCTGTAACCTCAAGCTAACGGTCATAGACCTGGTCACCATAAAAGGATACCACAAGCACTCTCTGTTTGGTTAATTGGCTGTTACGAGTTCATGAGATGACATGCACTTCTGATAATTCAATGAAAGCTGGAAACCCAAGCTTTCATATGAAATTTGTTTCTGATGTTGTAGCTCTTTGATGTTTTCAAATTATACCTGAGTTTGGATGCTAACTTTGGCAACTAATTATTTTCTGATGGCTTTAGACATGTCATTTAACTTCTCTGAGCCTTGGTTTCTGCAGTGGGTAAATGGAGCTAATCACCTGTACCTCATAGAATGATCGTGCCAACTGAGGGAAAATATTAAGTATGTCATATATTAAAAGTCAAAAAGGATAGATGTGGTAGTTGATGGGAAGATAGACCAGAGCAGTATCCAACTTGGGTGGGGCAAACAAGGCAGTCAGTGTGATCACCAGTAGGACAGATATATGCCATCAATGAAGTCATTGAGAGGATCCCACTAAGGGTGGAGTCCTTTACTTCTAAAATTTCTTTTTAAGGTTGGTAATCAAGGAAGAACTGTTTTCCTGAGAGAAGTTTCACAGGGCAGCCCACTAAAGAAGTTTAGTTTAGAGGTACAGAGGGCAGAAGAAACAGCAAGAAGAGCCAGAGCGGGAAAGAAGAGATTGTGATGAAAATAACAAGTTCTCAATCTGTCCTGATCAGTCTCTGTCTGGGTAAAGCATCTAAAAGACCCCCTAGCTAACTGGGAAAATCTAGTGATATGAAGACAAAAATCTAGACAAGGAACATAACCAGCATTGAGGCCAAGACCCTGCTTCTGGTTATCTGTTTCTAGAGTGAGGAGAAATGGGTACATAAACAATACCACTCATCTGAAAGATGTGTGAATTATTATATTCATGCTACATGAACTTTTGGAAAGAATCCACCCCCAGGCTATTTCACTTATCTCTTTTGCCCAATATTTTTACTTTTTTATTTCACAACATTTATGATAAACATTTCAAGGAAAACATAACTGACTTCATTATTCAGAATTTATGGCCTCAAAGGAACTTCTGATCATTTTCTTGGTCCTTGACTTAACACTGTAAGGTCGCTGTCAAGAGAGTTTCTATTGTCACCTAGGGAGACATAGCCTTTCTTTGGAAAATCTGTGGGGACTATCTCTTTTACTACTTTTCTACAATTATTATGAGAAATCCCTAGTGTCTCATTGAGGCTAAGCAGAAAAATTATGTTATGCCAAATATGGAAATGTGGTAAGTATATTCTGATGATGTTGGCACACACTGATCAATGAATATCAGTTCCAACTAATTTGCTATTTGAAATCAATAGAAAATTTAATGAACACTTATGGTTAAAATCCTTTTCTAAAAATAGTTATCTTGAAAACCACCTTCTAACTGAGTACTATTTGTGAATTATCACAATGCTTTCTGTCAATTTGTTGTTCAGACAAATTTATTTGGGTAATTCTCTACAAAGAGACATCTGCTTTCTCTGTATTCTGTTGAAGCTAAATTCTGATGACCTTCAGGGCCAATAAGTTTCTGATATATGGTGGCTGAGATGGGAGTGGACTCTAATTGCATGTCTAGAGAGGGACTGCTGGATTACATTAGTGAATATATCAGTATTTTATGGAAATTCAAGAGTATCCAAATGACTTAGTTCACAGAATAACAAAAACAAATCTTTTATTTGAAAATCGCCCTGGTCATTTGGGTTAATTGAGTCAGTTGACGCTCAAGCTCTCTGAAACAAACTGTTAGAAAACATTTTGAAAAAGACCCAGGAGTGCAGTAGAATGTTAACTTACACTTCAACTCCGACATATCAAAGGAGGAGAAATACATATTTTAAGTGAAGGACCTCTGAACTATTTAAAATTGATGCTTTCCCTTACTTAGTCAAATATTTCTTGTCCCAGTTATTTACTGGATACACTGTATGTGACATATATAGAAGGGTTTGGCCTAAAAATACTCAGAGCCTATTATTTCTGGAGGCAGAAATATATAATAATTGTAATACTGTGTGATAAGTGCATTGCAATAAATAATAGGAGTAATCAACTCTAGGGTGTGGGGGAGGTAAATGTATCAGTCAAGGTGACACTTGGGCTGTGTCATGAAGGATGATTTGGAGTCTTATTGGTCAAAAAGATGACATAAAGGACAACCCAGACAGAAGGCACAGAAAGTAAGGATGAGAGCAGTGCTCAGAAATTTCTTGTGAAAGGAAACAGTATTTTTAAAAAATATTTATTTACTTTTGGGAGACAGAGAGACAGAGTGCAAGCAGGGGAGGGGCAGAGAGAGAAGGAGACACAGAATCTGAAGCACACTCCAGGCTCCGAGCTGTCAGCACAGAGACTGACACAGGGCTCGAACCCACAAAGCAAGGGATCATGACCTGGGCCGAGGTCGGATGCTTAACCAACTGAGCCACCCAAGCACCCCAGAAACAGACAGTATTTTAAGCTTTGTGTGCCATACTGTATCTGTTGCAACAATTCAAATCTTCTACTATAGCATGAAAGCAGCTATAGATAATTCAAAGGATTGTGGTTGTGTTCACTAAGACTATGTGTTAAAAAATAGACAATGGGCTGAATATGGCTCATGGTGTAGCTCACCAATCACTATCATAGTGGATTTTTTCCTAGAATATACCTCAACAATTCTTTTAGTAGTCTCAACCTTTCAATGTCAAGCTGGACTACAGAAAACTTCCCAACAGGCTGTGGCAATTAGTACCTGGTCCATTCAGGTCCCCACCTGTTATCCCCATCAGAGTTCCTGCCACCTCAAGGGCACTAGATTTGTCCACATTCAGAGCTCCACATTTCCTTTAGGACCATGGAGATCTCATAACTCCTAAAGGGTCATACCTCTCTCCTAGTCATAAAGTATCCTGCCTCCCTTATGTGCCATCTCACATGTTCCAGTTTAATTAACTGATGACTGGAGATTTTGTGAACCAAAGGCCTTTTAGGATTTGTCTTCCTAGCCCAACAACTCCTGTTCATCCTCAGACAACATCCCTTTTATAGTCCTTGGGCCAGATTTCTCTTTTTCATGTTCTTGGCATGCCTAAAGAGTATCTGCCTTCAGTAATGAGCTGAAAATCCTCTTTATCATGAAGGTTATCTTTGACCCCAGTTAAATTTATGTCTCCTGGGTTTTCCTTCCTCATATTATGCATTTCTCTTCGTAATCATGATCTATTACTTTTTATTAGATATTTATATTTATTGGCTTGCAATATTTCTTGTGCTCTTTTATAAATCAGTGAGGGCACAGATCTTCTCCATTTTATTCCAAATTGCCAACCCAATGAACATTTACAGATGCTTTGAATAGGATGTGATGAATCTGAGGAGATGCTGACTTAAAAGAAAGAACAAACTATAATTATTTTAGCTCTAACTTTTTAGTGATTAAAGCCCAGTCAATGTAGAATGTTGGATAAAATGAGTAGAAAATATGTAAAAAAAAAAAAAAAAAAAAGACTATGGACAAAACATGGAAAGCCCACAACATTAGAGAAGAAACTGAGAATGATAGGTCAGGGAAGCAAGTCCAGGAACAACAGAGGAGAGTAGCACATTCAGCTGACGAAGGAAAACATATTAAGGAAAAGCGAGCAAGTGACACAGCCAAAGGCATCAAAAAAGCCTAGTTGGTGTGGACAATCATTAATCTTTGTCCTATCTATCTATCATCTATCTATCTGTCTATGTATCTATCTAATTAGAGAAGAAGAAACAGTTCTCTTTTTAAAGTGAACTGATATTGAACTTGCATATACATGTGGAATGACTCTTGGTTTCCACAGTCACCCTCTTTTAAGGGCATCATTATGAACTAATATTGACGATAATGTTAGGGAGGTGTGCTTCCCAAGCATTCTCTTTTATCCATTTTTTATATGTTATATCTTCTTTGTGAAAGTGAGGCTTCTCTTTCAAAATATCAATTTCTCCTAATAATATGGGCATAAAAGTCCATTATTTCTTTCACTTATATCTAGCACTAGTGCCCGGCATGTAGCTCTTTATTTACTAAGGATATAAGAAATTCACAAAAGGATGTGGCTCCTGCCCTCATGAAACTTACATTCTAGTGGATACGAGATGAAAAACAAAACAAAACAAAACAAAACTACAAAATGGACTTTTTACATTCAATTACAGTAAATGCTATGAAAAAGAGATATAATTTAAGGAAGTGCCAAACAAGAAGATTGGGACTTGGAGAAATGAAAAATAGGACCATGCTAGGTAACAGGGGTGAGAATAAGTTGAAAATTATGCTTGCTAGATGAAAGTGTCTATGAGTCCCAACAAGGAAAAGCACATTCAAGGAACTACCAAAAGACTGATACAAATAGAATAAAGAAACTGAGGGGGAGAGTGGTATGAAATTAAGCTAATCTGATAGGCAGGGGCCACAATAGATTGTGACCATGTCTGTCTTGTATGGAGAAGTAATTAAGCTATGAGAACAGAGGCAGGGAAAGCCACCTGGATACTACTGAAATACTCTAGGCGAAAAACAATGCTGCCTGGTGCTTGTTGTGAGGACGGACTGATATGGGTAGATTAATATGTGTCAGAAGGAAAAGTTAAAGCACCTGATATTGTTTTTGGATCAGTGATATAATACCTGTATTCAGTGATTGCTCTGGCACAGAGTAAGTCCTCGATAAAGGTTAACAAAATTGTAATTATTGTAATCAATGCAGGATCCTGAAGCTTATTGACCTACGGAATATGAAATGGTTCTTGAAATTTGCTGCCAGGTGAATAATCATCTCCTGATATCAGGAGACTTGACCCACTAGATGGTTTCTGGGCATCCTTCAAACCAATTTTGAATGACATTCTTTGCAGGGTCACCCTTTTTTTCCTGCGGAACTTGCACTCTGCCTCTGCAATGGTGTAACCTTTCACAATTGGAGCAGGGGTTGCTGTTCTATGCTGATCCACAGATAAAAATGTAGGATGCATTTCCTGGGTTCAGCTGCCCCTGTTGCTAAGGGCCCAATGACTCTGTCTTCAATAACATATTTTTACTAGAAGCTTCCCTTTAATTCCTTTGATATGTAGTGCTGAAATCTCATCGAGGGTCAAATTTCATTCAGGCAAAAGTCCCTTTGGAAAACTTCACTTTGAGTTCCATATTCTAGCTACACCATCAGTAAGTTAACTATGAACGTGCTCTAAACAATGGTGTATTGACAGCATAGCTTTGAAAAATGATTAGCAACAACCACAATAGAATTTGAATTAATTAACTGGGGAATTTACAATTTTTAATAATGACTCTTGTCCATGGCAATTCAATAATTTCTTTATATCTTGCAGTTTTACATCAGGCTGAGCTTGTGAGAAATCTTAGGAAGGCCTTACAAATGACGGCTTAAAGTGAGGGCTCACCTATTAAGGCCCTGATTTGTATGCTGGCGGGAATATTGCTGGATGGACAGGAAAAGTCTGGATTGACTGAAAGACCAAGAGAAACTGAAAGTCTTCAGTGGATGGCTTCTGAGTTGATAACATTTAGCCCGAATTAGCCTGATTTATCTATGTATATATAAATCCTGGGAAATAAGCTTGTAGACCTTAAAATACCACACACAATCATTTAAACTATTTGGATTTTTCAAATTCCAAGGTGGTATTGGAGAGTGAATTTTTTATCTTTTACTACGTTTGCTCTTTAATGAGATTTCATTTTATCATTGTCAATAGTTCAGAATAAGCCAATCTTCTTTTTTAAGTTTTTTTAAAATGTTTGTATTTGAGAGGATGGGGGAGGAACAGAGAGAGATGGAGACAGAATCCAAAGCAGGCTCCAGGCTCTGGGCTGTCAGCACAGAGTCCAATACAGGGCTCTAACTCACGATCTGTGAGATCATGACCTGAGCCCAAGTCGGATGTTTAACTGAGTAAATAGAAACCCCAGAACAAGTCAGTCTTATAAATGCCAAATAACAAGAGTTGTTCGCTGAGTGTGATCAAGCAGTTGGGGGATGAGCATCCCTTCCATGAACAGTTCTTTAATGAAGTCAAAGTGACTCAAGTAGGCAAAATCCTAAATTACTGTGATTGAATACAATAAAACTACTAGGAGGAATTAAATTAATATGGCATATGTTCCCTCATTCAAAATAATCATTGAGCTTCCTCAATGTTGCAAGAACTATTCTAGACACAACAGATGCAGCAGTAAATAAAACAGAAAAAATCCTTATCCTTTGGATCTTACTTTCTAGTGATGACAGACAGACAACAAATAAATGTATATATAAAGAGGGTTGTCAGGGAAGACCTCACTGAGAAGGTTACACATGAACAGAGATTAAAAGAAGGATCAGCCATGTGGCTATATAAATAACCGAGGGATATGAAAAAAGAAAATTGCAAACATTAAAACTTTGAGGAATAGCCAGGAGGTGAGCGTAGCTGAAGCCTAGTGGAAAAATGGGAAGTTAGCAGAAGAGGAGATCATGAGATGAGAGAAGTAACCAGAGTTTTCATTAAGTAGCTATTTGAAGACCACCGTAAGAATATTTCCTTTTACAGTAAATGAAATGGACACTGCAACAGATTAAGAATCATCTCCAAATCTTTGATGTGCCTTCCACGGAGGTAGGGAGTAGGTCCCTTCCTTTGAAACTGGTTGGGATTTATAACTGCTTTGACTAACAGAACACAACAAAAGTGGCTCTATGCCAGTTTCTGGGCTCAGGTCTTTACAGACTGGCAGCCTCTGCTTCCTGTTATTTGGAATACTAATTCTTGGAGGGCATCATACTCTGAGAAGCCCAACCCATGTGGAGAAACCATGACAGGCGATCTAATTGACAGCTAGCTGAGCTCCCAGTCAACTGCCAGCATCTACTGCCAGCCAGGTGAATGAGTTACCTTGAACATCCAGCCCATCAAGCTTTCAGATGACTTCATCCCCAGTCACTATCTGTTAGCATTCAGCACTTGCATAAAAAACCCAATCAGAGCCACTCAGCTAAGACCAGTCAACACAGAGATTCAGGAGAGATAATAAAAAAAAATTGTTAAAAACCATGATACTTTAATTTGTTATGCAGTAATAGATAGCCATAACAGTATTTATTACAGGTTTATTATTGGAGTCATGATCTGACTTAAATTTTAAGAGGGTCACTCTTCTTGCTGTATTAAGAATATAGGGCAGATAAAAGTAAAACTAGATGAATTAGTTAGGAGGCTGGATAAATAATCCTGACATAAGAGTAAAGCATGTAGACCAGGGAAGTTAAATATGAAAGTGAAAAGAAGGAAACATATTCTGGATATGTTTCTAAGGTAGCGATAACACATTTTGTTAATGGATTAACTGTGCAGTGCAAGATAAATAGAGCAGTCAAGAATGATTCCAAAATTTTTGTTCAGAAAACTAAACAAGCAGATTTGGCAGTGAGCAGAAGTGACAGAAATTAAGACTTTGGTTTGTGGGATGTTAAGTTTGAAATGCCGATTAGACACATATATAGACATATCAAGTGGGCAGTTCTGTGTATGAGTCTGGAGTTAGGTAAGATTGTCATTCCAGAGACAGACATTTGAGCATTCACTTCGGCAGTACGTACACTAAAACTGGAACGAAATAGAGAAGATTAGTATGTCCCCTTTTTAAGGATGACAGAGACTGATATTTGATAGTCATCAGTGACTACCAAGAAAGAGTCCTAGAGATTATGCCCTGGGACACTCCTACTTTAAGCGACTGGAAGGAAGAGAATAAACCAGGAAAGAAGATTGAGGAAGAAAGGCCCATGAGATAGAAGTGACATGATGAGAGTCAGGGCAAAGGAAGAGAGTAAATAAAGATGAAGGATGGGGTGACAGTCAAGTGATGCTGGCAGGTCAAGTCAGAGGAGGACTAAATTGATCAGTGGACTTCACAACATGAAAGTCATAGTGACCTCTACAAAGTAGCTCCAAGGAGTGGTAGAGGCAAAAACCTCTTTGGACTTGGTTCAAAGGAAAATGGAGAAGAGGAGTTAGAGACGTAAGCATAGACAGTTCTTTCAAGGAGGTTTGCTGTTATAAGGCAAAGAGAAAGAGGGAGTACAGCTGGATGAGCAGGATGAAGAGAAGTAGAGAGACTTTTGTATTGTTTTGTTTTTGTTTTCTAAGATGGGACAAGTAACAGTATCTCTGTATGCTGATAAGAATGATGCAATAGAGAGAGAAAAAAATGTTGCAGGATTGAGAGAGAAATGGCAGAGCAATGTCCTTGAGGGGAAATTTTTACCACCGGTGTTAGGAGAGATGGCAGAATATGTTGAACTGATGCCACTTTGTGAGGACATGTAATGGTGAGACTGTTGTTAATTTTCTAAGTGAAACAGCACACAAGGTCATCAGCAGAAAATAAGATTGGGAACCATTATGTGGGATGCTTGCGGAGAGAAAACAAAGTATGATATAGTTTTCTGGGAGAGAGGGGAAACCATTAGACCAGGAAAATGTGCTCTGATCACTGGGCAGTATTAGGGCCCACTTGATGTTAGTGATCATGAATTTAAAATGAGACCAGCCAGCATAGCTTCTAGTCTCCAATCATATTTAGCTGTGTTGGCGAAGATGCAAGGTAAAATTTAACCAGGGCTAGCATTGTAAATTAAGTAGAATAAAGAAACAAAAAGTTGTGGGGGGGGGTGCGAGTTGAGACTGTGTGCAGGGGAATGATTGTAATGATTGTCCATGAATCTGAAGCTGGAATTTTACTATTATTTTGACATAACATTAAACACACACACACACACACACACACACACACACACACACACAACTTTTCATTATGCTAATATAGAGCTGGAAATCTGAGTTCTACTAAGACTTCTCTTTGCTGGACCATCTAATTTCAACAAAAGTCTCTAATTAATTTAATCCACATTTACTGAATACCTGGTCTGTGGATGATAAAAGATGATGGGCAGAGAGCTTCTGAGAACAATTCTGTTGCAAAAGCAAGAAAGGTTGATTTTTGACACTGGTTACAAAGACATTATCTTACTCTGGGAATTCTTTAGTACTCATTAGAGAGGCATTTTCATGACTAGGATTTAGCATCCACTTAGTATTCATAGTGGGCTGAGACCTTTATGGAAAATATAAACAAAATTCTCCCTGCTTTTACGGAGTGTTACAGGCTACCCTGAGCTTTTGTCAAGTACCTAATAAAGACAAGATGAACTTGTTCTAAATTGCTGTTGTAACAACATGAGAACTGGGATTTTGTTACTGTAAAGTTTAAGAAGTACTTTGCAAATAAATTCAAATCTAGCCAACAAGTTCACTTCTTCAATTAACTTGCTCCAATAAAGTTTACTTCATCATGAAGCATATGCTTTCCTGGAATCCCCATAATGCTAATGACTCCCCCATTCATCATTCCTAATTCCTTATCAGAGGCCTATTGCATTTTCTTCTTATAAATCTTTATTCTGATCAAAGAGTCAATTAAAGAGAGATTAATCTTTTTTCCAGGTAGGAAATTTTCTCATTCTTCAACTCAAATTGTAATTACACTTTTACTTTCAAATCTAGTAGTAGAGGCTAGAAAAAAAATTACATAACCTACATAATACCATTACCAACACCGCCATTTTGTACTGCCATTTGCTTTTACCTTTGTAACACTGCCTTAAATAACTCATATACTCTCCTTCTTTCTCCTTATATAATTTGAATCTCAGTGGGAGTTTTCTGAAAAGACTTATATTCCTTGAATAAATAGTGGCCGAGTGTTCTTGCTAAACTTGTAAATGTCTCTTTTCTTCTCTGAATTTGACTCTCTACTTTATATTGTATTCTTGAACTATTTTACTTGCAATCTTTCCTAAATTGCATTGTGACAGTTCAGACTTGAGTATTCTTTTGAAGACCTATTTTCTCCTGAATAGATATAAATATAACTTGAAAGCAATGTTAAAGCCTGCTTCCTCCTACAAGCTTTGAAACAAAAATCTGAAAGTGTGTCGTACAACATCTGCCTGATGGGCTTCTTCTTCTGGGTATGCTAACGCAGATTGTGCAAACTTGTGCTCCAGTATTAAATGACAGAGCCCAAGTTCTATTGTCAAGCACCTTCTCTCTGTTGATTCTCAAAACAGGTTCCACTAAAGTGTTTTCATTTGGGTCTGAAAGGAACCTTGGAAGAAACCTTAGAGATTTTGAGTTCAACGCCCTAATTTTTCATATGAGCTAGGAATTTTGAGACTTGCCCAAGCTTATAGCTTATAAAGTTCATTCGGGGACCAACAAGCCCTAATCCATTTCTTGATTTTCACTTCAATGTTCTTTCTGGTACACCACACCAGAATGAATAAATAACCACACCACTCATGTCTGTGCATTTTATAACTCAAATTACACTGATGGAGTTTAAGATTGTACTGATAGCTGGGCTTTTGGATACTTCTAATTTATGTGACTGTGGCTTAATTTTAGGAACATCTATAATGAATGTCAGTTAGATGTTCCCTGATAATCAGAAATGTCTGGTATGCCAGTTGGCCAGGATTGGTGGCAGTGAAGGTGAAAGTTAGGAAACTATTATAGGAGCGATTAAGAAGCTTCCCACAAGTAATTTATTCTTAAGTGAGAGAAAGTCAAGAAATAGAAAAGTTCTAAAAATTGTGGGTCACAATTAGACAGGGGTTCTTAGAACTGTGGAATAACCAGCATTCAGACTGACCTCTGAGCCAATCTGTTTACAGAGGTTTATAATAGAGAATGTTGTTTCAACACTCTTAGCCATACCTTGGAGATGCAAGGTACAACCAGCAGTGTTGCATTCACAGGGATGCAAAACTTGTGGTGTTAGGTATTGGCAGCTTTGGTAGGGGCAATGGTGCCTTTGCCATGGGCTGTCTTGTTGTTCATGACAATGACATCTCTCAAAGAAGAGAACTAGAATTGAAGAGAATGAAAGGTGTGAATCAACTCAGTAATTACAAGGACTCTAAGAGCATAAGAATTGCCCTCTGTAGGACACTCAGAACATAGAAGAAGCTCAGATTTTGTGACTGTGTAGAGCCTGGGTCAGGCACATTCTGGTATTATGAATTCACATTATGAATCCCCAATCTGGTATGTCCTAAAAGAATATGAATTCTCCATCATTATGATTTGGAACACTTAACCGGGGGTACCTATTGATTAATGATAGCTGGTAAATTTGAAATACTACTGAAGGGAATCAGGCAAGTGTCAGCAGGTTACAGGACCTTACCTATCAGGAGAATGAAGAATGGGGGTAAAAGAGGCCATTACTTTGCAGACTTTTCATCTACGAAGCAGGACATTTGAAAAATGTGTGCCTGCTTCTGGTGCAGGTATTCTAATCCTGACATGAATGCTATAAAACTGAGATACCTCTTTTTTTTTTTAATACAATGAGTTTTCTAACAATGAGATTTTTCTTTCCTAACATATATCATGTTTATCTGAATCCTAAAGAACTTAGCTAGCTGAGAAAAGATTGGAAGTTCCTGATATTCAGAACAAGAAAATCGATATAAATTTGGCATGTAATGATAAGCACGTTAACATTTTTCTTGTTATGTTTATGTATTCATTCATTGATCAATTGATATATCAGTTTCTTTCATTTTTGATAAACACAGTTTAAACATTTAGTACCTGTACATGTGAAGAAATCTCCCTTCATATAAATAAATCTACTTCCTTAATATTTTAAATTGCTACAGCCTTTTTTTTTGAAGTTTCTTTATCTATTTTGGGAGAGGGGGGAGACAGACAGAGAGAGAGGGAGAGAGAGAATCCCAAGCTGGCTCCAGGCTTTCAGCATGGATCCCAACACGGGGCTTGATCTCACGAACCATGAGATCAAACTGAGCTGAAATCAAGAGTCAGACACTTAACCGACTGAGCCACCCAGGTGCCCCTAAGTTGCTACATTTATATGTCTCAAAATAAAACTGGCTTGTTAAAACATTAAAACAGCCACACACAGTATGGTAATGATAATGATAATCACAGCTGATGATTATTAAGTGTACAAGGCAATGTATCTACTATACTTCATATCATTTAATAATAAAAACAATATTATGGCATTATGAGTTAAAATATTTTCTTATTTCCATTTTACTGAAGTACAATTAAAGAAAAAACTTGCCCAAAGTTACACACATTCATTAAGCTTCAAATCCAGATTCAAAGTCTTACTCTAATTCAAACTATATGTATAAAGATATGTTAGTACAAATAAGGAAACTCCAAGCTGATGAAAGGACACTACAAAGAGATTCAGAGGATTAGAAACCATTTCAGGAGGATAATGTCTTCAGGGAGAGTTTACAAGAAGGGAGAATTGTCCTTCCTAAGGATATTCCTTCAGACTTTTTGCAGAGAGGTAAATAGTTATTTTGAAAATCTATAGAAGAATTTCATTAGTGTCCTCCTGTCGTTATGAGTATTAGATGAATGATTAGTGGCATGCACTATGTTGATAACCATTAATTGATAAGCTCTCAACAATGCTTCATTCAACACCTAATTTACTAGTTAGTTGCACAAGTCACACTAAAAATACTCAAAATAGCTATTGAGCTGGAAACTAAGAATATTAGCCAACACTCGTGTCTAGGAGGCATTCCTACTGGGGAACCACCAGTCTGTAGCTCAGAGTCAAAGCTTTGAAACAGAATAAGCCTTGACACTCATGAAAAAGGCATTTACATCTCTGTGATAGTCCTGAACTGAGAGATCCTATTCCTAGGCCCACCTGAAAATTTTACTTTCACCCCCCACTCAATTATCAGGAAACTATTTTCCAAATCACAAAAGAATCGCTTATGATTTCATAAATTATTCTCTTTGCATCCAATTGGCAAGAGATTCATTAGTACACACCATCACTGACTGTCCTTGCACTGGTTAAATTCCTCTTACATCCAGAAACAAAATTTGCAATTGTACTTGTCCTCAGGTTGAATGTGGGAGATGTGAATTGTATTAGCATCCAAGTGAAAGTGAAAAGAATCCATGTGCTGATTGAAGAGCAAATAATAAGCCTGGTGAGATCTGTTTGCTCAGAATGAATAATCAGAGGGGAAAAGAAAGGAAGAAGGAAGAATTTAAAAACTTCCCAGCCTAAAAGGAGGGGCACTTCATCCAAAAGATTAAAAAATAGAAGTGATGGGGTATGTGGCTCAGTCTGTTAAGTGTCCAGCTCTTGATTTTGGCTCAGGTCATGATTTCATGGTTCATGAGACTGAGCCATGCCTTGTGCTCTGACCCTGACAGCCAACCTACTTGGGATCCTCTCTCTGTCTCTCTGTCTCTGTCTCTGTCTCTGTCTCTCCCTCTTCTTTCTCTCTCTCTCTCCCCATCTTTCAAAATAAATAAACATTTAAAAAAATAAATAGAAGTTATAACATGAGACAATTTTAATGATGAGCTGTCAAAGAGACTTTTTAAAATACATTAGGTGCTCCAAGCAAACAGGTTCAAGTGCAAGGATCATAGGAAGACACAACACTCTTCTAGTTTTTAGGGTTTTGTTTTCTTTTCCCTAAAATGGGAATTTTTTTCATTACTTTTCTATTGATTGATTAAGCTCACGTACACATGAATATTAATATATTAATATTCAATATTCATTATTAATATTTTATTAGTCTTACCGACGTTGCATTTTCTTAGTTCTTTCTTAGTTCTTTAAAGGCCGAATGTAGTCATGCTTCCAAACGAGAAGTAAGCCATCCTTGGCACCAGCGAAAGAGGGAAGAAGTGTCATTTCACAAAAACCTAAGTGACTATGCTGAGATGAGATGTAATCCTATCTCACACAGTGGCAAGAGGCTTATTCCGCTATCCGGGAATTTGGCGGGGGGGGATATATGAGAACACTTATTTCATTAATTAGTAGTACTGAAATTTTTACCTTGACATGGGGTCATGAAAATGTGCCGCAGCTGAGTTAATCTGTTATCAGATGCCTCTTCCCATTAGTTTGCTGAAACACCCTCTGTGGCAGATGGCAGAAGACTCAAAGGTCAAAGGTGGGATATTAAATGCTGAGCTTCTGAACATCTGGAAAGCTTTTTTTAAAAAAAAAGGGAGAAGAAGAAAGAAAAGTAAATATATGTAGGTGTCATTTGCTGTCTTTCATATTAATATGATAAAGTATACTTCCTTGCAAGTCAGCCGAGGTGATTTTGATTTTGATAGAATATATCACAAGAGAAGACATTTCTCCTTTCCCTG
Organism: Acinonyx jubatus; assembly: GCF_027475565.1. Classification (NCBI taxonomy): domain Eukaryota; kingdom Metazoa; phylum Chordata; class Mammalia; order Carnivora; family Felidae; genus Acinonyx; species Acinonyx jubatus. Next base: position 186,329,421 of record NC_069382.1, read on the forward strand.
TTACACCTGCACAGACGATTTATTTGCTGCACCCTCAGGCAATGAGCAGCCTGATGGTGATGGAACTCATCAGCATGCCCACAAGCACCATCTGTGCAGGAGCTAGGCTAATGAGCAAAGTAAGTAGGGGCTGGCGAGAGACTGGCAGCGAGGGGAGAGGGCAAGGTGGCTGGATTTAACTCCAAGCAATCCAGAGGTGGACTTTCATATAAAACACTAAGTCTCAACCATGGCGCTTTATTATTAGTCTTACAAGGGGAACTGTTGCAGTCTTTCAATGTTCACACCCTATTCTAGATCAATTGATTCCTAATTTCCAGTGATGGGGTCTAAACAGTGCATTTTTTTAAAGTTTCCACATGATTTTTATGGGCAGTCAATAAAGAGAACCACTGAAAGAGAAGGAAATACACTGAATTCACTCTGCTCTGTACATCCAGGTGTGAAATCAATGCACAGGACTTTGCTACTCAAGTGTATTCCAGGGACTACAACATCAGCCTCACCCAAGAGTCATTAGATCAAAGAACCTTATGCCCCACCCTAGGCTTACTGCAGTTTAAGAAGATTCTCAGATGATTCATATTCACATTAAAGCTTGAAAAACACTAAGGATGTTGGTTTTTAAATTGTGGAATTTGAAAAACTGTGAATCAGGACATTGCTTTTCAAATTGTGGACAATCTATGGGAGAGGACTTAAGGTAGAAAGTATTAATGTAATTTATTCTGTCAATAGAAATCTGTAGAATATTAAGTCATTAGAGTGGATTCCAGGAGCAAAATGGTGAGCCTTTATAGGTAGAGCCCCTATTCGCATATACTTGTATGGTGAGCAACAGTGATAAAGGCCAGAAAGAACACCTCTTCTCCACAACCCCAAACTCCTTCAACAGGTTACCAGTCTGCTTAGTCCCAAATCTGAACACACCTACATCAGGTCTTCGCGACCTGTGGTTACAGCCAAGTAATTATTTCTTCTGTGCTTGAGCCCCACCACACACACTATCATTTTCTCAATCTTGCTCTAATCTTTTCCCTTTCATTTCAGATCCTTTGAAATGCTTCTTCCTCTGTCCTGTCAACCACCATGTTCTTAGCCTCAGTAACTCCTTCTCATCACCCTTCTAGATAGATCAGTCTCCTTGGTTATAAGATCATTCCTATTAAGATTACTTATCCTGAACTTCATTAAGCATCCTTTTGTTGATATAAACTCCACCTTCACCAGTAGATGCAAGCTCCATGAAAGAATGAGCTTATTTTTGCTCATGCTTTATCTTCAGCCATGAGTACAAAGCCGAGCACATTCTACATGGTCAACTAATAGTTATTGGAATAGTTAATACACATTTGGATGAATGAATAAACCAAGACACCTTAGTAAATGAGGGCAATAGTATCAAATGTCCTTGGACAGTATCAAATAATGTGAGGACTGGAAAATATTGTATTTAGTGACATGGGTAAAACAAATATCAGGAATGCTACGTATTTGTGCTTCCTTTTGTAACTTCACAAGACTTACCAGCATACTGTGAGTACCAGGAAACACTGTGGTAAAGTTACACATTTAACCTCTTTAACATAATGATTTTGGTATTTATTTGGTCCCAGAACCATTTGCCAAAAATACTAATTACTAACATCCCAGGCAATTATTATTCTGATGAACAGTAGTTGAGAAGTCCTGCATTCCCATGAGAAGCCACAATCCTATTGCATGGGAGCATTTGATGTTGCCCCAGCATGTTGACTCTGACAACTTTCACCTAGAAGTGTCCCTTCCTCTCACATTCCACAGGGCCTGAGGTCAACTGAGAAGGGAAATACCATCCCGTATAAACCCGAAGGACTAGAGTCAACCAAATATTAGCAAGCTGTTGTAATGACCTCCAAATCTTTTGATCACTTGAGACACATTTACTCATCATTTAAGATGTCACTAAAATGTCATTCCTTACCCATTCTCATCTCTGCTTCCATATGTGAGCTGCTGATATAAACTGTGCCCACCTCTGGAATAGCACTTTGCATACTGTGTTAAGTATTTCTTGCTTGGCCGCACACTTCATAAAGGCAGAACCTTTTTATTTTCCCCTTGAGCTAGTCCAATGTTAGCATGGAGGCTCCTTTAAGAATTATTTCCTCAGTGGATGCATTAATTAACTCTGTTTACCTCTCTGTCTTTGGGATCACTGCATTTTCAACACCAGGCACAGGCCTAACATTGAGAAAAGACTCTTTATATAAATGAGTGAAAATATTTTACCAAACTGAGCCTGTTTCTTTGTCTCCAAAGAAGTATTTCTAATGATGAAAGGCGCCATCTATAAAAGTAACATGTACAGGACTTGATACATAATAAGGCAAATAACAATATTTCTTTATCTTTGAAATAATAGAGGTGAATTTGGCCTGACAGAAGTACAAAACAATCAAATCGTTTCAGGTAACACAGGTACTTACTCCTTACTAATTTCACTAGTTATTAACCTCCAAAAGAGGACATAAGAACAGAGTTATCCCAAATAGTTTGATGTTTTTTATACTTAATTATGCTAATTAATAAATACTACTTAGGGTATGCCTTTTCTACAATCCTTAGCTATATAACTGATAAATTATAAATGAAGAAAGATAGAAGCTAAGAAGGGAAAATTTTAAATGGGTTAAAGTCTTTAAGAAATAGATCTCTCGTACCTGAGAATGTTGAGAGGAGGCATGATGGATATCTAGTAGACCTTTTTCTTGCCCACCATCTAATCTCCCTTGTTCTTTTTTTTTTAATTTAATCTCTTATTTTTTTTTTAATTTACATCCAAATTAGTTAGCATATAGTGCGACAATGATTTCAGGAGTAGATTCCTTAATGTCCCTTACCCATTTAGCCTATCCCCCTTCCCACAACCCCTCCAGCCACCCTCAGTTTGTTCTCCATATTTATGAGTCTCTTCTGTTTTGTCCGCCTCCCTGTTTTTATAATATTTTTATTTCCCTTCCCTTATGTTCATCTGTTTTGTCTTTTAAAGTCCTCATATGTGTTAAGTCATATGATTTTTGTCTTTCTCAGACTGACTAATTTCACTTAGTGTAATACCCTCCAGTTCCATGCAAGTAGTTGCAAATGGCAAGATTTCATTCTTTTTGATTGCCGAGTAATACTCCATTGGAAAAAAAAATATATATATATCACATCTTCTTTATCCATTCATCCATCGATGGACATTTGGGCTCTTTCCATACTTTGGTTATTGTTTTTTTTTAATATGAAATTTAATGTCAAATTGGTTTCCATACAACACCCAGTGCTCATCCCGACAGGTGCCCTCCTCAATGCTCATCACCCACTTTCCCCTACCTCCCACCCCCATCAACCCTCAGTTTATTCTCAGTTTTTAAGAGTCTCTTATGGTTTGGCTCCCTCCCTCTCTAACTTTTTCCTTCCCCTCCCCCATGGTCTTCTGTTAAGTTTTTCAGGATCCACATAAAAGTGAAAACATATGGTATCTGTCTTTCTCTGTATGACTTATTTCACTTAGCATAACACTCTCCAGTTCCATCCACGTTGCTACAAAAGGCCATATTTCATTCTTTCTCATTGCCAAGTAGTATTCCCTTGTCTATATAAACCACAATTTCTTTATCTACTCATCAGTTGATGGACATTTAGGCTCTTTCCGTAATTTGGCTATTGTTGACAGTGCTGCTACAAACATGGGGTGCATGTGTCCCTTCGAAACAGCACACCTGTATCCCATGGATAAATGCCTAGTAGTGCAATTGCTGGATCATAGGGTAGTTCTATTTTTAATTTTTTGAGGAACCTCCATACTGTTTTCCAGAGTGGCTGCATCAGCTTGCATTCCCACCAACAATGCAAAAGAGATCCTCTTTCTCCACATCCTCACCAACATCTGTTGTTGTCTGAGTTGTTAATATTAGCCATTCTGAAAGGTGTAAGATGGTATCTCATTGTGGTTTTGCTTTGTATTTTGCTGATGATGAGAGATGTTGAGCATTTTTTCATGTGTCGGTTGGTAACCTGGATGTCTTCTTTGGAGAAATGTCTGTTCATGTCTTTTGCCCATTTCTTCACTGGATTCCTTGTTTTTTGGGTGTTGAGTTTGAGAAGTTCTTTATAGATTTTGAATACTAACCCTTCATCTGATATATCATTTGCAAATATCTTCTCCCATTCTGTCGGTTGCCTGTTAGTTTTGCTGATTGTTTCCTTTGTTGTGCAGAAACTTTGTATTTTGATGAGGTCCCAGTAGTTCATTTTTGCTTTTGTTTCCCTTTCCTCTGGAGACGTGTTGAGTAAGAAGTTGCTGCAGCCAAGATCAAAGAGGTTTTTGCCTGCTTTCTCCTCAAGGATTTGAGGGCTTCCTGTCTTATATTTAGGTTTTTCATCCATTTTGAGTTCATTTTTGTGTCTGGTGTAAGAAAGTGGTCCAGGTTCATTCTTCTGCATGTAACAGTCCAGTTTTTCCAGAACCACTTGCTGAAGCGATTGTCTTTATTCCATTGGATAGTCTTTCTTGCTTTGTCAAAGATTAGTTGGCCATACATTTGTGGGTCCATTTCTGGGTTCTCTATTCTGTTCCATTGATCTGAGTGTCTGTTCTTGTGCCAGTACCACACAGTCTTGATGATTATAGCTTTGTAGTATACCTTGAAGTCTGTGATTGTGATGCCTCCTGCTTTGGTTTTCTTTTTCAAGATCTCTTTGGCTATTCAGGGTCTTTTCTGGTTCTATACAAATTTTAGGATTATTTGTTCTAGCTCTGTGAAGAATGCTGGTGTTATTTTGATAGGGATTGCATTGAATATTTACGTGGCTTTGGGTTGGGCAGTATCGACATTTTAACAATATTTGTTCTTCCTATCCAAGAGCATGGAATCTTTTTCCCATTTTTTGTGTCTTCTTCAATTTCTTTCATAAGCTTTCTATAGTTTTCAGTGTATACATTTTTCACCTCTTTGGTTAGATTTATTCTTAGGTATTTTATGGTTTTTTGCACAACTGTAAATGGGATCAATTCCTTGATTTCTCTTTCTGTTGCTTCGTTGTTGGTGTATAGGAATGCAACTGATTTATGTGCATTGATTTTATATCCTGCAACTTTGCTGAATTCATGAAGCAATTCTATCAGTTTTTTGGTGGAATCTTTTGGGTTTTCCATATAGAGTATCATGTCATCTGCGAAGAGTGAAAATTTGACTTCCTCCTGGCTGATTTGTATGCCTTTTATGTCTTTGTTTTGTCTGATTGCAGAGGCTAAGACTTCCAATACTATGTTGAATAACAGTGGTGAGAGTAGACATCCCTGTCTTGTTCCTGACCTTAGGGGGAAAACTCTGTTTTTCCCCATTGAGGATGATATTAGCGTTGGGTCATTCATATATGGCTTTTATGATCTCAAGGTATGATCCTTCTATCCCTACTTTCTTGAAGGTTTTTGTCAGGAAAAGATGCTGTATTTTGTCAAATGCTTTCTCTGCATCTATTTAGAGGATCGTATGGTTCTTGTCCTTTCTTTTATTGATGTGAGGAATCATGTTAATTGTTTTGTGGATATTGAACCAGCTCTGCATCCCAGATATAAATCCTACTTGGTTGTGGTGAATATTTTTTTAATGTATTGTTGGATCTGGTTGGCTAATATCTTGTTGAGGATTTTTGCATCCATGTTCATCAAGGAAATTGGTCTATAGTTCTTCTTTTTAGTGGGATTTCTGTGTGGTTTTGGAATCAAGGTAATGCTGGCTTCATAGAAAGAGTTTGGAAGTTTTCCTTCCATTTCTATTTTTTGGACTACCTTCAAGAGAACAGGTATTAACTCTTCCTTAAATGTTTGGTAGAATTTCCCTGGAAAGCCATCTGGCCCTGGACTGGACTCTTGGTTTTTGGGAGATTTTTTATTACTAATTTTATTTCCTTACTCATTATGGGTCTGTTCAAATTTTCTATTTCTTCCTGTTTCAGTTTTGGTAGTGTATATGTTTCTAGGAATTTGTTTATTTCTTCCAGATTGCCCATTTTATTGGCATATAATTGCTCATAGTATTCTCTTATTATTGTTTTTATATCTGCAGTTGTGATATGTCCTCTTTCATTCTTCATTTATTTAATTGGGTCCTTTCCTTTTTCTTCTTGATCAAACTGGCTAGTGGTTTATCAACTTTGTTAATTCTTTCAAAGAACCAGCTACTGGTTTCATTGATCTGTTCTACTGTTTTTTTTTTGGTTTCGATAGCATTAATTTCTATTCTAATTTTTATTATTTCCTGTCTTCTTCTGGTTTTGGGTTTTATTTACTGTTCTTTTTCCAGCTCCTTAAGGCATAAGGTTAGGTTGTGTGTCTGAGATCTTTCTTCCTTCTTTAGGAAGGCCTGGATTGCTATATACTTTCCTCTTATGACTGCCTTTGCTGCGTCCCAGAGGTTTTGGGTTGTGGTGTTATCACTTTCATTGACTTCCATATACTTTTTAATTTCCTCTTTAGCTGCTTGGTTAGCCCATTCATTCTTTAGTATGATGTTCTTCAGTCTCCAAGTATTTGTTACCTTTCTAAATTTTTTTTGTGGTTGATTTTGAGTTTCACAGTGTTGTGGTCTGAAAATATGCACGGTATGATCTTGATCTTTTTGTACTTACTTAGGGCTGATTTGTGTCCCAGTATATGGTCTATTCTGGAGAATGTTCCATGTGCACTGGAGAAGAATGTATATTCTGCTGATTTAGGATGAAATGTTCTGAATATATGTTAAGTCCATCTGGTCCAGTGTGTCATTCCAAACCATTGTTTCCTTGTTGGTTTTTTGATTAGATGACCTGTCCATTGCTGTGAGTGCGGTGTTGAGGTCTCCTACTATTATGGTATTACTATCTATAAGTTTCTTTATGTTTGTCATTAATTGATTTATATATTTGGGTGCTTCTACATTTGGCACATAAATGTTTACAGTTGTTAGATCTTCTTGGTGTATAGACCCCTTGATTATGATATAATGCCCTTCTGCATCTCTTGATACAGTCTTTATTTTAAGGTCTAGATTGTCTGATATAACTATGGCTACTCCGGCTTTCTTTTGTTGACCATTAGCATGATAGATGGTTCTCCATCCCTTTATTTTCAATCTGAAGGTGTCTTTAGGTCTAAAGTGGGTCTCTTGTAAACAGCATGTAGATGGATTTTGTTTTCTTATCCATTCTGTCACCCTATGTCTTTTGCTCAGAGCATTGAGTCCATTGACGTTTACAGTGAGCACTGAAAGACATGAATTTATTGCCATTATGATGCTTATAGAGTTGGAATTTCCGGTGGTGTTCTCTGGTCCTTTCTAATCTTTGTTGCTTTTGATACATACATATATATATATATATATATATATATATATATATTTTTTTTTTGGTAAGTATAATAATTTGTATATATTATATACATATATATGTATATATATATGTATATTTTTCTGATTCAGCACATTGAATATATCCCGCCACTCCCTTCTGGCCTGCCAAGTTTCTGTGGATAGGTCTGCTGCAAACCTGATCTGTCTTCCCTTGTAGGTTAGGGACCTTTTTTCCCTTGCTGCTTTCATGAGTCTCTCCTTGCCTGAGTATTTTGTGAATTGGACTATGATATACCTTGTTGATGGTCAGTTTTTGTTGAATCTAATGGGGGTCCTCTGTGCTTCCTGGATTTTGATGTCTGTATCTTTCCCCAGGTCAGGAAAGTTTTCCGCTATGATTTGCTCACATAACACTTCTACCCCTATTTCTCTCTGTCCTCTTCTGGGACCCCTATGATTCTGATGTTCCTTTGTAATGAGTCACTGATTTCTCTAATTCTTAAATTGTGCTCTTTTGCCTTAATCTCCTTCTTTTTTTGTGCTTCATTATTCTCTATAAGTTTGTCCTTATATCGCTGATTCTCTGTTCTGCCTCATCCATTCTTGCCGCCGCAGCATCCATCTGTAATTGCAGTTCAGTTATAGCATTTTTTATTTCATTCTGACTATTTTCTACTTCTTTTATCTCTGCAGAAAGGGATTCCAATCTATTTTCGACTCCAGCTAGTATTATCATGATTCTAAATTCTGGTTCAGACATCTTGCTTGTATCTGTGTTGGTTAAATCCCTGGCTGTCGTTTCTTCGTGCTGTTTCTTTTGGGGTGAATTCCTTCATTTTTGTCATTTTGAAGGGAGAATAGGAATTAATGAGGTAAAAATTAAAATTAAAAAAATTAAAATTAAAAATTATTAAAATTAAAAATATACACACACAAAAGAATTGAATAAATGATGCTACATGTAGGTGTGTTTTGGTTTGGGTGTTGAAAGTTGTTTGACAGATTAGAGAAAAAAAGGGGGGGTGAAGGAAATTGAGAATTTGAAAAAATGAATACACTGAAGTAGACTAAAATGAGATGATGGGAGTAAAATAGAATGTGAAAAAAATTACACAAAAGTAAGGGATATAGTAGAAAAAAATTAAAGAAAAGTGTTTTTAATAAAAATTAAAATAAAAATGATTTATTTCTCTTTCTGTATTCAAGAAAAAGAAAAGAAATGAAAAAGAGAAAAAAAAGAGGGAAAAAAGAAGTAAATCGTTTGCAAATTTGAAAAAGTGAATACACTGTAGTAGACTAAAATAAAATGATGGAAGTAAAATAGAATTTGAAAAAATTTTCATAAAAGCAAAAAGTATAGTAAAAAGCATTAAATAAAAGTATTTTTGATAGAAATTGAAAGTAAAAATGAAGTTTTTCTCTTTCTGCATTCAAGAAAAAGAAAAGTAATGAAAAAGAGAAAAAATAAAAAGTAAAAAAAGGAAATCGTTTGAAAATTTGCAAAAATGAATACACTGAAGTAGACTAAAATAAAATGATGGAAGTAAAATAGAATTCGAAATAATTTACACAAAATTAAAAAATATAGTAAAAAAAATTTAAACAAAAATAGTTTTAATAAAAATTGAAAATAAAAATAAATTTTTTCTCTTTCTGTATTCAAGAAAAACAAGTGAAAAAAAAAGAAAGAAAATTGAATAGATGGATCTGCTAACAGATTGAAATAGGACTGAAATTACTTTATTTTCCCCTAGAAGTCAGTCTATGTAGTGCTCTATAGTGCATAAACTAAGCCGGCAGTGAGACTTGTGTTCTTGAAGAGCGAGGTTGGCCCGGCTGGGAGGGGCTCATTGTAACGGCTCCGCTCTCCACTAGATGGCGCTGCTAGCCTCCTGGGGTGGATTGTTGCATTGCTCGTAGGTGCGTAGGCGCATGCACAGGAACGATAAAAATGGCGCCGCACAGCTACCCAGGCTGTTCTCCCAGATCAGCAATCGTGCACTGTTCTCTGTCGTCAGCTTTCGTCCACTCCCCGCTTTTTCACTGTCTGTGACCAAGCCCTAGGCAGTACCTCTCTCCCATGTTTTGTCTCAGATGCGGCTGTTTTCCCCGGCCCCTTACTTCCGAAGGACTGCGGCTTTGACCCGTTCCACCCCTCTGCGGGACGGTCTCACCGAGCAATGGCCGAATGTCGGCTGCACCCAGGAAAGCTTGCTGGACTCTGCTGCTGCTGGTGCCCCGATACTGCAGCCCAGTGCCAGCCTGCCCCAGAAAAAGTTCGCGAGATAGTGTAGCAGCAGCTTTTCAGGGATTATGGAGAATCACAACACACATCTGGCACCAGCCTTCACCCTTAATGACCTTGTTCCAGATTCAGAGAATGTGGCCATTTTCTGGGGTCTGCTGGGACCAGGTGGCTTCAAGAGTCTCTACCAAATGTCCTCCAGCAGTGGAACCGCTTTTCCCCGTGTGGCCCGAGAACCTCCCGGACCCCACTCTGCTCCTGGGGATTCGCCCTTCCCACCAGAGCACCACCAGGTATCGAGCTGCAGAGTTGCAGCCTGTGCGCTCCCCTTGTTTACAGTCTTAATGGAATTTAAACCCTTTCCTTTCTTTCTCCCTTTTTGGTTTAGTCCCTGCGGCTGTTTCCAATTTTCCACTTTCTCTCCAGCTGCTTTTGGGGAGGGGTGCTTTTCCCGTATCCCTTCCCCCTCATTTCCGTCCTCTGCCCACAAAAGCACCTCCCTTCCCACGGCTTCTCGCTCCCCCAGTTCACCTCTCTGCGTCGCGTACCTGCTGAATTCTGTGGTTCAGGTTGTGCAGATTGTTGTGTTAACCCTCCAATCAGTTTTCTGGGTGTGCAGAATGATTTAGTGTTGGTCTGGCTGTATTTCATGGACTCGAGACACACAAAAAACTTCCATGCTCTTCTGTAGTCTTGGCTCCTCTTCCCTCCCCTTTTCTTTTCTAATCACATCTATTTTCCTTAGGTGACCCTGCTGAACTGACTGAATTGTCCATGTGGCTTCGAGAGAATGGACATCATTCTCTTTTTTGTCCAGAGGTTGGTAGGCAACTCAGGCTTAACCACACACAGCCAGTAAGATTTAGGGTCTCCCTTATTCGTGGACTCCATATTTTGAATTCTCCTACTTGCTAAAATATACTGGTAATCCCCAAATAAGCACCCCAATGCTGCCCCAGTCATTCACAGACATGCACAGAACAGCAAAATATTTACCACCCAACGTATATGTTCCCAGCTAAGGTTGAACACGGTGAAGCCCTGACTTTTTGTTTCAGCTCTGCTACTATAAACAAGTTTCCTTTTTGAGGTCTATTTAGTGCCAAGTTTTTTCACACTTTTGTGCTTTTGGCTGATGTTTAAAATGACCCTCAGCAATAGCTGAAATGCTGTCTAGTGTTCCTACCAGCAAGAAAACTGTGGGTGCCTTATGTAGAAAAAGTATGTATGTTAGATAATTTTCATTTGAACATGAGGTACAGTGCTTCTGGCTATGAGTTTAATTTTAATGAATCAACATGCATATTATATAAGATATGTTGAAACAGAGACACATAAAGCTATTGATTGGTTTATAAGAACATGGTGACCAGAGGCTCACAGGAACAGAGCATTGTTCCTGTATTTCACCTAGGAGCCACGGTTTAGCAGTGCTTGTGGCAACTTTGCAGCACATCACTAACGCAAATAAAACTGTATTTCCATGGACTTTTGCTTGCACTAATTGGGAAGAGGCTTTTTCTACCATATTGCTGATAGTATTGAACTCTACGTTGTTGGTAGCTTCCTAACGTCAGAGAAAACCTGTCTGAGAATAGAACCAAGGGAAAAGAAATCAAAGTTAAGAGATAGAAAAAAATGAAAATAGAAGTGAGAGGGAGAGAGGAAACATGAATGAGAAGGAGGCACTGAAACCTGGTGCATATGAACCCTTGGGTTTTAGCAGCACCTAAACCAAATTTACCTTGGAATTTTTTTTTTGTTTATTTTAGTTCCATAAGCCAATAAACTACCTCTTTCTTTTAACTCTTGTTTTCCTTAGATAATTGGAGCTGGTTTACCGATATTTATAAATTAAAGAGTTCTAAATGAAAGACGGATGTTATAAAGAGGAGGGTGATCTTGTTTTCTTCTTTTTCAGTTGGAAGAAGGAATCTACTAGTAGTTTAGGAGGGGTTTAGAATTTGTCGTCTATAAAATAGATTCTAGAAATTGAATAGAAATTAAAAACCATGAATATTTTTGAGAGATATTTCAGAATGCTTTTCCTTTAATATTTTTAGAAAAAAAATTACAAATCAAGGTGTCAGGGATGTGCTAAGAATAAACTTTGAAGTCATCTTGTCTTTGTTTCAGTTAAGAATAGCTCATGTCTAAATAAGTCCTTTAATGAAAAGATTGAAAGATGGGGATTAAAACATACCTACATTTGAACCTTGATATATTTACTAGCTTTGTGACCTTAATTTTTCTAGGCTTTACTTTCTTCCTATGCAAAATAGGCATATAACGTGAACTTAGATTCGCACATAGTAAGACCTCAGTTTTTTTTCTTGAAATAACAAATAATTGTAAGAAGTAGATGATGTAATATAAAATGATTGGCAGAGAGGGGCATCTCCGTGACTCGGTCAGTTGAGCTCTTGGTTTTGGCTCAGGTCATGATCTTCTGGTTCGTGGGTTCAAGCACTGCGTAGGGCTCTGTGTTGACAGTGTGGAGCCTGTTTGGGGTTTTCTCTCTCTCTCTTTCTGCCCCTCCCCTGCTCATGCTCTCTCTCTTTCACTCAAAATAAATAAACTTAAAAAAAAATTGGCAGAGAGCCTTGAGCATGGTAGCATCAATTAAAAGTGGCGGTTGTTTATAGTTGATCCTTCTTTTTTAAATCAGAATATGTATTCAATTAGGTAATGGAAAGTTGAAAACAAAATCTATGAACTTCCTATTTTTTAATAAATATTATTTTGTCATCTCTGTTTTAGGCATTGTAGGATATACTTGAGATAATATAAGATAAAAATGTCACCATTTATCATCTCAAGGAGTTTGTCAACCAACACAAAGTGTAAAGATGTAGATAAATATAATTTCAGGTAGATTTATTATTTAAAAAAAATTTTAATGTTTACTTTTGAGAGAGAGAGAGAGACAGAGTGTGAGCTTGGTGGGAAGAGGGGTAGAAAAAGAGAGAGGAAGACACAAAATTCAAAGCAGGCTCTGGGCTCTGAGCTGTCAGCACAGAGCCTGATGCAGGGCTTGAACTTACGAACTATGAGATCATAACTTGAGCTGAAGTCGGATGCTCAACTGACTGAGCCACAAAGGTACTCCTCAGGTAGATTTCCACCCATGACATACACAATTACAACATATGCTGGGGTCCTAAGCAAGAACAGGCATCTAGGAAGGAAGATGATGTGCTTGAAATGAGGGCTGAGAAAATGAATCAGGATTCACCAGGCAAGAATGCACTAGAAAGTCCAGGTGAGGCTATGGACTCTATTGGGGCAACTGAATGTAACTCAAAAGGAATGATAGGGAAAAGCCCATGAGATAGCAAGGCAGATAAACCTTTTTTATTGTTGTTTTGTTAATAAATTAGTGGAAGAGACTCAAAAGTTTCAAGCTTCATAGATAAGCTATTCATAGCATACTCTCCAAAGTCTTACTCAAAGGTATGCACTGTTACCCTCAATTTTTACTAAAAATGGGCATGGTTTTGTAAGAACATATTCCAGAATCTCCATCTAAGAAAATTCACCTCACTGGATTTCTCTGCTCTGGAAATCAACATGCATTTTCAATTTGCATTTCTCTTCAGGTCTTAAGAAACAAATTGATAAATTTCACTTTCCTCCAAAATTATTCTTCTGATGGCTTTAAAATTAGAAATCTAAGTAATTAATGTTACTGTATAGTACTTTCTCAATGGCTGATTTAAATTTTTTTTCCTATCTACCCATTGTATGTTTCTTACCAGCATTCCCCACCTCCTGAAATTCACATTATCTATTTAAAGTCTTCCTCCAACTTTTAAAAAAATGCACTACAGATTTTTCTTTTTACCCCCCTCTGTTTAAAGAACTAGAATATCACAACAAGAAAACATCTATAAATGCAAGATAGTCATTCTAGAGTTTTGTTTTATTTTTCCCCAAAAAAACGTTAATACTAAGTAATAGGTTTTACTGAAATGTATTAGGGATCTGTATTGTTCCTAGTCTCCCTTATTCCACATGAACTACCCATTCCCTTTCCAGGTGAATACCTCAGAACAACAGGATTGCATAAAATGAGCCAAGATTGAAACTTATCAAACAGGCTAGGTATAAGTTACAAAGTTGCTGAAGTCTGCTTTACCCACTCACAACGGAAAATATTTGATGGCAGAAGGGGAAGAGAAGTAGGAAAACTGATGGAACAAAAGTGTCAAGGAAACACTAGTTACCGTTGCACTTCTTCGCACCCGATCTCACTTTAGCCAAGACGCCAAGTCTCATTACCAGTGTGATGGTGGCTGAAATGTTACACGTCCACATGTTTTAGTCCTGCTCCCATGACTTCATTTTTATAATGAAAACAGTGGAAATACATTGGGAGGGACTAATCCATAAAATGTGCATCTACTTTAACATCCTCTAGTTGAGCTCCATGAAGAAGGAATTGTTTTTATTTTGTAAGGATCCCAAATGAGTTGCAGAAGGATCTTAACAAGAAGTAGAGCAGGAATGACTTCCATGCTTGAAAGCCTTTTTGACAAACAACAACCAAGAAATGTGCACTCTTGTGCACATCAGTAACAGATAAGAAAGACAGCTGTTGGGCTGGCCTCCTCCCTTTCTTTGGAACAGAGCTGCCAAGGGAGGCACTCTCCTGCAGATGCTTCCCACTGGTCAGGTGGGAAGTTGAGCTGTGCAGGCATCACAGTAGGCATTGCAGTAAATCAGATAGCATCTTTTCTGGAAGAAGGCCAAGCTGCCCTTAAAGATGTTAGGTACAGCTTCCTGGTAGCTCAGGGAAAAGGGATCCATTTCAATAATTTCCAAGAACATCCCTCAAAGCCAGTATTTTTGGCAGGAGGGGGTGGGTGTTAAGTAACTTCCTGCTGAAGTTATAGAGGAAAAATGAAAATCCTACATTCATTCTTCCATACTCTGATGCCTGGAAACAGATTTTGGGCCATGATTCATACAGTGAGGTCTGCCTTGAATTTTACTTTTTTCTCCTTTCTTCCCTGCTTTCCTTGCAAAGAAAATAGCTCAAAATTTTGTAGTTGGGAAAGGAAGATATAGGTTAACAAAAGATTTCAGGAAAATCCACAAAGAGTGGTGTTCATCCAATGGAAGAAATGGGTTATAGGGCAGAATGGACTCCCAAGTAACTTATATGTATGAATAATATATCTGGTTGACATAACTGAGATGGGGGAAAACTTGGACCTAATTATTGGTTACATAGTCCTGTGGAAAAATCATGGGCTTTATTGGCTCACAAATATGGATTGAAGCCTTAATCGTATTATTAATCAGAAATGAGAACTTGAGGGAGATTCTCCAAGCCTTTGATGTCACTTTATCTTTTTTAAATACTTATTTTATTTATTTTGAGAGAGAGAGAGACAGAGAGAGAGGAAGGGGCAGAGAGAAAGAGAATCCCAAGCAGGCTCCATACTGTCAGGGCCGAGCCCCATGTGGGGCTTGATCCTGCAAAACCATGAGATCATGACCTGAGCCTAAATCAAGAGTTGGAAAAAAAATAAAATAAAATAAAGAGGCATTCAGACTCCCCCCCCAAAAAAAGAGTTGGACACTTAACTGAGCCACTCAGGCACCCCTGATGTCACTTTAAAATGGAGAAAGTACTCTTCCTTTGTAGGTGCTCTGAATCTTTCATAAAATAATGTAAAAAAAAAAAAAAAGCTGTACTAGTGTCCTATTACTGCTGTAACTAATGATCACAAGACTAGTGATGTAAAACAACACTCATTGTCTGACAGTTCAGGAGATCAGAAGTCTAAAAATCAATCCTATGAGGTTAAATTTAAGGAATCAACAGAGATGGTTTCTTTGAAGACTCCAGGAGAGAACTAGTTCCCTGCTCTTTCCAGCTTTTAGAACCTTTCATCTGTCATTGCTTGGCTTGTGGTCACCTTTCTCCAGTTTTGCTTCTGTCATCACATTGCCTCTTGTCCTCTCTAACCTCCTACGTTCCTCTCATAAGGAACTTTGTGATTGCATCACACCCACTAGGATAATCTACCCATCCCAGGATCATTAATGTAATCACATCTACAAAGTCCATTTTTCCATAAGGTAACATAGTCACAGGTTCCAGGAATTAGGGTGTGAGCATGTTTGCCAGGCTATGATGAGTGTGTTTGTAGGGCTGAAACATAGCCTATTATAAATATTTAGCACAAACAAGCATGCAACAAATTACAACCCTTGTTTCCTCTTCTATCAGAATTGGAGGCAAGATGGACCTAATCACTCTTTCCCCCAATTTACCATCACCTTGAACATTCTGCTCAGAGGTCCCAAAAGAAAGGCTGAAGGAATCCACTAAGAGTAAAATGGCAAAGCCTTAAAAACCACAAGAAAGCAGAAGTCTTATACTTGTGGTGTATTTGTTTCTTCCTTTGATGAGCGTTTAGAGTCTGGTGTGTTTTATATATCTGAGTTATGTTTGGAAAGCATCTGGAAGAAAACCAAATTATGTAGTCAATTGTAAGTGTAAAGCCATCATGAGTGAATTTTTTCACTCAACGTGTCCTGAAACTAGTTGCAGAAAGCCATTTGGATTTTGAGGATGAGAGAATCATCTTAGTTTTAGAGTTCAAGAGAATCCAGGTCTTGTGACATGAGGGAATTGGAACTTCTAGGTATATTCAGCTTCTGATTTAATATTCTTTCAAATTGCACTGACATCATAATCATTTATCTTCAAAGAAAGCAGAGGGAGGCCAAAATAGTTTCAGTTTCACTCTGTTTTAATGGTAAATTCCTATCCTTTTGCTGATGTCCGCTATAAAGTGATCATTCATACTGCCATCACATGAAATGAACCAACTAAATCAAAATATTTTTCATAGGGGAGTAGCCTAGGGAAGTGAAAGAAACAGCATGCCGGACTTCTCATGCTGGGCTATTTTTGGATGGCCTTCTTCAAGGATCAATTTAAAGCTGACTTCTACAACAAAGCTGTCTTCAACAAGCAGAAAAATATGACAAACCCACACATACTTAACAAAAGTAGTCAGCTGACTGCACCTGACTTAACTGTACAAAATATAGAGTCTATTCTCCATATCATAGTAGCTACCAAGAATAGTAATTATGGAGATAATGCATAATTCATTAGCTCACTGATCCATTTATTCTTTATCATAGATCTTTAACAAACCTACTATTTTTTCATTCATCATTCATTTAATCATTCTTTTTTTTTCATTTTCTCAGCAATCAATTTGTATATTTATTAATTTACTCATTCAACAAAACTGCATTGAATATCCTACTTCTGCTCATATTATATTGGGTACTGGAGATGTAAGATTAATCAAATGTATATGTGCTCTAGAAACCCATATCTTGGCCCAATCTTCAGTTAGAAGACTCTAATATAAGAAAAGAACATAGAAATAGAAGTAGGATGTTTTGTTAATAATCACTGTGAGGGCCATGTGGTTCCTTCAATCGGTTAAGCATCCAATTCTTGATTTTGGCTCAGGTCATGATCTCATAGTTCAGGGAATCAAGCCCCACATCGGCTCCACTCTGACTGTGAAGATTCTCTCTCTGCTTGAGATACCCTCTTTCCTCTCTCTTTGCCTCTCCCCTGCTCCCACATGCTCTCTCTCTCTAAATGAATAAATACATACACATTTAAAAAAATAATAATAATCCACTGATGAATCATCTTAAATATGTGATATTTGTGATAAATTGTAAATATTTTAGACAGGTAAATTGTGATATTATAGAGACTAATTCAATGATTGCGAATCTGACTTCAGGTCATTCAAATGTGTGGGACTACATATTCAATTATTGCATTTTTTTTTTTTACCAGTACAAGACTTTGTGAAGAGCTTCAGCTCAAAATATGTGCCCTGTGCATTAATCTGTGGTTAATGACTAACTGTGTTACTGGTCTCAGAAAAGTATGATTTTTTTTCCCAGCCAATTTGTTGTTATACTAGCCAATATTGCTGTGGAAGCTGTATAGTACCATCTCATATTTCACTGGCCACCAAAGTGTGAACGCTAAATCTGGTTGGAAAATGGGAACGGGTGGACCTCTTTGGGCTCCCTATCAAAGCAGTGTAAATGTCACTAAAATAACAGTCTCTGGCTTTGTGTTCTCAAATTCAGTCTTAGCCATAATTACGTATAGCTAAGACAGCATGGCCTTTGGATTTTTGACCCTCCTAATCAGGCCACCATTTGTATTTTGGAGGCCTGATTCACTACCATCCTAACTACTCTCGCTTTAAACCAACTTCTTTCCGCTGTTCCTTAATATTCAGATTGGTATGTGAAATTTCTTCATTCTTCAGATATTTTAATTTTTCTTTCCTTGACACTATCCCCACAAGGCTCTATTTTTCTTGCCTCTCATCCTTCTAGTATTTCCTAAGAAGAGTGTAACTAATAACATAATTTTTAAGAAGTTGATTTATCATTCTTCTCCCTGTCCCTCACACGCATACAGTCATCTGAAAGCTTGTTAAAGTCAAGAGAATTATCTTTTATATTGTCATGTCTCCCATTGCTCGAACCCTAATGTTGAATTGATGAATCTATGAGCAGAAGATTGTATGAGAGTCCTTATGATATCTGGTCAGATACCTCTATGCCAAAGAACCATTAATTATATCAGAGTTCCTGGTGTTCTGACAACTCCTGCATGTCTAATGCTAGCATGACCCTCCCCCTCACTTTGCTCCTCAGTTCTTTTCATTTGCAGGAAATGCTCAAACTCCTGTGCAAAGCTATCAGTGGCCTTTTACACTGAAGTCTGATAAAAGGTATATTCTTGAAAATAAGAGTTTGTAATTCTAGTTTTGAAAGTACAAAAGTAGACAGGGGCACTGGGAAGGAAAATGAGAGTCCCAAACAAAACAAAACAAAACAAAACAAAAACTGAATTCCTAGGAATATTGATTGACTAAATATAAGTAGTATTCCAGGCACTTCTAGATACTTCATATGTTCTAAACAAATTAATTATCTTAATAACATTATAATGTAGGTGCCATATCCCCATTGAAACGTTGACACATAGAGGTTAAGTAACTCTTTCCAAGTGTGGAGACAAGATTAAGAACCAAGTATTTGACTCTAAACATCATGTTCTAAATGATTAGGCATTATGATCACAGAAAGACAAAATGAGATAACATGATCATTATGGCTGCGTATAGAAAGATTGCTGTGAGTATGGTTGCCTGCATGGGTTATAGGAAGTTACATTATGAAAGAAAGGGTACTGGTATAAATTGTGATTCTATGTTTTTGATAAAGATAGTATAGGGGCACCTGGGTGGCTCAGCTGGTTCAGCTCAGGTCATGATCTCACAGTTCATGAGAACTGTTTTCTCTCTCTCAAAATAAAGTAAACATTTTTTTAAAAAGATAGCATAGAAAAAAAAAAACACCTTAGTTCCAAATATTTAAATACCTGATTCAGAAAAAACAGAAATGAATGACAGACTTCCAGTGACCTTGATTTTGAAACTCTGACACCACCTCTGACTTTGGGGTGAATGTGTTAATGAGATGGGCCATTCCATTTGGAAAGCCAGTAATAGATTATGGTGAATGAATTCATTACTGATATTTTCAAGTCTGAAATGTTTATTTTGGTCAATTCTAGCCTTAAAATCTTGACTTTGAAGTCTGAAAAAAATACATTTACCTAGAAAAAAACTGTAATTTACCAGTTAGGTGTGAGATAAGAGATTATAACAAACTGAAAGAAATAATTGCTAAGGCATTTCTCACCAGTCTGCCCTCTTCAAGTGTGTGTGTGTGTGTGTGTGTGTGTGTGTGTGTGTACATGCGCATGTGTATGCACATGCATTTGTGCCATTCATCTGGAACAATTGTCTAAGTTTTTGGTTCTGCTTTGGAAGCTAAGGAATGTGTTGAGTTTTGGAATTCCTTTCATGTGGAATGAATCCAGCTCCTGAGGACTGTTGATGATGGACAAACACGGCACAGAAATACCATAAGGAAGACTTCCATTTTCAGTTTGTTTAAGTAATCTTGATAGAAGGACCCAAATATAGTGTTTTCTATGAGTATGACAAGAGCTTCTCGGGTCAAGACATAAGCAGTTGACATAAACTGCACTTTAATTAGTTTGAGTGTATTTTCCCAGGGCACGTAACTTGCTAAACAGTCTTCAGTGTTTTCTACTTTGGGGTATCAGATACTGTTTCTCTTCCTTTGTGTTCCAATATAACTTTCTCCCCCCGTGCCCCCTCCCCCCAAATTACTCTGTGCCATAGAAATGCTGTGAAAACAGAAACTGTGTCATGGTTACTTTTATGTTATTGGCACTTATTGATACCTGGTAATCAATGGAAAGATGGTTGAGTAAATAGATGCCTGGGTGAATAATATGCGAATGACATGCTTTGGTCCAGATTTGGAGTGAAGTCAGTAACTGTTATAAGACTCAGCAGCCCCCAAATACTCTGTCCCTATTTTACATGCATATTAATTTTTATAAACATGATTTATGCATATTGTTGGAGAAGAAAAGAGATTTGAATGTTCTGTTTCATAAGTTATTAGCAATGTGAGACAAAGAAAGTCAATAATTAGGAGCCACTCTGAAGATACTAGAGGTGGATTGTTTGTGACATGACCAGAAGAAATTGAAATAGGATTCTATTCTATTGTTCTCTTTCTTTTCTTTTCTTTTCTTTTCTTTTTTTTTTCTTTTTGTTTCCCTTTCCTTTCCTTTTTTCTTTTTCTTTTAATATTCTATCATTCTCCAACTCAAAATTTTCCAATGGCGTCTGTGGACTTATAAACAACATCCTAACCCTTCACCTAGCATACAGAGCCACAACACAACCTGGCCCCCGTCCACATCATTGGCCTTAGCTCATTCCATATCCTACTGTGCTCCATGTTCTTTCTGCAAGGCTTTTGGCCAAGCTCTGCCTGGGATCCTCCTCAGTCATCTTCACTTACCTGGATGCTTCTTCATCTTCAGGTCCCAACTTTATTAATTCCTTAGAGACACTTTCCTTGAACAGTTTCCAAATGAATCTCCTAATCACTCAGTATCATACCATCCTATTTTAATTCTCTGCATAAATCTCAACATGTTGGAGATGCCACATGTTTGCATCCCAGCTGAGCGTGTCTGAGCATCAGCCGTGTCTGTCCTGACACCAGGTATGTGTAGGTAAAGAAGCCATCCTGGAAGTCCTCCGCCAGTCCCAGCTGTTCTATGTCTCAGGCACTCATGTTATTCCATGGACCAAAGAGCCACCTACATTATGTGTTTTCAGAATTCCTGACTTAATAAATCCCTTTGTTTGTTACACAGCAATAGCTAAAACACTTACTCACTTATCACAGGCTGCAATTACGTTGTTATTTTAATGTTTTTAAAATTCTTGGTCTCTCCCCAAGAATGTCAGTTCCATGATGACATGAATTTTGTTTATTGCTATTACCTTTATACCAGTGCTTGGCACATAGTAGGTGTTCATAAATATTTGCAAAATAAATACTTACCTTGTTAACTGAGCAGGGTAATTTTACATTTTTAATCTCATCAAACACATTCAACAATTCTATATAATATTATCCCCATTTTACAGATGAAGGCACTAAATATTAGAAGGATCAAATAGTTTTCTCCGGTTGCAATCTATACAACTAGAATGTAACCTAATTTTAATTTGAACTCTTTTATCATAGTCTTACCAAATAAATTGTTGGATTAACCTCATCTCCAGGTTTACCTTCAATTTTAAGAAATAGAGTGGTGAAGAGTGCAGAAACTGAGGCAGGATTCCCACAATTCAAATCCTAGCCCCTGCATATTTATTTTGTGAACTTGTCTCAATTTTCTAATTTCTAAAATAAGAGTTATAAATTCTGTTTCATGCGCAGGCTGCTTTGAAGACTGAATGAGTGAATATAAGTAAAACATTTATACCAAGACTCGGCACATGAGTATTCTATAAAACACTATATTATTATTATCATTGTATTGAATGATATTTATGAATTGTCCAACATATTCCCTAATAACCAGATATTATTAATAAACTATTTTCTGATATTTTGTATGTAAAATGTTTATCATACCATAGGCCAAACATATATATGTATCCGAGTTGTAAAATAAATGATTGTAACTATGAATAAGGTATCCTTTTTTGTGATACGTGTGACCTACTTGAGTGCTGTGAATTTTCATCATTGTTGTTGTTAAATAGGAAAACAGTTTTCTCTGAAATGAAAAGTTATATGATTTAGTCTTGGGAACTGACTTGGAGGTGATCTCAGTCAGCTTTCTCATTTTTTAAGGACGGACACCGATGACAAGAGAGGCAAGGCCTCATTTAAAGTCACATAGGCAGCTACCAGTTGAGCCAGAGCAAGAGTCAAGGTGGCCTGAGTCCTGTCCTGGTGCTCTCCAGCCCCACCAAACGCTGTGGTGCCAGCACATCCTTGTTGATGGAGAAGAGCCTTTCCAGCTCACTGGTTTTCCCAGTATGAGCCAACATTTGCTTAGTTCTCTCTACAGGGGGGAAACCAAGCAAGTGCCCATCTAGACCCCTACATTCTATCCTTCATCAGTAAAAATTATAATACTGCTTCCATAAAGTTAGAGAAATACCTGATTCTTCTGGGTTAATCTAAGGTCATGGGAAACAGCCCATACTTAGAAGACATTGAAGGATAGGAGATAGATTTAAAAGACTGTGCCTTTCTCATGCCTCTGAAACTGTAATTAGTGGCCTGAAGCTACTGGCCACAGCAGTCTGGAACTTTGTACAGCAAACAGCTGTCTTCCTTTTTTAGGAAGAGTTATATAAGGCATTCAAACCACATGGATTTCCTTTGAAGCAGCTAGAACTTTTGTCAATATCATCTTTTATCTCTCTTTTCCCCTTCAAGCCCTCTTAGAAGAGATCTTATCAAACAGGGAATCAAAGGAAGCTTCTGGTGTTACTCTTTCCCAGACAACTTTCTGGAATTCTTAAACATGGAACCAGATTTCTGACAGTCACGATGTGGTTTGCACTGGTGTTTTCTCCCTGATGATCTCTCTATAATATCTTCAGGCTGTATTGGACAAGCGCCAAACAGAGCTTTGACCTATGCCCCGTGTTTTCAGGAGTTGAAAATCCATGTCGTCCTTGGGAGCATATAAATGTTACTTGTTTTTCTTCTTTCTCAGAGGCATACATGAGAACTCATAGGTAAATACAAATAGACAAACGATCTCTCTTTTCTATTCTCAGCAGAGCTCAAAAAATCAGTCTACTCTAACATAAGAACTTCAAAATTCTCTCAGGTACAAGAATCTGGATCACCTTTTAATTACATCACAAGAAGAAATAAACACGGCAATATTGCCAGACTAGTTACTGCCAAACACAGAATTTTTATGTGATAGCATTGCACAAATAAAGCACTATCAAAGGATTTTTTCACAAATATCCCACTTGTGAGCTTAAAATGAGTCTCTGGTGTAAAAGTTGTATTTTTATTGTTAAAAATACAAATCAGTTTACAATGGGCTTCAGTCAGGATTCTTGGTTGTATTCAACAGAAAAATTTGGGGGTTAATTTAAGAAAAATAACAGTGGAAGGAATGAAGGCTGAGGTATGTGGCTCAGTCTATGTGTACACCCACAAGGAGGTAATACAAGTAGGGCTAGCGAACACATTCCTTTGTGCTAGATACTGTTCAATGTGCTCATTCAACCCTTGAATCAGTATTGTGTGGCTGTAACTATTATTATCCCTATTCTACAAAACTAAAGCAGAATTGTTATAGCTTTTGTCAAAAAAAGCATTGAAATATTAAGTGACAGATCGAGCGGTAAAGACCACATCATAGGAACATTCTTCTCAGGATGCTTGCTTCTACTAACCACCACAAAGTGCTTCTCTTTCCGCCATCTTTACTGCCACTGGGCACTAGGCATTTGCCTACCATTTTGCATCTCTTATTCCAGATTCAAATATTGGGTGTGGATATTTCACGTCCACGTCCTGTCTTCAGGGGATTACAAAGCAAATATCCAGCCTTGGATGGTTGGATTCATGCAATAATATATTTCTTAAAACTAGGAATGAAGTTCAGATGCTTAGAAGCCAAAAGAACATAACAGTCACTGCTCTCTCCTACAGTAACTACTAGTAACCTTGGATGAAAAGTTGAAGTCCTACTTAAAGGCTTCCATTGAATAAAATTGCCACTGTGAAGAACATGAATTGATTACAAATGTAAATAACCTTGTTTCCAAAAAGGTACCATTTTGGTTTCTATCCCAAGCATAAACAATTTATAATCAGTAACAAGAAAGACTGAGGAGAGTAATTGTATGCCTTGAATAAGTTCTTTAAAACCTGTTGAGAACTAATACTATGGGACTTCAGTTCGTAGCAACCCTTTCCAATATAAACTTGAAAGTTAGATAATGCAAGAAGTGAATGGAGGAAAAGAGCTGAGAAAAAAGAGTGAGCGAGTGAGATTTCTATTGCAAAATGCTTTTGACATGGTCCAGTTACTGCGTCACGACTTCATGTTTCTTAATCTTGGCAATAGAATAAAGTCCTCAGCAGAAGGACTTTTTTCAAGTCCAAAAACATGACACTTCAGAGCTCTAACGATAACTTCTCTTTTTATGTCTACGGGATTTACAGTGTTTGCAGATGGAAGTAATTTAATACCGGGGTGATCTTTCATCTAGCCTGTTCTTTCGGTGACCTTATGTTTACTATAAGAAAACACCAACAAGGTGTCTGATTTCTTCATGGAAAAATGGCAACTATTTAAAACAAAAGGATTTTGTCCAGGAGAATCATAAATCTTTCACTGTTTCTGTAATTTAACAAAAAAAGGGCTCATTTGTTCTGTGAGGAGTGTTTGCTTGTGAGACAAGGCCAATTTGACTTTCTCATAAAAAATGCATTTTTTTTGAGGTGGGGGAAGATAGCAGGAGAATAAAAAGTCACTGTTCCATCTA
The DNA here is from genome assembly GCF_027475565.1 of Acinonyx jubatus. Classification (NCBI taxonomy): domain Eukaryota; kingdom Metazoa; phylum Chordata; class Mammalia; order Carnivora; family Felidae; genus Acinonyx; species Acinonyx jubatus. The sequence goes on from NC_069382.1 coordinate 186,354,038, forward strand.
TGGCAGGAGAATCAAATCTTTTCATTGCCATGGCTTTGCCTCGAACCATCCATAAGTTATCATTTTGAAAGAAAACCCCAGAATCCTTCCCGGCATTTCCCAGGATGCTTCAAAAATAATAGCAGGTTCTTCACGTCCTTCATACATCTCTGCTTCAGCCTGTGTGGTTCCTGCTGATTTTAAAGCTTGTTCTGCACCCTAGAAAGCAGACTCTTCGTGGGATGAGAGAAGCTCTTGGTAACCACAGTAACACACCTTTCCTGGGAATCTTCCCATTGACATTTAATAGGCCGAGTAATAAATAATGGAATGAAAGCTTTCAGCAGAAGACCAGAAGCTGCAACTGAAACAGTCAGGAAATGGATAACAGCTGCCTTTAAGGTGATGAGACACAAGATGCCTCCCTCTATGGGAGACAGTTTTTCCAATAAGAGAGAGAATTTAAATCTGTGCTGTCCATTCTGTTTGCACCATGGGTCTGAGAGATGAAAATGCCAAGTACTCTTGGTTGAGTGCAATAGTACAACCAAAAACATATTACAGACTCTAATCTAGAGTGTAGATTGGCTTTTGGGTATGAATAACTCATTCAGGAATTATAATTTATAAATATGTGTTTTTATGATATTGAGTGAATCCTTGAACAGGGAGAAATATATTATTTTAAACAGTAATTATGTGTTGAGTACCTAATGCATGCCAAAGTGTGCTTATCCTTGGAAATAGAATAGGGAACAAAGCACATGGGAGATACGGACAAGGAAGAAGCAGTGTAGATGCAGGCACTTGAAGATTGAATAGAAGTTAGTTAGGTGAAAGTGAGGAAAGAAGAGGGTCCCCGGTAGAGGAAATAGCTCAGGCCAAGGACTTAGATGCAGAGAAATCATGGTATACTGGGGAACTGAAATTGCTTCAGCATGTTGGTTTCTGGCCAAAAAACATATTCATTCCACATTCAGAAATATCCATTTTTTGTTCTGTGATATAGCAGGAAGTGCTCCAGGTGCTAGGGTATGACCATCAGCATAGTAGAAAGAGAAGGCCCCTAGTCCTTGTGGAGCCTATGACACCATCCATCTTCCCGGTACCCCCTTTCCTCTTCCCATATTTTTACCATATAGGGAAGAGGGGGTGATTATTTTGCAACAGCAACCACTGTGGACATACTTTCTTAAGATTTGGGGGAGGTAGAGAATTATCCATTTTAATGTGCTTCATAGGACATCTAGTATCAATAAAAATTTAATGGGGTCCCCAAAATATGCTAAGGACTGTGCAGGTTTCAGGCAGTATAAACTTGATTTATAGATTCAGTATATTCCCAGTCAAAATCCTAGCCAGTTATTTTGTAGATGTTGACAAAGTGATTCTAAAGTTTATACAGAAAGGCAAAAGACCCCAAACTTTAAGTCTTAATATAAAACTAGAGTAATTAGGAGTGCCTCTGTGGCTCAGTCAGTTAAGCCTCCGACTTCAGCTCAGGTCGGGATCTCACAGCTCACGAGTTTGAGTCCCATGTCGGACTCTATGCTGACAGCTCAGAGTCTGGAGCCTGTTTCAGATTCTGTGTCTCCCTCTCTCTCTGTCCCTCCCTGGCTCATTCTCTGTCTCTCTCTCAAAAATAAATAAAACATTAAAAAAATGTTTTTTAATTAATTTGGGGGCCTGGGTGTCTCAGTAATTAATTTGGGGGCCTGGGTGTCTCAGTTGGTTGTGTCCAACTCTCAATTTCATCTCAGGTCATGAATTTATGAACTGTGAGATGAGTCCCTCATCAGGCTCTGTGCTGAGTGTGGAGCCTGCTTGGGATTCTCTCTCTCCCTCTCTCCCTGACTCTCCCCAACTCAAGAGCACACACATTCTCTCTGTGTCTCAAAATAAATAAATAAACTTAAAAAAATAGAGTAATCAAAACAGTGTGGTATTGACAAAAAATAGACAAATAGATCAATGAAACCTAAAAGATCACCTAAAATTAGACCTACGTATATATGACTCAGAATTGCTCAAACTTGAAAGCAGCCAAGATAACGTTCAATAGGTGAATACATAAACAAACTGTGGTATACCCCACAATGGAATATTATTTGGAAATAAAAAGAAATGAGCTATCAAGCGACAAAACCATACATTGGAAAATTAAATGCATACTGCTCAGTGAAAGAAGTACATGCTGTACATACTGGTACATACTGTATTATTCCAACTGTATGACATTGTGGAAAAGGAAAAACAATGGAGATGGTGGAAAGATCAGTAGTTGCCAGGAGTCAAGGATAAAGAAGGATGGATGCATGATGTAGTGGGTGGGAGTTTTAGACAGTGAAACTATTCTATATGACAGTGTAATTGTAGACACATGTCATTATATAGTTGTCACGATCCAGAGAATGTATGACACAAAGAGTGAACTCTAATGTAAACATTGGACTTTGGTTGATAATTATGTGTCAAGATTGGTTCATCAATTGTAACAAATGTTCCACACTAGAAGGGAATGTTTATTGGTGGGGGAGGCAGTGTGTAGGAGGGGAAGGTGGGAGTATATGTAAACTCTATGCTTTCCTCAGTTTTACTGTGAACATACAACTCATCTAAAAGAAACTCAGAGTTTATTATTTTAAAAGGAAAAAAAGATGAATAAGGAACTGTCTTGATCTTAGCCCTGGGTGAGCTGGGTCATCTGTCTCTCTCTCTCTCTCTCTCTCTCTCTCTCCCTACCTATCTACTTAATCTATCTATCATCCATGAATTTGTGTCTTTATCTAAGATTATGACTTGTTTTACAATAGAGGAATACAGAAAATTCAATGTGAATACAGGAAGCATAGACCAGTATTAATTCCCCTGTGTTTGATGGTAAATCCAAAATGCTAAGGAGAAGAACTAACGTTTGTATTGGATAGTGAAGGATGAATAGGATCCCACTGGTTTAAAAACAGTAGAGAACAAATATTCTTAAGCAAGATGAGAAGACATAAAAGTCATCCTGGAAAGTGTAACTAGAGCATAGGTGCACTAGAGGAATAACAAATAGATAAATAAATTGATTATTAGTCTGGAGCTAGAGCATAAAGGGCCCTCTAACTCTCCATTGAGTGCCTACTCCATGTAGGTACTGTGCCAGGCACAACCCATTCTTTATTTCCTAAGTACTTATAACAACCCTGCAAAACAGGTATTGTTAGCTTGATTTTACTAAAGAGAACATTGTGCTCAAGGAAACACTCTTAACTAGCCTCAGTGTCAAGGCTGTAGATTATGCCAAGGAACGCAGTGAACTTCAGTGAGGCTGCGGAAGGGGAATGCTATGCTTGCCTGTAGAGAGGAGATCATTTGGGGTGTTTTTTCAAATGCCTGTATCAGAGGACGGACAAAGTGTTTGGTTACCTCATGAGGTGACATCGGTACCTTCTTATTATACAAACAGTGGGCATTTGTTAGACATTTTCTAGGGGCGACATATTTGATATAATTTTCACAAATCAATAAGATGGAATAAAACTGAGCTGCTAAGTAGTTCAAGGGAGTCAACTAGAAATAGTAACAAGAGAGAAACTGCAAACTTCCAGACTCCAAAGGCTTAGTAATTCTTAGACACCAACCTGTGGCTTTGGATCAATTTGGAAGTATTTCAGTGGTTCACTTGTGCTGAAGTGAATACTTCAGTGAATACTTAATCTGGTATTCTTTCAGGATGTGTTGCTCAAATTATTCCAGTAATAAGTTTCTTTGATTGTTTTTGTATGCAAATATACACAATATATACACACATTTGATCATTAATTCAGAAAAAATTTACTTGGATTCAAAGAATATTAAATGTTTATCTCCTCCACTGGGCTATGAGTTTTAGCAGGTGCAAACACAATGTATAAATGGCACGCAGTATAGTGTCTGGTGTATATTATGCTTAATAAACACTTGTTGAATAAATTAATCTCGTTTTATAAGACAGTTTCCTAGAAGCCATGTAAATGTCTTCTATAGACAAGAGCCTATAGTTACTGTCTTTTCATATCAGAACAGTTGAAGCCACCAAAGAGGCAAGATATAGCAGCTTTAACTTGTCTCTCTGTCCAGTCGGCACTGCTTGAGTCTCTGACTGCTCCAATCCCCTTTCCTAACACACAGCCTTCTCTCATGTGGCTTCTCTCTGTCCCTGTTCCCATGGTAATTTTTTCTTTTCTTTACTTTTTTCTCATAATTTTATGTTGCATCAGTACGGCTGCCCTTACAAATCACCTCTAACTTTGACTTTTTGTCTTCTCTCTTGCTTTTCCCACTCGTGGCTCCATGCATCTGGCCCTTGGAGGCTTGTCTTTCTAATCCTCAGGATCTTAGGCTCTTCTCCTGGGGCAACTGGGATTTTTAAAGTTGGTTGGAACATAAAGATGTCCAGACAGCTCTATTTTGTGGGGTTTAATGATACAAATAGACTGCTCAAAAGTGTTCATTTGATTTATAAATATGTGGCTTTGTCACTTAGGCCCCTGAGAGGAAAATATTTATGCAATTATGTCGTTTTTAGCAAAAATAATTTTGTCTATTTAAGGTATGAGTTCTTAAAAAAAACAAAATCTAATTCTTAGTTTTAAAATGCTTTCAGCAAACTTTCAGTTGTATATGGAGATTGTTGCTTATATTAACATTGCAGTTAGTTTTGTAAACAAAGACAAATGGCTTGGATTTTATGGAGGTTATTTTAAAGTTGCTCATAATTTGCAAAGAAGGCCTAACTTTTTACTTAGCATATAATTATTCAAAGAACCAAGTAAAATGTATAGCTATGATTAATAGAACTTTTATGAGAGCTGTTTCTTTTTGTGAAAATACCAGAAATACAAAGAATTTAGCTATTACTGATTTAGGAAACATCTTCCAACATTATAAATTATTTGGATAATTTTTTGTTTTGTTTTGTTTTTTTTCTGGGAAGCCAGACCACTGTAAGCAGAAAACAGATTCTATGGCCATCGGCCCATAGAAACTCAGTGGGCCTCTCTGGCAGGGCATGAAGGAGTCTGATCCTTGGTCTAATTAGGCATACTCCCTCTGGGACTCTGCTTAGAAGTCAAAATTAAGGTTTGCCTTGTTTCCTTGCAGCAATGGGGAAATCCATTTCAATTCAGCAGCATTCCCTTGATTTGAACACATTTGAGGACTTGGAAGCATAGCAGAGCAAGCTCAAGGGTTACGGTCTGGAGCTGCCAGTTACCAGAATTGGCAGGCACCCCTCCTAAGCTTTTTGGTTTAAAGAGGCTGCTTCCCTCCCACAAGGAAGAAGCCAGAACCATATGGTCCAAACCCCAGGTGGGCCTCCTCCATGGCTTGTGGTTTCCCTGAAACTTATTCCCCAAGCTTGAGGCCTGCCAGAGAGAGTCTGTGATGGCAGATACATGCAGTCATGGTTTTGTAGCTGGTGGGGAAGAAAAACATGGAATTCAATGCCAAAGGCATGGGTGGTGTACTTACTATGTGTCAGACATCTTCCTATGAAGGAGGACATGAAGATGCCATTGTCCCCACCCTTAAGTAGCTTACGGTTTTGTGGCATATTCACTGTTGCTGTTGATCTATTACACATTGTACAAGTAGAATGGAAATTAAGACCAGAGAAACTCTGATATGACAGTATTATGAAAAATTAGGAAGGACACACACTTGGAGTCGTAAGACTCTGGTCTCTGGTTCCATTACTTGGGAGTTACATGCAAAAGTAAATAACTAATGAAATACTTCTTGAACTGTATATGCTTTGTTCACATTGCTAAGTTTTAAGGATACTAATATAAATAAGATATGATCACTGACTTCAAGATGTTTACTTTTATGCCATCCGAGTTTCACCTTTTTCTCAATTATTGAAAATATCATTATAATAATTATTGCCTTTTCAATCTCATTAAGCTATTTGGAAAAGCAAATACGATAGTATACATGAAAAATGTTAATTGTAAAATATTGTACATGTATACATGGTAGGTTTACATAGTTTATTATATGTAAGTAATTTTCAAGGTAAGAAGGATTCAAATTAGTATATCCTGGTATTAGAAAACAAAATAAAAAAAACACATTTCTGAACTTTCAGACTATTGTTTCTTCCTGTATGCAAATGGTTGTGAAAGTGTGGTCCCTAAACCAGCACCATCAGCATCACCTGGGAACTTAGTAGATATGCAAATTGATGGGCCCCAGTTAGACCTAATGAATTAGAAACTCTGAGGCTGGGAGTTCAGCAGTCTAGTTTAACAAGCCCACCACATGATTTTGATAAAACCCATCATGGTAGAGAACCACAAGTATGGATGGTCTTGTCTTTCCCAATATAAACTGTCATGCCTTTCCAAGGTTAGTACCATCCAGGCCAACAGATTGGCAAAAGTCTCTTCAGGTGTAGAGGAATTTGGATCTGAGAAGAGATGGAGATTTAAGGGGTCTAATTTATGCAAATGATAACTTCACATTGATCAACAAATCTGTTCACACACATTTACTGAACACAGGTTATGTACCAGGCTTTTCACTCAATTCTTTTTCATAGCTTTCTGTTTCCCATGGGACTTGGCTTTTTCAAATGACATGATATATTTTTAAAAAATTAAAAAGCATATCCTGACACTGCCCTCAAGACCGGGAAGATAACTTTATTTTCTACTCAAAAATCTGTTTCCTTTTTTACCTCCTCTATTTTTTATTGTCCTTTTCCCCTCAACTAAGAGCCAGAGAAGACAATGGAGGCTAATACACTGATGCATTTTCCTCGTGTACAAGAAGACTTTGTCGAAAACTCTCCACGGGAAGCCTGTCTTTGTTTTACTGCAATTCCATAATAACCTGGTGACCTTGAAGAGGCAATTCTAGCTTGAAAGCTGAAACATCTTACTGCCTGCCAAAAGCAAGAGGGACCTGCACTTTGGGATTTGTGGAGATTTTATGTCTTTGAAGGAATATTCCCTCGTTTATGTCTTCTTCCGAGACCAGAACCAAGGCATTCAGAAACAGCTGTGCACTGGGAAGCTGCTGGGGTAGATTTTTCATACTCAGCTAATAGGCCCCACACAAACCTTCCTGACAGGAAGCCTTCAGACCAGTGGTTAGAACCCAAGAACTGAGCTTCAAAGTGTTCCTTTGGTTGACAGTGTTTTCTCATTTCTCCACACACCCTGATCGAAAGTTAATTTGGGAAACGTAAGTGGACAGCTTGCTATATCCACCTTCCTCTTTCTTTATATCCTTATGTCACTAACTGCTTTCTCTCTGAAACTTTCAGTGCTTTTATAAAGGAGAGCACAAAGCAATGAAGCGGACATGCACTGTGGTGGGCCTGACCTAATATATTTCCTCCTTGGATGCTAGGCTCATATATTGGCAATTTATTAATAGACTTTAATGAACTCCCTTCCATTTCCAAGGAAATCACCTAGAGGAGGTAATTATTAACACAGGAAAGTATAAATACAGTCAACCTCTTATATCACTATCAATAAATGCAGATGCTACTTTGCTTACAGGGCAAGGGAACTAGAGTTCTCGGGTTGCCCTTAGAGTCACAGAAAAAGGAAGGGTAATAGAAAGAAAACTGAAGATTTAATAGTTTATGTTTTGCTAAACAGCAAGTCACTTTACTTCTCTAGAAATCAGTCTCATCTGAAAATAAGAGTAACAAATGTTCACTATGCAAAACTGTTCTAAGTACTTTTCAACAATCAATGAACTAAATTTATGTCACAACTCCGCAATGGTAAATTTGTGTGAACTGGACTGGGCCACATAGTGCCCAGACATTTGTTCAGACATTATTCTAGGTGGGTCTGTCAGGGTGTGTCTGGATGAAATTAACATCTGAATTGGCACACCAGAGTAAGGCAGTTAGCCCTCCCAAATGCTGCTGCTCCTGGGGGTGGGAATAGGGTTCTCATTCAATTAGTTGAGGGACTTATTAGCCTCCATAATTGTGTGAGTCAATTCCTTATAATAAATAAAACTCTTTCTCTCTCTTTCTACTTACACACACACACACATGCACGCACGCACAAACACACATACACAGATCTATTGGTTCTGTTCTCTGCCTAATACAAACTCTGTGTGGTAGATATTATTGATTTCTCCATTTTAAAAGTGGGGAAACTCACACCAAGAAATTAAGTAACTTTCTGTGATGTTTAAAGGTATGTCCACAGATTCTTTGGTGCTCCAATCCAAAGAGGTGCAGGTTAATTCCTGCCCCCTTGAGTTTGGTTTGGACTTGGTGATTCATTTCCTTTTTTATTATTATTTTTTGTTTTAATTACATTATAGTTAACATACAGTGTCATATTAGTTTCATATGCACAATATAGTGATTCAACAATTGTATACATTACTCAGTGCTTATTAAGAGAAGTGTACTCTTTAACCCCTATCACCAATTTCATCGATTCCCCCACCCCCACCCCCACCTGCCCTCTGGTAACCATCAGTTTGTTCTCTATACTTAAGAGTATGTTTCTTGATTTGCTTCTGTCTCTCTTTTCCTTTCCTTAGCCTGTTTGTTTTGTTTCTTAAATCCCACATATGAATGAAATCATATAGTGTTTGTCTTCCTCTGACTGACATATTTAGCTTAGCATTTTACTCTCTAGCTCTGTCCATGTTGTTGCAAATGGCAAGATTTCATTCTTTATTATGGCTGAATAGCATTCCATTGTGAATACATACCACTTCTTTATTCATCAGTCAATGGATACTTGGGCTGCTTCCCTAATTTGGTCTTGTAAATAATGCTGCAATGAACATATGGATGCATGGATACCTTTGAATTAGTGTTTTTGAATTCTTTGGGTAAATACCCAGTAGTGTGATTACTGGATTGTAGTTTTGTATTTAACTTTAGGAGGAACCTCCATGCTGTATTCCCCAGTGCCTGCACCAGTTTGCTTTCCCACAAACAGTGCATGAGGCTTCCATTTACCCTCACATCTTCGTCAACACCTACTGTTTCTTGTGTTGTTGAGTTTAGCCATTCTGACAGGTATGAGGTGATGTCTCATTGGACTTTTGACTTGTATTTCCTTGGTAGTAAGTGAGGATGAACATCTTTTCATGAGTCTGTTGGCCATCTGGATATCTTCTTTGGAGAAATGTCTGTTCCTGTCTTCCCTCCATTTTTAATCAGATTTTTGGTTTTGGGTGTTGAGTTGTATAAGTTCTTTATATATTTTGGATACTAACCCTTGATCAGGTATGTCACTTGCAAATATCTTCTACCATTTAACAGATTGCCTCTTAGTTTTGTTGATTGTTTCCTTCATTATGCAGAAGCTTTTAATTATGAAGTAGTCCTAATAGTTTATTTTTGCTTTTCTTTCCCTTGCCTCAGGAGACATATTTAGAGAAATGGTGCAATGGACAATGTCAGTGAAATTACTGCCTGTGCTATCTTCTAGGATTTTTATGGTTTCAGGTCTCACATTTAGGTCTTTAATCCATTTTGAACTTATTTTTGTCTAGAGTATAAGAAAGTAGTCTGGTTTCATCCTTTTGCATGCAGCTAGCCGTCCAGTGTCTGAACACCATTTGTTGAAGAGATTGTTTTTTCCCCATTGGATATTCTTTTCTCTTTATTGAAGATTAATTGACCGTCTAATTGTGAGCATGTTTCTGGGTTTTCTATTCTGTTCTATTGATCTTTGTGTCTATTATTATGCCAGTACCATATTATTTTGATTCCTACAGTTTTGTAATACAATTTGAAGTCTAAATTGTGATACGTCCTGTTTTGTTTTGTTTTGAGTTTTTTCAAGATTGATCTGGTTATTTGAGGTCTTTTGTGGTTCCGTACAAATTTTGGGATTGCTTGTTCTAATTCTGTGAAAAATGCTGTTGATATTTTGATAGGATTGCATTAATCATCTATATTGCTTTGGATAATATCGACATTTTAGCAATATTTGTTCTTTCACTCAATGGGCATGAGATGTCTTTCCATTTCTTAGGTCATCTTCCATTTCTTTCATCAAAGTTTTATAGAATTCAGAATACAGGTCCTTTGTCTCTTTGGTTAAGTTTATTACTATATATTTTATTATTTTTGGTACAATTTCAAAGGAATTATTTTCTTAATTTCTCTTTCTGCACTAGTGATTGATTTCTAATGAACAGTAGAGGATAGATGTGATGGGATATCCCTCTCAAGATTAAGTTATAAAACCACTGTGTCTTCTGTCTTGAGCTCTCTCTCTCTCTCTGTCATTCTCTGTCTCTCTGATTACTTGTTCTAGGTAAAGCCATTTAACATACCTGTGAACAACTCTATGAAGTGACCCATATACTGAGGAATTAAAACCTCCTGTTTATAGCCACAGAAATCATCTTGGATTCTTGGGCTTGTTCAAATGACTCTAATTCATCAGATATCCTACACCAAAAGTAGCTAGCTAAGCCTCTCTTGAATTTCTGACCTTTATCAATGGTGTGTGATAAATGTTTGTTGTTCTAAGTTTGGAATAGCTTCTTATGCAGCAAGATATAACAATTACACTTGCCAAAGGTCACACAGTTCACAAAAATTAGGATCCCAGTCCCAATATTGTCCAGGATCAATAATTTTAACTGTACCGCCTGTTGCCTCTCCTAATGACACAGTGTCACAGACCACAAGCCTTTTATTATCATCCCCATCCAAAAATAACTTGGATAAAACAGGAGGTCAAGGCCTCCATATCTCACTTCATATAGTTCCTGTCATGGATCCTCTTTAAAAAACCAAACCAAACCAAAACAAAACAAAAAACAGTAAATCAGAGTAATGGAGTTGATTTTCTTCTTGTTATCAGACCTCAGAGATGTTCTTGTCAAACCTTACCTAACAGGTGAGAGACGCAGACTCAGTTGTGCCCTGGCCCAAGAGAGTGCCTGAAAGAGGTTTGGATGTCTGTCATTCTTTTTTTCTTATTAAAAAATAATATTTGTGGGACACAATCTAATTGAAGCCTCGGTTTAATTGAGATCTAGTTTAATAATTTTCTGATATCATTTTCAAAGAGTAATAACAGGGTGACCTAATAGTGCCCATTTCCCCAGAGACAAATCTTAGGACAGAATAATAAGCCTCGTGTTGCATGGCAAGTCCCTAAATGTGCCTTGCTTCTCCCTTCCAGGCCTCTACACAGGCTGCTTTCTCAGTCTACAAAGTCTTTCCTCCCCTGGCGCTCTCTTCTGATCTGCCTTACATTCAACAGCTTCTCTCATATTCTTCAAGACTTGGTTACATATTCAGTGTCTTCTTTTTTTTCTATTTCTTTCTAGTGTTTATTTATTTTTCAGAGAGAGAGAGAGAGAGAGAGAGAGAGAGAGAGAGAGAGGGAGACACAGAATCCAAAGTAGGCTCCAGGCTCTAAGCTGTCAGCACAGAGCCTGACACAGGGCTCGAATCCACAGACTATGAGATCATGACCTGAGCTGAAGTCAGACACTTAACCGACTGAGCCACCCAGGAGACCCCATATTCAGTGTCTTCTAAGATGCCTTTTCGTTATCTTTTTACCCACTGCAATTCCTAGAGTTCTAATAGCAATTTAGATAGCATAACACAGACTAAAAGCATCTGTTCTGGAAGCAAGTAGATCCTAATTTGTCAAGCTTGTGATATATACTAGCTGTGTGTTCTTGGGTGAGTGTCCCAACCCCACTAAGCCTGATCTTCTATCAGGTGGCTGTGTGAGGATTGAATGACTATATAATTGAGAATGGTCCTGGCATAGAAAGACCCTAAATAAATATTAGCTATTATTTTTATTGTATCAAGTGCATATCAAAATGCATGCAGAATTTTCAATTATTTTCTCTTTTAGAATGGGTGCTTTTTTATTGACATATAGTTGACACACAATGAGAATTAGTACCTTTTGAAGGAACAAATGTGATTTTAGTGTCTTGTCTTTATACTGCTGATGGCTGATGCTATGGGAGTGAGAGAAATTCTTGTTCATTTATCCTTGTTGTCACTTCCTTTAAACATGTCTCAACTGAATTCCCTAAGTTTGTTTCTATCCAATCATCTGCCAAATTTTTAGGTCTTAAACCTTGACTCATAATGACACCTCTCCCTTCCTTTCACCCTTTTTAAACATTTTGTACATTGTTCATTCTACGCCTTTCGCATTGACTCCCTTTCTTCCGTGCCAAAGGCATCTGAGTTAATCCAATCCTCATTTCCTCTCATTCTCTTTCTCCAACCATCTCTGGTGATTCACAACTTCTCGTACATTTGGTGTCTCCAGTTCCAACATTCTATTCTCCATGTAGATATATTTATTTCTCCCCAAATGGCTCTTATCATATTACTCCCTGCTAAAAATAATTTATTGGCTGCCCATGTCTTAAAAATGGGAAATCTCACATATTTGTTGCAGATTGTAGTGAAGACACACTGCTTATTTTTACCTTATTCATTTTCTCCCCTTATTGAAACCGTATGGTTTATGCTTCCATAACATACCCCCACGCTTTTCCATCTCCAGCCTTTTAACCATTCCTTTGTCTAAAAAGCCCTCCTGCTCAAACTTTGCCTGTGGAAATAAAGTTGTCTCACAAAGGCCATCTCACCTGTCACTTTCCCCATGAAATCGTTCTTCATTACCTCACTCTTTTCCCAGGTCCAGATGCTACAATTTCTCCTTGCTTGTATTTCCATGGCCTTTTGTCTTTTATTTACAAAATTTCTCCTATGCTTTGTGTGATGGGATTTTGTCTCCTTCCCTTACAAATTTTAAATTCCTTGTATTTTAACCACCTTGATAATCATCTCCCTTCTGAAGTTAAGTGCAGTGCTTTGCATCAAATAAAGGCTCAGATCCTGAATTGAATTGTATTATATAACCAGTTAAAATTCCTGGTAATATAGGTATAATTAGAATTATATAAATGCACTTTAAGATAAAATTATCTCTTTCCCCTCGAGATTTTGAGAGTGACAAACACTGTTGCTGTTCAGGCAACTCTAGCATAAATGTCTTTACCTAAATATCATTATAGTGTTGACACATTGCCTTTGTATGAATATTTGGGATCAAAATTGCTGTCTGTCTGCCTTCCAATTACTAGAAAACCCAAACTAGCCAACTCAAGATAGACTTTTAACAAAATACTTCCCTGTAATGATAATTTCTTTTGGGCTTCAAACGGACTTATTTACTAGCATTTTGATTTGGAAGTCATTTCTTTTTAGGACCTGAAGGGTTTTTGCACTGCCTGGGGAATTGGGCAGCTGCCTTTAATTAGAAAAAGGCCAAGATATTCAACATGCACTAAGATTTGTGATATTTGTGATAGGGTTTGGGTGAGGTGAGGAGAAAGTGTGGATTCAAGCAGGGTAAAATTACTCATTTTTTTTTGTTTTTTTTTACCTTTTGTATGTTATTTCCTGAGTCAGTAGGAGAAAGGAAAAGTAAGAGTTCTGATTTGTATTCGCTAAACACAGGACCCTGGATAGACTCAATGGGTCCACTACCATGATTGCTGGCCAGCATAGAAACTGCTTTTGTGGAGCTTCAGGAAATCTAGACCTATTTGAATGAGAAACAAATGGTACTAGGGCAATAAAATAAATATTTTCAAGTATGTATTGTTAATTATTTTTTTTAAATTGGGGTTTACACCCACATTTGATCCAATAATTCTTAACCTTAATAAAAATGGCATGTTGCAGAATTCTCACCAGAAAGTTGAGAGGTATCTGGAACACAGAAGACAGGTTTGGCTCACAACACAAAGGCCCTTGACTCCCAGAGTCAGTATTTTTCCTTGAAAATTATTAAGCCCTTCAAATTTTGTTAATAAATCTGTTTGAAGTACAGTTGAGGAGTATATGCCAGCTAGCTAAAAACAAAATAGGTGCTTCATTTTGTTTATGTATTTTTTTCCTTATTCTTCTCAAGGTGTTTACTACACTTATACAGACACGCCTGGGTGGCTCAGTTGGTTGAGCATCTGACTTTGGGTCAGGTCATGATCTCACAATTTTTGACTTCTTGCCTTGCAGTGGGCTCACTGCTGTCAGTGCAGAGCTCAGTTCTGATCCTCTGTCCCCCTGTCTCTGCCCCTCCCCTGCACATTCTCTCTCTCTCTCTCTCAAAAACAAATAAACATTTTTTAAAAATGCAAACTTTTGGGATTGTGAAATAAACAACACAATTTCATTCAGAAAGAAACATTAACCGAAACACATTTTTTTTTTTTTTTTAAGGAAATTGGCTTTCCTCACTTTTCTCTAGAGACCTGGGAATATTATCAAGGACTGAAATAATTAATTGTCACTAAAGGACACACTTATCAAATATCATTTGCATCAATTTACGGTTCCCTTTTTTCTATATTTAATAGCCAATTAAGATGTCTAAATGTGCCTGTTAAAGAATATCATAGCCATGTTAATAGTGAAGCAACAATTTTATGAAACCTAATCCAGGAGATCATTCTGAATTTTCTACAGAGGAAATTAGCACTGATAACCATCTTTCTGGCTGCAGAATAAAATGAAATATATCATTTCCATATGTGTCTATAACACACACAAATATATTTGAATTTTAAGAGCTTGCTAAAATAATAATTCACCTTTGCAAAATTGTCACATCAAGAAACTTGTTTGCCTTAGAAAATCAATATTTATTCTATCAAGTATTACTATAAGTATCTCTAAACAATGCATTCTTTAATGCATTTAATTAATTAAATTAATTTAATTTTAGGATAAAAATTATCAAGGCCATTGAATGTATAACTGATAGTAATATAATGAATCTTTTAAAAAAACCTTTTTTGGGTGCCTGGGTGGCTCATTTGGTTACATGTTTATCTCTTGGTTTTGGCTCTTTGTTTAAATAAACATTAAAAAAATTTTTTTTAATTAAAAAACTTTAAAAAAATTATTTATTTATTTTGAGAGAGAGAGAGAAAGTACAAATAGGGGAGGGGAAGAGAGAGGAAGAGAGAGAAAATCTCAACCAGGCTCCACACTGTCAGTGCAGAGCCTGATGTGGGGCTCAAACTCAGGAACTGTGAGATCATGACTTGAGCCAAAGTTGGATGCATGAAGGACTGAGCCACCCAGGCACCCCTAAAAAAAACATTTAATTTGATTATAGTTGGCACACCTACTACATTAGTTTCAGGTGTACAATATACTGATTCACCATTTCTACATTCTATGCTCACCATAACTATAGCTACATCTGTCACCATATAATACTATTATAATATCATTGACTATATTCCTTAAGCCATACCTCTTATTCCCATGACTTAATAATTCCATAACTGGAAGCATATATCTCCCAATCTCCTTCACCCATTTTGTCCATCCCCTCAACCTCTTCCCTGTGGCAACCTCAGTTTGTTCTCTGTTGCAGTCATTATTTTTATGATCTTCAAAGTATCTAATTCTGTGGGCATTAATTTTCTTTTTTCTTTTCAGTTTTTTCTTTTTTTTTTTTTTTTTTAGTTTTTTATTTTAACTCCAGTTAGTTAACATACAGTGTTATATTAGTTTCAGGGGTACAGTATAGTGATTCAACAATTCTATACATCATCCAGTGCTCCTCACATGTGCACTCCTTAATCCCCATCTCTTATCTCACCCATCCCTCCTCCCGCCTCACCTATGGTAGCTATCAGTTTCTTCTCTATAATTGAGGGTCAGTTTCTTGGTTTCTCTCTCTTTTTTCTTTGCTTGTTTGTTTTGTGTCTTAAATTCCACACGTGAGTGAAATAATATGGTATTTGTCTTTCTCTGACTTATTTTGCTTAGCATTATACTCTCTAGCTCCATCCATGTTGTTGCAAGTGGCAAGATTTCATTCTGTTTATGGCTGAATAATACGCCATGGTGTGTGTGTGTGTGTGTGTCTATATATACATGTATATACATATACATACACACTACTTCTTTTTTATCCATGCATCTATCAATGGACACTTGGGCTGCTTCCATTCCTTGGTTATCGTAAATAATGCTACTATAAACATAGGAGTGTATGTATACCTTTGAATTCATGTTTTTGTATTCTTTGGGTAAATACCCAGTAGTGAGAATGCTGGAGAGTAGGGTAGTTCTATTTTTAACTTTCTGAGGAATCTCCATACTGTTTTCCACTGTGACTGCACCAGTTTACATTCCCAACAAGAGTGCATGAGGGTTCCTTTTTCTCCACATCTTCATCAACACCTGTTGTTTCTTGTGTTGTTGATTTTAGCCATTCTGACAGGTGTGAGGTGATATCTCATTGTAGTTTGATTTGCATTTCCCTGATGGTAAGTGATGATGAATATCTTTCTTTTCATGACTTTGTTGGCCGTCTGGATGTCTTCTTTAAAGAAATGTCTGTTCATGTCTTCTGCCCATTTTAATTGGGTTATTTTGAGGGGGGGTATTGAGTTGTATAAGTTCTTTGTTTATTTTGGATGCAAACCCTTGATCAGGTATGTCATTTGCAAATATCTTCTAGCATTCCGTAGGTTGCCTTTCTTTTGTTGTTGTCGCTTGCTTCCTTCTCTGCGTAAAAGCTTTTTGACGTGGTCCTAATAGTTTATTTTTGCTTTTATTTCCCTTGCCTCAGGAGACATGTCTAGAAAAAATTGCTACGGCCAATGACAAAGAGGTTACTGTCTGCATTCTCTTCTAGGATTTTTATGGTTTCAGGTCTCACATTTAGGTCTTTAATCCATTTTGAATTTATTTTTAATTTTCTTACTTTGCATGGTATATTGTAGTGCTGAAATTTCTAGACAAATTATGTTCCTATTAAAATCTTTCATTAGAGAACACTGATAAAATCTGCACTCTCTGTTTCAATGAGAATATGTATATATATATGCACACACACACATATATATATATACACACATATATATAATGAGAATACACACACATACATTCACACACAAACACCTATGTATGTACATATATATGCACATATATGTATCAAATTATGTGTATATATACATAACATTTATTGCGGTATAATATATATTAATAAAATACATTCATTTAAGCATTCAACTTGGTAAATTTTGAAAAAAATGTATAGAATATTGTATTCATTACCATAGTTCATATATACAACATTTATCTCCCCCAAAAAGTTCCTTTGTTCTCCTTTATATCCATTTCCACAATCTCATTCCAGATGAAGCAAGTTAAGATCTGTTCTTCCCACTGGAGATTAACTTTTCCTGTTCTAGAATTTCATATGTATGGAAAGATACTGTATACATCTTTATTGCATATTTCGGCATTCACTCATCGTAGAACTTTTGAGGTTTTTGCATGTTATTTGCTCTTGTTGAACACAGTTTTTTAGCACAGTTTTTTATCACTTTACCTACTGTTAAACAACTTGGTTGTTTCTAATTTGGAGCCACTATGTATAAAGCTTTTATGAGCACTCCCATATAAGTATGTGTATGTACATATGTCCTTATTTTTATTGATAGATGCCTAGGAGTGGAATTTCTATATTTCATAAATTGTGTATTTACATTTATAAGAAATGCCCAAAGTAGTTCTTTGGTACTCCAAGGTGGTTTCCACATTTTATACCCCTTGAAATGTGTAATAATTTCAGGTTTTGTACATCTTTGCCAAAACTTGCTATTGCCTGTCTTTTTAGTTTTAGCTGTCTAGTGAGTATGTTGATAGTTTCTGTGGTTTTAATTGCCATTTCCCCAATAACTAATGTTGTCAAGATCTTTTTCATGGACTTATTAGCTGTTTGTGTATCTTCTTTAGTGGACTGTTCAAACTTTTGCCCATTTAAAAAAATTGGGTTGTTTTCTTACTGTGAATTGCAGGTATAATCGGGATAAAGTTTCTTGTTACAAATATATTTTGCAAATATTTTCTCTCAGTATGTTGCTGTGGACTTGTCTTTGTATTTTCTTCACAGTGTCTTTCAATAAGCAAATAATATATATATATATATATATATATAATGTCATTTATTAATTTTTTCTTTGTATTTATGTCTCTTGGAGCTCTGTCTAAAAAAAGTTGTTTACCACATGGTCACAAAGATTTCCTTTGATGATTTCTTTTAGAACTTTTATGGTTATAGATTTTTTGTTTATATCCATGTTCCATTTCAAATTAATTTTTATATATAATATGTGATAAAGGTTTAGATTATTATTATTTTTTCTAAATACAGATATCTGAATATTGATGCCAACACCATTCACGGAAAAGATTTTCCTTTCTTCATTCAATTACTTTGATACTTTTGACAAATATCAATTAATTTTTATGTGATATTTCAGGATTCTATACTGTTCTATTATCCTACATACCTATACTTATGTAGATATAACACAAATATTTTTTCCAGACTTAAATTTTCTCCTTTTTATCTGGGATTCTGATCACATGAGTGTCATATTTGTTATTTTTCCTGATACCTGTGGTCTCAGATTCCATCCAATTTTTCTCCATTTACTTTCTCTCTATTTTCAGATTCAACAATTCATATGGATAGGTCTTCTAGGTCATTGATATTTTCTCCAGTCATCTTCATTCTGTTATTGAGCCCATCCAGTGATGTTTTCTGTGGTGGTTGTTGTTACTGTATTTTCCAGTTCAAAACTTTCATTTGGTTCTACATTATTTCTCTCTCTTTACCAAGGATTTCTATTTTCTTCATTTGTTTCCAAGAGGATTTACAATTGCTTGCTGGAGCACTTTTATGAAAGTTGTTTTTCTTAGTCTGTTAGGGCTTCCATAAAATAATACCCTGGACTGAATGACTTACACAGGAGAAATTTATATTTTCTTATAGATTTAAAGGCTGGAAGACCAATATCAGGCTGCCACAGTGGGCAGGTTCTGGTGAGAGTTCTCTACTGTGCTAGCAGATGGCCACTTTCCTGCTGTGTCCTCACATGACAGGAAGTGTGGCGGAAGGGGGGGGTGGGGGGTGAGAGAGACAGAGACAGAGAGAGAGAACTTAAGCAAGATTTCTGGTATCTTCTCTTATCAGGGCACTAATCCCATCAGAATCGAGCCCTGCCCTCATGACCTCATCTAATTCCATTCACCTTCCAAAAGCCCTTATCTCCAAATATTGTATTGAGATTTAAAGAACAAGGTATGAATCTGGGGGCAGGGTTGGGGGGACCACAGACACTCAATCCATATATTGCTTTAAAATCCTAGTCAGACAATTCCAAAATTTGTGCCATCTTGATGTTGGCAACTTTTGATTCCTTTTCTCATTGATCCTGAGGACATAATGGTTCTTGCTATGATGAGTAATTTGGGATTTTATCCTGTACCCTATGTGTATTATGTTATCATATGCCAGGTCTTCCTGAGATCTATTTAGAATGCAGTCAGCCTGTTTAGGTCCAGAATGTACATTTTTGTGAGCTGTGATTAAAATGCCAATTTAGTTTTCAAAGCCTTTGCAGTGTTATTTTGCTCTACTTACCTGTGTGTTTCCCAAAGGCTAACCTGAATCTAGGATGGTATTTCAGATCCCTACTCATTTCTCAACTTTTGCTGTGTTTCATGCATACTTAGAGATCTGCTCAAGAATTCACACATAGAGTTTACAAATTTCTCTCTGCAACTCCTTCCCCTCTGAACTCCTCCCCTAGCTCTGTTGTTGGGGAAGAGGGAATGTGCATTATGTCCTCACTGCACAGTTGTAAAGAAAGACTGGGTGCTGGCCACAGTCTCTACAGATACAGAGAGGAAATACTATTGTATTGTTCTTTAAATCCTGAGACTCCTGGACAGTCTTCCTTTTCTTCAACTTTCAAAGTGTTTTGTCAGTTGTTTTAGAAAATTTGGTTCTATGGTTCTTTTCTATTTTGTTGTCTTAGTTTCTTAAATGAGTATGGGGGGATGTATTTTTATTATATCTGGAATCAGAAGCCCAATGAGATCTTTTGATGCACTGATTTGACATCTTTAAAAGTTGGTTAATTTTTCTTTTAGTCTTCCTTAACATATTCTCTGTCCCATGTTTTTTTGGTTTTTTTTTTTCTCTGCTCTACTTTGGGACTCCAATTACACATGTTATTTCTTCTTAACCATATTCACTATATCTTTTATTCTCTTCTTTGCATTTTCCCCTCCTTTTTTGATTTTTCTTCTGGCCTATTATCTACTTTATTCTCACTTCTTCTATATCAAGTTCTATGTTAAGCAAGTCCATTGAGTTCTTAATTTCTGATATTGTATTTTCAGTTCCAGGATTTCTGCTTGGTTCTTTTATTTTAAAAAACTAATTTCCAGTTCTATGCCAAAATTCTCAGTCTTATCTTTTATCACCTTAAACTCTATTATCTGGAGTCCTTTTGAGTGTTTTTCTGGTATATATATTGTCTAGTTTCTTGTGTCTGGTGATTTTTTATTGACTACTAGACAATGCATGTGAACAAATTGTAAAGATAATTTGAGACTTAGAGTAATGTTATATTTTTCCATGAAGGATGCAAACTTGTTTCTTCCAGGTGTCTAGAGGTGCTGATGATTCCATATGACATAGTCTAGTTTTAGGGATTAATATGTGTTGAGCTGTTTTCGTCCATGCCAGAGGTTTTGTTTACAGTTCACCCCTTCTTTAAAAATAGCTTCCCAGGGTCCTGTCACAATGTGTGTGGATTTTATCATGACCCTATCTATGATAGACCTTGAACTCACATCTTATATCCCTTGGTTCATGAGGATCTCAAGATTTGTTGGGCTGTCAGCAGTCTTTCCTGCAATTGGCAAGTGCTCTTGGAGCAAGCATGGGACTGTCTCCTCCTAAATCCTGGCCCTGTCATCCTTTCTTTCTTGTTAATTTTTTGATACCTTTGAGCAAAACAAACAAAAAACAAAAAACTTCTTCCCTATCATTTTTTTGTTTTCAGGAATAGGTGTTTAGTATGAATTGCCTAGTGAATTAGAGTTTTCTCCAGAGAAATAGAACAAATAGAATAGAAAGATTGAGAGAGAGAGGAAGAGAGAGAGAGACTTATTTTAGGAATCGGCCCATGTGGTTATGCAAACTGGAGAACAAGGAAAACCAGTTGGTATAATTCAGTTTGAGACAAAAAACCTGAGAACCTGGAGAGTTGATGGTGTAAGTCCCCAAATCCGAAGGCTTGAGAACCAGGAGCTCTGATGTCTGAGGGCAGGAAAAGACAGTCATCCCAGCTCAAGAAGAAAGAATAAAAATGTACCTATCCTCAAAGTTTTTTGTTGTTTCTCCCTCAATGGTTTGGATGATGCCCACACATGCTGGGGAGGACAGAACTTCTTTACTCAGTCCATGATTCAAATGCTAATCCCTTCTGGAAACCTTCTTACAGACACACCTGAAAATAATGTTTTACTAGGTATCTGGGTATCGTTTAGCCCTGTCAAGTCAACACATAAAATGAACCATCACACCTAGCCTTGTTGCTACCAGAGGTTGAAAGTCACACTGAGTAAACTTATTTTGTCCACTGAGAAGACAGAGTGACAGAGAAGACAGAGAAGACATAGTTCAAGAGAAACTATTTAAAAACATTTTTTTAATTTTTTTTTTAATTTTTTTTTGAAGGAGAGAGAGAGACAGAGCATGAGTGGGGGAGGAGCAGAGAAAAAGGGAGACACAGAATTCAAAGCAGGCTCCAGGCTCTATGCTGTCAGCACAGAGCCCGACTCAGGGCTCGGACTCATAAACCGCGAGATCATGACCTGAGCCAAAGTCGGATGCTCAACCAACTGAGCCACCCAGGTGCCCCTCAGGAGAAAATATTTTAAATTAATTTAAACATCCCACTATTAACAAATACCATCGCATTTATTGCTTTTTCTCTTTATTAAGAAAATAGATAATGGATAATTAAGATTTGTACTTTCTACTGATTTTTCTTGGACATCTATTTTCAGTCACCATCCCCTTTTCCCATCAGAAACAAAAGCAAAGCCCTGCTCAGTCTGCTACAGAAGATCTCAAACGCTCTATTATTACAGTCTATCATTCATATCTGAAAGGTAGATACCTCCTATTTTAGAGCATATAAATAAGAGACCCCTCCCACCATATGAATTCTGGTGCCATGCGTTAAAATAATCTATTTTCACTACTCTGTACATTATAAGTGTATGTTTCTCTCCCAAGAAGATTATCAGCTCTGGAAGAGAAGGAATTCAGTCAAATGCTTTACCACCATTTCATGTGTTACATGGGCTCAATTTTAGAACAATCTCAACATATGCTGTCTGGTTCTCCAATGTAAACGTTTATATAAATCCTACTTAGAATTATCAGAATTATTTTTTCTTTATCTTTTAATACCTACTATTGCACACAAAACCTTAGAAAGCATACATTTAAATATGGGGCGCCTGGGTGGCTCAGTCGGTTGAGCATCTGACTTTGGCTCAGGTCATGATCTCGCGGTCTGTGAGTTCCAGCCCCAAGTCTGGCTCAGTGCTGACAGCTCAGATCCTGGAGCCTGCTTTGGATTCTGTGTTTCCCTCTCTCTCTGCCCCTCCCCTGCTCATGCTCTGTCTCTCTCTCTCTGTCAAAAATAAATAAACATTAAAATTTTTTTTAATAAAATATACATCTACAATGGTTGAGGATATGGGTTTGCTAAGAGAAAACTACTTTCTACAATCACAAAATGGAAAAATGTAGGATCTGACCATATGATTAACTTCATCAAAACAAAGGCTCAGTATTTATATTCTTTCAAAATTTCACTCACTTTTATTTTCTCAAAATATTACCTATTACCTGATGACTTCTACACATTTATCTCTAGCCCCTGATTCTAATCTACAATCTCTAATTTATATAGTATATATAACAATGCTTCCATTGCTTCCATTATTCCTTCTAGTTATCTCTATTTTAGCACTTATTCACTTATTCTTTATGCTCCCCCACCCAAACTGCAGGACAGTTTCTTTATCTCTGTATAGTACTTATGCTCAAGTCATACATTTATGTTGTGTTAAATGAATAAACTACCGTGTTCAAACAACAAAGCAGAGAGAAGATTCTATCATATAATTTTTTATATACATTTTAGGAAATATATATGAAATATATATAAGCCACACCTTAATTCCTCATACATCAGCTTTATCTCAACTTTTCTCTTGGTCTCAATGAGAAAAGAGGAAACATTCACTGCCTCCATCTGTACAACATCTCTTCTAGGACATAAAGATTTATTAAGTACGATTTCTTCTTTAGCTCTCCCTGGCTTCCCTGGTTTTCCTTTATGACCTACTTCCCAAACTTTTAATCACTTCCATTACCTTCTCAGAGACATTTTCCAAGTTATTCACATCTCTATATCTGCAATAAACTGCACATTCATAGAGTGGAACAAATACTCCAAGTGCTTTTGAAAAAATCCAGTTGGTCAAAGAAGCTAGGGAAAGAGCAAGAAGAGACTGAATTGAGGTTAACTTTAGGGAGATTTACAAAGCTTTACTCACATATCTTGGTCTCATAAATAGAGCAGTCAAAGGTTCCAAAACACTCACTCAGAGCCCCTTTCTCCTGCAAATCTACCATTGAAGCCATGCTACTAAATGCTAATGGACTTTCCAGTGGCTCCTTTACTTACCAGTCAAGTTCCACATGTAAGGCACAACCTTGGCCCTGAAATTATGACATTCAGCACTTGATTAATAGTAGGTTAACGTTCTATGGTATGGTGAAGCTACTACATAAATATTGTCATTGCTATAAATAACTTAATATCACAGAAGAAATAAGGGTATTTTCTTGAGGACGTAGTACAAAAATGATAAATGAGGGAAGTTGGTGAGAAAAGCATTTTTCTTGGCCTGTGGTCAAAAAAACAAAGCTTTAAACAATTGCAGGGAACTTTCTCGAGATGTGTGGTGAGAAGCAAATTCAGCTAAATATAAATCAAAGGAGTTCTCTTTATTGTAATTCAAGGATGCCACATTATAGGAAGCAAGGGAGATTGCCAGAGGAAGAAACAAATATTTCCTTCCCAATAAAGAGATCTTTGAAAAGCATGGGTTTTTCGCTTCCATCTTCACAATTCTTTGATGCCCACAGGGAGTCATGTCATGGCCTACAGTGAGGCGTGGTGGAGCTCTGGCTAAGAGGTTTGTGAGAACACTGCTACAGAGTTAAGTACCACTGAGTTAAAGCTCCAGCTTCACTATCATTTGTGTGCAACTCAGTTACTTATTCTACTTGTGACTTAGTTGACTCATTTCTAAGATGAATATAGTAATAGCTGGGAATGCCACATTGTAATCAGTGGTTAGTACAGTACTTAACCCAGAACAAATATTAAGTAAATGTTATCTTTGTCATAGTGTTGTTATGAGATATTTTTCAAAATCCATTCCCATAACATGTATAGCTTTCTGGTTGGCCCTAGCTTATTTTATTAACTCATTACCAGTCACCCATCAGTGTTTGAGCTGGTCTGGGAAACTCGAAACATTTCTCGATCATGGTGACTTTTTCATTACGTACTTCCATATACATGCTCTTTCCACACATTTGGTCTGATAAATTTTCATTCCTTATTTCTGATGCTGTTCCAACTTTACTTCTTCATTTCTTTCCTTAGTCATAAGTAGGTAGATTTAAGTTCTCTCCATTTTCTGTTATTCTAGGTCTTTATTCTTTTTTTTTTTTTTTTTACAGTGACACCTCTTATATTCTTTGCATGATTTTTCCCTAGTAAAATGTGAATTCTTCAAAGACAGGGACTATGTGCTACTTATTATTGGGTCTCGCAGAACCTAACACTCTTCCAGACACATAGAAAACACTTTAGTAAGGGGAGCCTGTGTGGTTCAGTCAGTTAATCATCCGACTCTCAGTTTTGGCTCGGTCATGATCTCACTTTGTGAGTTCGAGCCCCATGTCTGGCTCTATGCTGGTAACATGGAGCCTGCTTGGGATTCTCTTTCTGTCCCTCTCTCTCTGTCCCTTCCCTGCTCTCTTTCTTTTTCTCAAAAATAAATAAATAAAAACTTTTTAAAAATTAAAAAAAACAGTAAGTGTTTAGCACATGAATGAATTATATATAATACAACATGGCAAAGCTAAAGTAGAAAATAATAGAAAAATTAAAAATAGAAAACCAATAATTAAGAATCACATAAAATAAAATAGAAAAAGTGTCAATGATAAGGGTTCATTTTTATTTGGTGCCAAGAACTCTAAGATAATAAAAATCTTGGTGACACACTGAAAATAATTGCAATTTTAAAATTAAATATGATACCAAACATTTATATTGTACTCCAAATTATAAACAAATATGAAAGTACAAGAGAGTTGGGGCACAGTCGGTTAAGCGTCCGACCTCAGCTCAGGTCATGATCTCACAGTTTGTGAGTTCAAGCAAGCCCTGCATCGGGCTCTGTGCTGACAGCTCAGAACCTGGAGCCTGATTCCAATTCTGTGTCTCCCTCTCTCTCTGCCCCCTGCCCTGCTCACACTCTGTCTCTCTCAAAAAGTGAATAAATGTTAAAAAAAATTAAAAAAAAGAAAAAAGAAAGTACAAGAGAGTAGTACCCCAATATGATATAACCCCATATGTCAATGGTGAAAGAATTAAAAGTGAGTTATATTTTATATTTTTCTGTAGTTCTAAAATACGTAAAAAAATATTTATTATTATTATATGTAGAAAAGACTAATATACCTTTTTATCCTTTGATAATGCTATATGATGAGAAATGCATTAGGACCTATTTAAGCACTATATTCAGGAATTTTCAATTGGTTAAAATATGTGAATCATTAAAGGTTCAAATTCTTTTTACACTATTTTTTTTCCAAACTTGGAAAAAATATATGTATATCTACTTAAAACTGTAAATTAAAAACATAAAATAAAACTGTACGTGACCCTGTCTATGATATTTTTTCTTATATCACAGTGTGTGATACAAACCCCAGCTGCTCACCCTGTAAACATACACATTTAATGGGCAAGAGGCCTGGGAAGACAGATACAGCACAAAATCATCTTCCCAACAGGAAAACAACATAATTCAAAAAGCCTTATCTTCTTCATAGTCTTTAAATTGAATTTTTGATCCATCAGGGAAATTGCAAGTCGTAGTCCTTTATGTATATAGATAAAAAGGCTGGAACTCAGAGAGAGAAGATGTGCTCAGCCACTTAGCTAGTTAGTGCTGCAGTTAAAACTAACTTCACAACCCGTGACTCTCACCACTTACCCAACATCATTGAATGATAGAAATAAAGAGGGATTTTAGAAAGCTTCCCCTACAATGATCTCATCTTACAAACGGATAATTGAGGATTGAAGTAACCCAGTATGTTCCTCCAGATCACAGAGCTTTCTAGAACTGGGTTGGAATGACCAGCCAGGACTCCTATATCCCAGTCATTACATGTTTCCAGAAAAGCAAGAAGTTAGTCCAGCTCTCACCTACGCCACAGTTATTACCAGCAGTATTGGAGTAAAACCTGACCCAACACTTGTATATTATTGAAATATCAACTGAGGTCTAACTTTGTTCTACCAGGGAAGAAAAATAACTATTGATCAAGCATAAGAGTACATCATTTCTTAATTGTGTTCAATCTTGTTTACAGAATCTCTCTGAGGTTCTTATCCATTGTATTCCTTTTCCTATGGAACAGTGATCTATGACAAAGCCAATAAAAAGATTAAAACTCCCAATTCACATAGAGCCTTGATGAGATATGTGTTGGTGTGTGTGTGTGTGTGTGTGTGTCTTACATATATATTTTCTTAAAATCTTGAAAGCTGCAAAATGTAAAGCATTTTTTGCTTATTTTAAATCTTGATAGATAGGCTAATGTGGCCATTTGACTTATTCTTTACATTACCAAGAAAGGATGACGTGCCTGGAAGAAGCTATGGCCCATGTGGCTAAGCCTGGATTTCTGCAAAAACACAGCAGGATGTGCCCTATAGTATAGTGGAAAGTAAATGATGTAAAATATAGAGGACCTGAATTCTAGTTATATTTCTTCCCCAGATTAGCTTAAGTATCCTGAACAAGTTCTTTTATGATTATGGATATCAATCTTCATTTGTTTGATAAAAGAATTCATGGGAGTTTATCATTTTTTTAACCCCTGGTAATCCCCAAACCTTTCCACTGGGGCTCTTTCTAAAAGGCTGTCCAGATGTTTATCAAAAACCTTTGAATCTTAAGCAAGTGGTGCAAAGATAGAAAGTGAGGTTGGAAGCCAAACACATCGAGGAGGCAGTGGTCGATGGAGAACCAGCCTGTAGTGGGCACAGTTCCTGCCTAAAATCTGGGGCCCCTGTATTTGCCATATTCCAATGCCCTGCCTGTGCTGAGAACCCTGAATACATAACCAGAAAACTTCCTTCTGGCTTCAGAGACAAACTAGTTAGAATCGATTATTACTATGATATATGACTGGGTATTTGTAATTAAGCAGCAATTTTAGAAAATCAATCAGTTTCACAGAGAAAAGAGTATTCAATAAACTAATGTCTATCCATTCAAAGACAAACTCCTGTTAAATGTTAACTGTGTTTTGTTGAAATGGGAAGATGTAAAAAGCATTCAATTTGATTTTAGAACCTACTTTTGTGTTTATATCATCATCTCTGCCATTATTCACCTGAAAACCTGTTGCCCTTAAGAATATATTAACTTCAGATCATGTCTCTGACCTGCTAAATACCCTGCCAATTGATTTCCAGTGCAATCAGAATAAATTCTTCCTATGGTCATGGAGTCACTCTGGGATCTGGGCTTTGCCTGTCTATAGCTCAAACTTTATCACTGTTCACTTCAGTGTTCATTATGCTCCCAGCTCACAGGTCTTTTGGTCCCTTAAACACAGTAAGCCTTTTACCACCTTAGAAACTTTGTGCTAGCACCCTTTGCCCCGAATGCTGTTCCCCCAGATTTTTGCCTAGCTGATTCCTTCCAATCATCCAGGTCCATGTACAAATTTTACATTCTCAGGGAATCTTCCCTTGTTTATCCCATTAATTTAACATTCCCTCCCTGCTTACTATTGAATTTCTATCACATCATCCTTTTTAATTTTGTCTACAATTCTTATTACCCAATTAAAGTTATTTGAATTACGTGTTTATTCACTTATTTACAAGTTTGTTTTCCCACTCAACACGTGGTAAGCTCCTTGAGGGCAAGACCTTATCTTTCTTGTCCATCTGAGTATCTGCAGGACTTAGAGTAGAGCTTTTCACAAAGTAGAGGCTAGATCACTGGCACTAGATAAATGAACAAATGAACACTGTTCATATACATCTGTTAACCAGAAATGCAAAATAGAATGTATTAATACTCTTTCACTTGAGTCTTTTCCAAATGTACCAAATATTTATCATCATTAAAGCTTGTGGCTCCAGGAGTAGGAATTAATGCGTGTGACACTATCTGTGATATCAGTGGTTTGGAGGTCATAGATCTCTTGATCTACTTACCAAAACACATGAGTAGAAAAAGCAAATGATAGAGGATGAGAGCAGGAAGGAAAACCCAGAGTTCTCCTCGGTCTTCTTTTCCAGCTTGTTACTACTTCCAATGACCTCTCTTCTGAACTTATGCCCACAGTATCAGGTTTTGTTTGTTTTTCTGTTTCTTGCCGAATTCTGTCTAACATCCTTTTTCTTTCTGCAATATGCCAAACAACTAATTCTGAATTACTTTTTCCACTCTGTAGCTCGCTGTTTTGCATCATGAAAGGAGGCTTAGCCGGATAGTACAATCAAAGGACTATTCACATAATTAGAAAAAAGCTCTGCTTTCTTAATTTAAAAAAAAAAAGGAGGGAATAAATTTTCTGTCATTCTTTGCTTGCATACATGTCTTATCCCCTGATGCTCAGTAAAGCTGAATTTTCAAATTTGTAACACTTCTTCAGGTCTCTGGGTTTGATTAATAATAATTGTCAGTCCATTAAAATGGATTATGATGATTCCCAAGGAATTGGTTGTTAACATAATTAACAGCTGGCTTTACTTTCAAGACATTAATCAAAAGAGCAAGTTGCTGGAAATGACCAGGTTCTCACAAATGTTGCTAATTAACAAAGGCATTGAAGTTGTGTGACAATGATTCCTGACGCTGTTATCTGCATGATTGTATCACAGCTTTAAATACCCCCAATGTGATATGTTTTCTCAAGTGTTATTAAGCCGACAGGCATTTGAATGAATTTAATTTAAAAGAAACAGACTCTAGATTTTGATGTTTACTTTTGGACAGAATGGAGTTAAAAAATTTGCAGAATGGCCATGATACATAATATGTAATATTTTCCACTCATAAATAGGAAACAAATTTTATATATGCTGAGTATCCCTGTATAGTTTCAATGTAGCCTAACTAGTTCTATCATAAAAATAATACTTCTTGGAGAAGCAGGATGCACTCTACCATTATCTGCTCATATCACATAATATTATATCTGTAAATAATGAAAGCAATACCTGACACACACTAAAGAAGGAAAAAAAAAGTACAAAGAGAATTTAAAACAATCACGCTAATAACTACCAATAAAGTGAAACCCCTCTTGACATTTTGGAGTATTTGCTTTCAATATCTTCATGGGCCTAAACTATTTTGTTTATGTTGCTATAATTATGATCTGTATGCAATTTTATGTCCTGCTTTCTTTCATAACATTGCCACATGACTGTTCTCTGTTAGAAAATTGATAAAATAACATCTTAATTGGCACATTTATTCCACCAAAAGGATATTTTACATTTACTTAACAATTCCCCTAGGGTTAGAGTCATAAATTTCACTTTTAAATACAACACTGTAATAAATGTCAGTTAGTGAAGTAACTATTTTAGGTGCTTTTGTTTCTGGATCAGGAACCAGGATTACTTACTTCTATTCCTGGTAGCATTGCCAGATTTAACAAAAAAAATACAAGACCCCCCAATTAAATTTGAATTTCATATAAATAATGATTTTTTCAACTTTATTTATTTTGAGCGAGAGAGACAGAGAGAGCGAGTGGGGGAGGGGCAGAGAGGGAGAGAGAGAGAATCCCAAGTAGGCTCTGCTCTGTCAGCACAGAGCGTGTGCTGACTGTTTTTCAATTTATTTTTGAGAGAAAGATTTTTTTAATTTATTTCTGAGAGAAATAGAGACACAGTGTGAGCAGGGGAGGGGCAGAGATAGAGGAAGACACAAAATCTGAACCAGGCTCCAGGCTCTGAGCTGTCGGCACAGAGCCCAACACAGGGCTGGAATTCACAGACTGAGATCATGACCTGAGCCAAAGTCAGGCGCTTAACTGACTGAGCCACCCAGGTGCCCCAATAATGATTTTTTAAAATGTCCCTGTGCCCCACATAATATTTAACATTTACTGAACATGCATAGGTCATACTTAGACTAAAAAAATTATTTTTTGTCTGAAATTCAAATTTATTGGGGCATCCTGTATGTTCCCTGGCAACTTTCAGTCAAGGTGTTTCTTCCATATTGTGGTAGGCCAGATCATGGCCCCTCACAGATATCTATGTCCTAATCCCCAGAGCCCGTGAGATTACATGGCAAAGGGGACTAATGTGGCAGAAGGAATTCAGGCTGCCAACCAGCTGATGTCAATATGGGGAGACTATCTAGGTGGCCCAAGGTAATCACAAGTGTTCTTGTAAGTGAAAGATGGAGACAAAAGAGATAACCAGAGAGATGGAAGTATAAGCCGTTCAGCTCAACATTGCTGGCACTGAAGATGAACGAAAGGGCCATGAGGCAAGCAAAGTGGGCAGCCTCTAAAAGCTGGAAAAAGCAAGAAAGTGTATTCTCCCCTACAGCTTCAAGTAAGAAATTCAGCCCTTCTGACATTTTGATTTTAGCCCAGTGAGGACTTGTTGGATTTCTGATCTCCACAACTATAAGGTAATCAGTTTGTGTTGTTTCTCAGACACTAAACATGCAGTATTTTTTAATAGCAGCTACAGGAAAGTAATACCCATGCTTTCATGAAGACATTGATGGTCACTGAGCAATAGGGTAGGCTGGACCCCTTTATTCTCATATTGTGATAATTTTACAAAAGAGTTTCAGAAATCTGAACCAAGACCTAGAGAACGCCCCTCAGGGAAGCTCAAGAGGCCAGACACCTTCCTACTACCACTCTCCGTTCTTTCACATTTAGCCAACCTGGGAACACTACACAGAGTGCCTTAGATCTTGGAAAGCTGACATTGTTTTGTTCTTTTGTTAGTGATTGCATGTGAATGGCTTGAGAAGCAAAGAGGCTTTAATTCAAGCAATCAGCATCTTACAGCATTAGTCATGAAATGAACTCAAATCAAAAGATTCCACTTGGGAGTCAAGCTACAGAGTAAATCAAAGACAGCTGAGATGGGCAAATGTTCCTCACAACAAATTTTCTCAATCTGGGTTGATGGGGGGCCAATCGCCAGAACAAGTTTGCAGGTATTCAATATGAAAACCTAATTGCTAAATTCACCAAATTTACACATATTTATTCTTATGAAGGAAGATGTTTCTTTGCTACATGGCTGTGAAATACAAAGGAGACAACTCATTGAATGCTGTAGTCATTTTGCTTTTCTGGGAATGCCTCCCAGTTCACAAGTTTGTAATTAGGGAGGGAGGATTTTATAGGCCATTTAAAATGTGCATGTTTCACAGAGAGTTCACATCAAATCAAACTTGGAGATGTCATGGTTAAGACAGGGCCCTGAAACTTAAGAAGTTCAAAGCCTATAGTGGAGAGAGGCTCATAAACAAGAACTACACAACGTGATAGATGTTCATACAGAGGATGTTCATACACAGGAAGCTGGGGAGGGGGGGCATCCAGAGGCAGTAATCAACGCCCAGAGGCTTCCATGAGAAGGTAAAGCTTAACATGCCAGCTGAAGGATGAGCAGGGATTTTTCAGGCACTCCTGTACTGTATGTAGGTTTTCGTGCTGAGGAGGTGGAGATGATTTTTTTTTTAATGAAAGATTAAATATATGAGTTAGTGTGGTCCTGTGCCTATTTACCTGGTTTGCAAGTCACATATGTGTTGTATATATCACAATTCCTTAAAATGGGTTTGATTCTCTTCATTCCTCAAGAATATGTCTCTCGTGGCTACTCTTTGTTGAGCATTTCAAGGTCAGTGTGTTAGGCAATTTGTTTCAGACTCAGGATAGCCCTACAAATTTAATTGTCTCATAGATCTGCATCTGACTTGGAACACGGGGTGGCTTTTGGTGCTTTTTACTGAGCTGGGGAACACAAGGAGTAGAGTGAGCCTCTTGCAGAATATGGTCTAAGTTTGGCAAATATCGAACATGAGGATTCTTCTAAACTATGGGCAGTGTCTAAAAGTCTACTTTATGTGTGCGTCTGGATCTTTGAAGTCAAGTTTGGGCAGGGAATACTGACTTGGGAATCATTGGGAATACATGGCAATTAAAGCCCAAAGAATGCCTGAGATGGTCTAGAGAGAAGGAACATCAAGAGAAGAGATCCAAAGAGAACACCAGTGGGGAATAACAATATTTAAGAGAAACAGATATTAAAGGTGAATAGTAATCAAGAGAAGAGTCATCAAAGAGGTGGGGGGGTGGTGGTGGAAAAAGTCAGAATGATGGTTTAGGGGCACCTACATACCTCAGTTGGTTGAGCGTCCAACTTCAGCTCAGGTCATGATCTCGCGGTTTGTGAGTTCAAGCCCTGCATTGGGCTCACTGCTCTCAGTGCAGAGCCCACTTTATATCCTCTACTTATTTATATATTTATAATATATATTATACAAAATAATATTTATATATAAACATTAAAAATATTTTTAAAAAAAGAATGATGGTTTAACCAGCATGGCAGAAAATTTCTGTATATTTAGGTGAAATAGAGCAATATCTGAGCAATATATATTGGATTTTTTAATATAATTTATTGTCAAATTGGTTTCTATACAACACCCAGTGCTCATCCCAACAAGTGCCCTCCTCAATGCCCATCACCCACTTGCCCCTCTCCACCACCCCCCCCATC
Source organism: Acinonyx jubatus (assembly GCF_027475565.1). Classification (NCBI taxonomy): domain Eukaryota; kingdom Metazoa; phylum Chordata; class Mammalia; order Carnivora; family Felidae; genus Acinonyx; species Acinonyx jubatus. The sequence goes on from NC_069382.1 coordinate 186,387,071, forward strand.
AACCCTCAGTTTGTTCTCTGTACTTATTGGATTTTGCAACAAGGTCATTTATAGTGATTTTGCTAAAAATAAATTCAGAGTTGTGTGGTGGAAACAGAAGGCAGACTGAAATATGACTAGTCAATGGAAAATAAAGAAATAGATTTAGGGCATACAACTTGAGTAAGGAGTTGGACAAAAAGGAAGAAAGAAGGACAATGAGAGAATATGAATGAGCAATGGTATCTAGATGAGGACATAGAATTAGAAAATGTAACTTGTTTTTAACAAGAGAGGCTTGGGTATATTGACATAATAGAAAGGAGTCAGAAGCATGGGCATATACAATCAAGGGCTTTTCTGGCTGCAAGTGACAATGACCCATAGTAAACAACTTTAGGAAGAAAATTTAAACACCATCACAAACTGTGACATCCAGGGATGGGGCTAACTCAGTGAATCTAGGGATCCAAATGATGTCGTTTCACATTCCACAAAAAACAAGAGAAATTCTCTCAGTCTGCATCAGCACGTACAATCCTAGAGAAGGACTTTGGCCAGACTTCACTCACCTGTCCATCTCTGGGCCACTAAGCTATGACTAGGAGATTGTGAAATATAATTGTCTAAGCCTGCAACATGGACCACTCTAGGAGGCTGGGTCTATGACTTGGAACTCCATGGGAACAATTAGAGATGCTGAAAGAATTGCTCTCAGTACAATAGCTGATGTCCCCAGGAAGACGAAAATGGGGAAGTTTGGCAGGAGACATCCAGCACAGAAGTCAAAGATACAGGTCAGGGAAATACTGATTCAATAGAGGAAGACCTCAATCAGCTTCAGACAGGAAGGGGCACATCCCTGTTTTGTCACTTCAGAGACAGGTCCTCCCTATCTGTCCCACCTGACATCCCTGGATCCTCTGAGTAGGTTTTTATCCCTCCATTTGCTTTTATCATCTTCCTGATACCAGTCATTCTCTAAATTTATCCTACCTATTAATTTGCTTGCTTGTGACTAGGCCAGCTTTTCTGCTTTTCAAATGCAAACTCCCTTATGTCAGTGGCCCTATTTATCTTATGTAGTATTCTCTCTCTGCCACCTAAAATCTGAAATAGCACCTAGCAGGTATTTAACACTCAATTATTTGCTGAATTAAAGAAGAGATAGGGAGGGAGAGAGAGAGTGAGGGAGAGTGGGAGAATACTATTTGAGTATACACAACAGCTTCTGGCCATAGTAAATACGATCAATGTGTGTGTGTGCATTTTTCTTAATAACAAGTAGGATATCATAATCGTGTGTGTGTGTGTGTGTGTGTGTGTGTGTGTGTGTGTGTACCCAGACTATTTTTCACTTAAAGCCTATCATCGTCTCTGGGTCAACATCTACAAAATAGCAGAGGTGGTGAGCTAAAAAGGTAAAATATTGGGGCACCTGGGTGGATCAGTAGGTTAAGCATGTGACTGTTGGTTTCAGCTCAGGTCATGATCTCACAGCTCCTGAGATGGAGCCCCATGTCAGGCACCCACTGAGCATGAAGCCTGCTTAGGATTAAAAAATAAATAAAATAAAATAAAATAAAATAAAATAAAATAAAATATAAAATAAAATAGTAAAATATTCCTGCCGAGAAGGCAGCACATTAATAGACTTTGCTGCTGCTTGTTGGCTTAGTTTTGCTGCACGGAACCACACTACAAGATGCAGAAATCTTCATTTTCCTATAAAGAAGATAGGGAATATGCTCAAAAACCCATCACAAGCACCTACATGAAACATCTAGGTGTAATTAATCGAAAGTCTCTCTAAAGTTAAACCAGAGTTTGTATGAAGAAATCTTTCAGAATTTCTTGGATCAGAATGTTCCCCAAATATCTCCATAGTGAAACAGAAAAACTGCCTTTCAATGAAAGGTTTGGCAACAGGATACCCTCTTGTGTCCAAGTCAGCAATGAGTGAGCTGTAAGTTTAACACATGTGGAAACAATACATTAGGTGAACTTGCAAAAGGACATTTGACAGCCGTTCTCTTTGAATATCTTATAAGAGGAAAATTGTTATAAAAAGAGATAAAAACCACAATTGTCTGGTTTCACTTAATTCTCTTGGAGAAGTTTGATTGATAATATAGGTCATAGACAAACATATATACAAAAGCTTTTCATAACGATCATCACTGACGCTTCTTCATATGTGCATGATCATGGATGTCATTGTATATGTACACAAAGTCATGGGTATTTCAGAAAAATTCCTGAAATATGGGTTCATCAGATAATGCAATAGTTCCAGGATTCATTTTCAAAGCAAGCCATCTAGTAATCTTGTATACGTTTCAGCAATAAACATGGAGGGAAAAGAAATTCTCTAATACCTAGATTTTCATATGATATGATACATACAGATCAAGGTGAATGTTTTAATGTTCAAAGAATAGAAATAGAATAAGAATGATAGGCCAGTCCAAATCAAGGAAGAATTATTTTCTTGTCTATAATAAGTGAGGATAGTTAGAAAAATAAAATTCTTACTCTTGAATGTCTGTGAAGGGCATTATAACGATTGGGGTGGTAAGTAAGGAGGAAGTGAGGAAGGATATATTAGAGTAATAAAGTCCCAGAAGGATGCTAGGCCAGTCTGTCTTTTCTCAGGTTTCTACAGAGGTTAGGAGACTAGCACCATGGCGTTAACTTATCTATGCAATTATTTGTTCATTTCTTTGTTAAATCTGCATTAAGTGAGATCTAGTATCAGGCACTGTGCTATTTGCTTGATTTAAAAAGATGAAAAATCTCAGTGTTCATCTTCAAGGAGCCCATGTTTTTGTTTCATTTGGGATGAGGCAGTCCGTTGATGAAGACTTTTTTACAGTATAGAGGATGATTCCCACTCAGTACATCTTTGGATCCGGGCAAGAAGGGTCTTTTCCCTGTGTCCCTTTCTTTAGAACCCCCAACATATCACTAACAGAAAAGGGTAAATATATTTATTAAAGAACTCATGGATGCTTCTGTGGCTTGGGGTGCAGTACTTAGCACATTGAAACACAAACTAGAAACCCTAAACATCTGCTGTCATGATTGACCCTGTTTAGGCCCTAGAGAAATAGTTCTTCACTCCTCTGCCCCTATGTCGTTAAAATGAAAGACAACCGCATCTGAATTCTGTAAAGGGCTGTAGTTGTCATGGTTCTGATGTCTGAGATGAATGCTGCTTTTGAATTCAGGGAAGACTTACAATGCAGTGCTTAAATAAGAGCAAAGACAAATTTGCTAACTGGTCAAATTCTTTATCTGAGATAGCATGGATATAATAAATTCTTTCATATCAAAATGTCCATCTTTTGTATATCCCAGTGGTCCAATACATGTTTCATGGATCCATATGTGTTTTATATATATAATACATAATACAGTGTTATGTATTTATATTAGTATTATTATAAAATATGTAGAAATTCATTTCAAGTTAAAAATGAGAATTTCAGCTTTGTTTAATTTAAAATTTGCTATTAACTTTTGTATTTAGCCTTTTAATTTTTTTTAGTATTTTAGAACAATTATTTTTGAAAAACATAAAATTTAATTTTCAGTTTTTACAGCTAAGTTTTATTTTTAGTTAATATATATTCAGATTGTTGACATCTTAAATACAGTTCCATTTTACTTTCATCGGTTAAATATCTGTAGTTGAACACACATTATATGAAGTTATTGTGTAGAGCAACACACTGATTTTACTGAAGTAAAATCTAGGATTTTATGTACATTTCCACTGCTTTTTGCTATTCTTCCAGGTACCTCCAGAACATCATTAGATTATCTACACATTTTCAATAATGTATTCATTTTTAATATTTTCCTAAATTTCATTTATATAAAAACAATAACCTTAAGCATATCAAAGTAAACAAGTAGATATTTCTGTTAATGCATGTTAAAGTGATACTTCTGTTAATATTTGTTAAAGTGATATTTCTGTTAGTACTTGCTAAAGTGATATTGAGACATTCATTAGTGTGGGCCCCAATTTATACTTTTGTCCCAAGCTATGCAAATGCTACACACTGGCGTGTTCAGATTTCTCTATTTGTTAATTTAATGAATACTGAGGCAATATATTATGCCATACAGGCAATGTCATATGCCATGGAAGATATGTAATGAGAAATAAAATAAATAGGGACCCTTCCTGAAAATATATAATCATTTGATAAGAAACAGTCGCAATTAATCAGGCAATGGTCAGCAGTGCAGTGCTGTGATATGAGGACTACCGTTTAGTGCACTCCAGGTGCATAGTGGGTACATGCTGGTGGGAGGTTGAGGGAAGGTTTTCCAGAGTAAACCATGAAATGTAGACTAAAGGACAAGTTCAGAGAGCTAAGGAATAAGAGGAAGTGAAAATATACCCTTCTAGATGGAAGGGAAATCATGGCAGAGACCTGGTTGCAAGAAACAACTCTTTCTAGAAGAAAAAATAGAAAAATACTCATTTATTTTTAGGTATATTATAATATCTGTACAATTTTTCACCCGCTTTATACCATCGCTCTGATTTGATAGGAAAGGATGAAAATCTCAAATAGTAATGTTCTATAATGAAAACTATATCAATAATACTTGCTAACTCCTACATAGTATTTACTAAATGCCAAAGCTTTATGGGTGAACATTTTTCATACCCTAACTTATTTAACCATTATAACATCTCTAAGAGGTAGGGACTATTATTTTTACCCCTTTTACTAGCAGAGAAACTAAGTCATAAAATGATTGTCACTTGTTTAAGATTCTTCAGCTAATAAGATGCAGAGTCAGAATGATTTAGAACTAGGCAATCTACTCCAAATAATAACAATATTATATTCAATAATGTTTATATAGCATATAACATATAATAATATGCTTATGTATTATTATAAATATAAGTTTAATATTTTTATTATTGAGAGGGCATGCACCAGACCTGTGCTAAGTACTTTAAATTTATTATCATACTTATCCTTCATAAGTACAATGGTTATCACCTTTCTGTGGATAACATTAAGCCTTGGAGACACTAAGTAGTTTATCCACAATCATATAGTTAGGAGGTCATATAGCTGGAAATCAAAGCCACTTATTCTGATCATAGCCAGGCTAAGCTGTCATCTAAGGGAAAACCATTTGTTAAGTATTCTTTGGAGTATGATTATATAGAATTATAGAGGTTTCTCAGAAAATTCTCAAAGGACTTCAAATTTTATGGTATGGCATTTTTCTTAATTTTTTTTTCCTAAAAAAAATGGGAAGATGATTTCAAAACAAAATAACTCATAAAAGAAACTATACTTAGATTTTGCTTTTTTATTTCATAATCCAGAATTAAGAGGCAATATCAAGCCTGATGACACATTTTCTTAAGGGACGATGAAACTGTGGTGTGTTTTTTTCTTTTAATGTGGCCACCATATGTTTTATTTTTAATGGCAATGTTTCTTTCAGATACTTCAGTGAAGTCCTGATGGAAGAATCTCAATGATTTTAAATCTCTTTATTATAAAATGTAGATAAACCACAATTGGTTCAGATCCTTCACTTCCCATATTTTGTTTTATTTTTCTCTTTCGAATATGGGTCTCTTTTTCATTTCCCATAAGCACTGTTACAGACTGTTCTGAGTTCTGTGGAAAAGTAACAAAAACCTATTTTAATGAGTTTTTGTCAAGTAACTGAATTAATGAATCTTGGTGTCTTTGGGGCCAAGTCTTAGCACATATCCTATTGTTCCTTCAGAACGGGGTTTTTTTTGGCCCAAGGAAATCATACTCTAAAAACAGCCCCCCTACTGTTATGAAATTTATAAGACCCCATCTAATCTAATTTCTCTCTGCCTCTGTCAAATCTGGGATGAATTAGATTGGGTGATCCAAAATTGTTTCAGCAGGATTACAGATATGCACACACAAAAATACACATTGTGATTTTATATTCTATTATAGCTCATTCACAATTGACAGATAACTTGTTCAGATGCAAAATACAGAACATTTAAACCCTTACTCATCATGAGAGCCACTATGAACAAGAAACATTTATTGAACTCTCTTTGTATGTGAAGTGGTATCAAAGGCACTTTAAATCTACCACCTTCTTTTAATATTCCAAAAGTGGATTGCATAGTGATATTATGTCATTAATACTAATGAAGGGGAAGGCCCAGAAAGATTTTAAGAAATATGTCAAGGTTCACACACCTAGAAAGTGACAGTTTTACAGTTAGAACTCAAAAAGTCCAAAGACTGAGCCATCAGACTTGATGAAAAAAGTTTCTGATGTTTGTAGTCACATTTTCTGTAAATATTGTACACACAATATCAGCATTTCCACTTTGGAACTGTTTGTTCCACCCATCAATCTTCCACAAATTGACTATTTTGCTAATACAACAAGATTTTTTTTTTTTAGAAAAAAAACTTGAGGCATGTAAAATAAGAGTAAAAATGAAACTGTTGGTGCTATCAAATCCAGCAATAAGTAGACTTCCAAAACCATTTTTGAGCAAATCAACTATTAAATTTGGTATCATTAGAGCATGACTAATCTTCTAGTACTTTGACAAAATTGGTATGTATTACTCGTTTGCTATAAACTACATCTATCCTTTTACTGTAGAGGGTATTGCAATCCATGAACCAGTGTTTGACAAAATTGATAATGTTGGTTTTATGAAAATATTTTCTTAAATTTCTAAAAAGAGAGTATACATTTCAGAAATTATACATCAGAAAAACAATTGATTTCTACAAATTTCTAGAAAAAATGCTAACTAGATGGTTTGTGAGGACTCATAAATAAAAGAGGAATCACAAGTCAAAATACCTTTATAAAATATCAAATTATTCTTATCATTTTGATAATCTAAATTTTAATTTTTTAATTTTTTATTATTTTTTAATATATGAATTTATTGTCAAATTGGTTTCCATACAACACCCAGTGCTCATCCCCAAAGATGCCCTCTTCAATACCCATCACCTACCCTCCCCGCCCTCCCACCCCCCATCAACCCTTAGTTTGTTCTCAGTTTTTAAGAGTCTCTTATGCTTTGGCTCTCTCCCACTCTAACCTCTTTTCTAAATGGATTATTTAGTCAGTGGCTCTCTCTCTCTCTCTCTCTCTCTCTCTCTCTTTCATCTATACTTTCTCCTTTTCTTTCACTCCTGCCTCATTCTAGAGGCATCATCTTCAGTCTAGAAATCAACTAAGCTTATCAAGCTATATTTGGAAGCAGGAAGAATATAGGACTAGTGACAATAATGAGGAAGAATACAAAATTTCATTAATTTTTAGATGCACATCAATCTGAATAAATGGGCACTTAGGTCTTCAGTGCTCTGTAGGGGCTTCTTCCTGCAACATTCTCATTGATACCTTGTATGAAAACAGACTTGTTGCTGCTATTAATCTGAGAAAGATGGTTTATGTTTTGGAAGATTCAGTAAGATCTCACCTGGAGATCTTGAACTGGAAGATGTATTTATCCCTGTTAAATTTCCTCTTACAATCAAATTGCACTATTTAAAAAATGTCAATAGTACAAGTAGGTTGGGGAAGAAATTGATAAGTGCAAGTTACATGACATGAGACTTAATTTATGTGACATAACAGTTCATATTAAGTATGAACTCACTTTGTGACATATTGTTTAGAAAGGAGAGGGGAAACCAGTTACATAATTCACAGGCTGTGTTAATACCTTGGGATATCCAAATCAAGAGACTGTATACAATCACTGTACTCTTTAGTAATTAGATTACATTTAGAATCCTGTATTTACTTTGGATGATGCACTTAGATGGGGATAGTAGCGAACTATATTTGTTTAGTCCCTTGGGCATTTACTTAATAGATATCAAATACTTTCTATGTCTCAAGTATGATGCTAGGCACTAGGCTTAATGGTGAGGAAAATACAGTTAATGTCTTCATGAACCATAATGTCTAACGTGTAGAGAGACCAGGCATTGAACATATAAACTAGTAATGAAAAGTCCTTTGTTTGCTCATATGTTACCATATAGGAAGAACATGAGTAAAGAATTATCACAGAATCAGAGGATATATAGAGATGGTATGACTTTAAATATAAGCTATACAGCATACAAAGTACTGGCCTTTTCAGATTCGGTTTGGGGGGGGAAGGGAGGGAGGACACCAAAGAAAAGCATTTCCAGAACTGCTAAAAATAAAGAATCATGAGAAGCCTTGAGAGACATTCATGGATATTCAGATGCCAGGGATAAAACAAATGGTGGCTTGAAATAGATCCCTCAAATTACTGCTGATTGAGTTATAAGCCCTGATTTTCAACCACTTCTCACATCAGCAATTCTATATATTATGATCCAGTGTGAACAAAGCAGGAATTGTTTTCCTAAGGAATTTAAATTTGTTCAGCTAGTAAATATTTAAGTACAAAAGGATGATCAGAACATAGTGTCTCAGGAGTTGATGCGTCAGGACCAGATCTGAGAGATAACAAGCTATCAAAGAAAATAGAATATTTGCCAACTACTGAGGTGGGAAACAGGACCAAACAAAGTTAGAAGTATATGTGGTCATTTTTTTTTCCTAAAAATGTTGATTATTATGTTTCATCAACAACTCTTGAAGGTGGAAAATTACCTCCTCATTCAAGAATATTATAATGTTTACTGAATTCCTTGGAAAGAAATCAAACTATAACTAGTAACAGTATGGATGTCATGTAACTTCAAGACCTTCCAGACCATTCTTTTACCTTAGGCAGCACTTTATTTTTTACCTTGATACTGTCTTTTCTCTTTAAAGCTATATGTTCCTCCAACTCCGTATCTTTTCTTACAGTTTATCCCTTAGGTACCCAGGGCATTTTACTCACAGTCTGGATTTTGTTGGTTGCATATTCATGGTGTGGTTCAACATATTCCTCTAATCTCTGTATTTGCTTCAAATTGGCTGATCTATCTGGACACTTCATCAGACTCAAGTTTGATCCCTGTGGTAAAATTATAGATGGCTTTGTTCTTCCATCATAATGTGTGTGTGCGTGTGTGTGTGTGTTGTTAGCAGTCAGTGATATTCAGTGTTTAGATTCCTTAATTTACTAGGGATAATAAAATGTTGGTATTCCAATTATGAAATTTAATTTTTATTTTTAACAGCCATGAATTTATTTAAAAATCCTTTTATCTATCTGCTATTTGTTTAATCAGTTATACAGTTCATATGAGAAAGAAAAGATAAATGCTTGATTTGTTTGTATCACTTATTCAATTTTAAAGATAAGAAATTGGTTCCCTGTCATCTTTAAGCAGAGATGTTATTTTTTAATCACTATAGACTCATGGATTTAAGTATATTTGATATTTTTAATTTTTTAATGTTTCTTTGTTTTTGAGAGAGAGAGTGTGTGTGTGCACATACAAGCAGTGGAGGGGCAGAGAGAGAGGGAGATAGAGGACCTGAAGTGGGCTCTGTGCTGACAGCAAAGAGCCTGATGTGGAGCTTGAACTTCCAAACCATGAGATCATGACCTGAGCCAAAGTCAGACACTTAACTGACTGAGCCACCCAGGCACCCCATATATTTGATATATTTTAATCTATTACAATTCTTATTCTTACCCTTATTGAAGCTCAGTTTTTCCCATCTGTAGTCACTGATGGTCTCTTCAAGATAGCTTCTTTGCTATCTGGTATGTCAAGATATTCCAGATTCATTGTGCATTTTTTCCTTTAGATATGAATTCATCCAGATTTTCCCAAGAAGGGTCAAATTCTTTGAATAAGAAATAATATTCAAAGACTAAAATCTGGGTGCAGAATGCTTACTGCTACTGTATTTTTCATTATCAATAGACAGATAGGTAGGTTGGTAGGTAGGTAGAGAGATAAAGATATCAGTTGTGATTACTGAAAATTGTTAAACTTTTTTTGCATATGCGATCCCCAATCCTGCTTTTATTATTTGTCTATATCCATATTGTCAGGTCACATAGACATTAAACACTTCAGTCTTTCCTTTGTAATTCTTGTTTATTCTGAACTGCATATATAATACATTATATATGAAATATTATATATTTGTTACATAATCAATCTCGAGTTTATTCTTTAGGAAGATCTCAGGTTTTCCCTGAATTAATACATATTAATCTGTTCACTTACGCTCTTCAGTTTTGCTGGAAATAAACTCTTCGATTCACATTTACTTTCATTAAATATCTTAAACATTTTACACTATTTTGTTTTGCCATAAGTGTTGCTGTCAACTAGTCTGATGATGATCTAATTTTATTTCCCTTATATATCATTTGCTATTGTTATATCATTGTCCAGAGTAATTTTTTTTCATTAACATCCTGAAATTTTACTAGATTACTTGCTGGTGTTATTTTTTCTGAGTTGGTACATAGTATATGCTTTTTATATATAGTTTTATCTATATCTTTTTTCATTTGAGGAAAATTTTCTTCAATTATAGATTTTAATATATTTCCTGTTCTCTTGCTTTGTTTTCCATTCTCTGGGACTCTTGTTGTTTGTAAACTATATCTTTGCCTGTTTTCAATATTTGCCTTTTTCTTGAATCCTTTTAGCTGCTTTCTTTACTTTTTAAAAAAAACATATTTTTTTAACCTCTTTTTTTTCTGAAGGCATTATTTATTGTGTTTATTAGCTCTTAGTTTCCTTCTAGTTTTGTATTTATTTGTGAAGTAAACTTTTTCTTTAAGTCCTAATTCTTTTTTGACTACTTTCAACTCCTTTCTTGGTTTTTAAAAATTGATTTATGTTGAATTTCAGATCCTGTACCATTTTTAATGTCCTAGCTTTTTGATGCCACATATTTCTTTATTTGGGCTTCTAGTTTTTTTGGACTATAATCTTGTATTATCTGGACCTCTATCTCGTATGCCTTTATTATATCTAGATGTTATTTGCTCTTTTTCCATCTTGTAATAATTTTGTATGACATCTCTCTTGATAAATTTCCCTTGTTCATCTTTATGTGAATTTCCTTTTTTCTAAATTCTTAGAAGAGATATGGTTCAGAGTAGGAAGGAAGATGACAGTGGAGTACGAGGACCCTAGGCTCACCTCATCCCACAAATACAACTGGATAACTACCAAATCTTCCTAAATAGCCCAGCAATCAACCTGAATATGGAAGAACAAACTCCACAACTAAAAGTAGAGAAGAGGCCACAAGTGGGTAGGAAGGGCGGAGATGTGGCTTGGGACAGAACTGGATCATGGCCACTGAGGTGGGGAGGGAGTCACAGCCATGATGAAGGAAAGAGACAGGCTAACACAAGGAAAATGCATGGAAAAAGCAAGTGGCTTAAGAAGCAAGAAAGCCCAAAATTCATGAGTTCTTACAACCAGTGGTTTAAAGCCTAGAGTTTTAAAGGTCAGTGGGCTTGGCTCTGGGACAGCTCAGAGGCACCAGGGCTACTCTTGAAGAAAAGGCAGGGAAAATGGCCTGAAAACATACAGTGTGGATGATCTGAAGAGCACCTGGGGCATACACTGAGGTTATTTGCCCATTTTGAAGCACATCCTAGAGAGACAGCATTCACAATGAGACCACTCTGGGAACAAAGAAAATGGCTGGCACCACTGCCCTCTCTGCACAGGGCCACCAGCAGGCACCAGCATGCTACCAATAATCACTACCTAACTTGCTTACACCAAGCCTCACCCCATCCCTACCCCCACACTCAGTGGAACCACCCCTCCCAGTCGTGCTTACCTCAGGCACAGGGCAGCAGACCCCCCCCCCAAAAAAAAAAAAACTGGCCCAAATCCCTCCTCACACCACATCTCCCAACCTGGGAGTTTTCTGGAGCTTTTGTTCCAGTGGGGGTGGCAACACTTTTTTCACAAGCAGACCAGAGTACACCTAAGTAAAATGAACCACATTCAGCCAGGCACTAAACACTGTCCACAACAGACAAAGAATCTCTGCAGATGACCAACCTGAAGGATAAAGTGGCCAGGTCAAAGCAGCAGAGTGCACACAGCACACATTGGAGACACTTCAGGGGGAAGCACCAGGCCTTGCGGATCAGGGGACACCACACTGTAGGGCACTACAGGATCTCTTCTTCATGAAGCCAGTACCCTCAAAACAGCAGATATAGCTGACTTTCCTAACATAGAGAAAGAGGCACAGAGACTTAAACAAAATAAGGGACAGAGGAATTTGTCTGAAATGAAAGAACAAGACAAGGCCACAGCTTGAGATCTAAATGAAACAGATATAAGGAATATGCTTGATGGAGAATTTAAAGCCATCATCATAAGGATACTCACTGGACTTGAGAGAAGAGTGGAGAACATCAGTGACACCATTAATACAGAGATAAGGTATAAAATAGAAGGCTAAAGAGCTCAATAAACAAAATGGGAGACTTACATGGTGGAATAAATAGCAGGCTGGAAGAAGCAGAGGAATGAATTAATGATCAAAGAGAGTAATGGAAAGTAATCAATCTGAGAAAAAGAGCGAAAATAAAATTGTGTAAAACAAGAATAGACATAGAGACTCAGTGACTCCATCAAACATAATAAAATTCATATACTAGGAGTCCCAGAAGAAGAGAAAGAAAAGCTGACAGATAATTTATTTGAAGAAATAATAGCTAAAAACTTTGCTAATCTGGGGAAGGAAATCCATATTCTGGTGACACGGAGAACCCCCAACAAAATCAATAAAAGTAAATTGACACCAAGACATATTGTAATCAAAATGGCAAAATATAGTGATACAAAAAAAATATTAAAAGCAGTAAGATAAAAGAAGACAGTTATACACAAAAGAAACCCCATAAGTCTATCAGCAGATTTTTCAGCAGCAACTTTCCAAGTCAGAGGAATGGCATGAATATTCAAATGGAAATAATATATTCAAATGCTGAATAGGAAAAACATGCAGCCAAGAATACTCTATCCAGCAAAGCTATCATTCAGAATAGAAAAAGAGTTAAAGATTTTTCCAGACCAAAGAAAAAAAAAATTAAAGGAGCTCCTGACCACTGAATCAGATTGCTATATGCAGATGTTATATACAAACCTAATGGTAACCACAAATCAAAAACCGCTAATAAATAAGCAAAGAATAAAGAGAAATAAATCCAAACATATCACTAAAGGAAACCAGAAAACCATGAAAAAGAGAAAGATAAGGAAGGATCAGAGAAAATCTTCAAAAAATCTTCAGAAACAACCACAAATGGCAATAAATACATATCTATAAGTAATTACTTTGAATGTAAAGGGACTAAATGCTCCAATTGAAAGACATGGTGACAGATTGGATTAAGAACAAAACAGAACAAAACAAAACCCATCTCTAAGCTGCCTACAAGAGACTCATTTTAGACCTAAGGACACCTACAGATGGAAAATGAGGGGTTGAAGAAACATTTATCATGCAAATGGATGTCAAAAGAAAGCCAGAGTAGCAATACTTATATGGGACAAAATGAACTTTAAAACAAAGACTGTAACAAGAGACAAAGAAGGACACTGTATAATATAATACACGGGACAATCCAACAAGAAGATGTAAAAATTATAAATATTTATGCACCCAATATGAGAGCACCCAAATACATGAAACACTTAATGACAAACATAAAGGAATTAATAAATAATAATACAATAATAGTAAGGGATTTTAACACACCACTCACATCAATGGACAGATTACCCAAACAGAAAATCAACAAGGAAACAATGGCTTTTAATGACACACTGGACCAGATGGATTTAACATATATGTTCAGAACATTCCATCCTAAAAGAGCAGGATACACATTCTTTTCAAGTGCACATGGAACATTCTCCAGAACAGATCACATATTAGGCCACAAAACAAGCCTCAACAATTTCAAAGAGATCAAAGTCCTAGCATGCATCTTTTCTGACCACAACCCTATGAAACTGACAACCGCATGAAAAATCTGAAAGCAAAAAACGCCACAAATACATGGAGGTTAAATAACATGCCACTAAACGATGAATGAGTCAACTAGGAAACAAAAGAAGAAATAAATAGAAAATATAATCAAATGATAATGAAAACACAAAGGTTCAAAACTTTGGGATTTAGCAAAAGCAGTTCTAAGAGGGAAGTTTATAGCAATATAGGCCTACTCAAGAAGAATGAAAATTCCCACATAAACAACCTAACCTTATGCCTAAAAGACCTGGTAAAAGAATAAACAAAACCTAAAGCCAGTAGAAGGAAGGATGTAAAGAGCAGAAATCAATGAAACAGAAGGTAAAAAACCAATAGAACAGATAAATGAAACCAGGAGGTAGTTCTTTGACAAAAGAGATACAATTTATAAACCTCTAGCTAGACTTATCAAGAAAAAAAGGGAAAGGACCCAAATAAATAAGATCACAAATAAAAGAAGAGAAATAACAACAAACACCACAGAAATACAGTTATAACAGAATATTATGAAAAACTATATGCCAATAATTGGACAACCTAAGAGAAATGGATACATTCTTAGAAACATATAACCCAACTGAAATAGAAGAAATAGAAAATTTGAAAAGACTGATTATCAGCAAGGAAATGGAATCAGTAATCAAAAATCTCCCAACAAACAAAAGTCAAGGACTATATGGCTTCACAGGTGAATTCTACCAAACATTTAAAGAGTTAATACCTATTCTTTTCAAACTATTTCAGAAAATAGGAGGAAAGAAAACTTCCAAATTCATTCTATGAGAGCAGCATCACCCCAAACCAAAAGCAGATAAAGACACCACAAAAAAAGAGGTCTCCAGGCCAATATCTGTGAGGAACATAGATGCAAATACCCTCAACAAAATACAGTGAAACCTTGGATTGTGAGTAACTTGGTCTGTGAGTGTTATACAAAATGAGAAAATATGTCTAATAAATTTTAACTTGATGAATGAGCAATGTCTTACAGTACAAGTATGTGATGCCAAATGTCACATGATCACAACTGAACCAAAGGTTCTTGAAATTTGCTTTGATATACAAGTGCTTTGGATTACAAGTGTTTCCAAAATAAATTATGCTCACAAACCAGGGTTTTACTGTACTAGCAGACCAAACCCAACAATACATCAAAAAAATCATTCACCATGATCCAGTGGAATTTATTCCTATGTTGCAAGAGTGGTTCAATATTCACAAATCAATCAACATAATACATCACATCAAAAAGAGAAAGGATAAGAACTATATAATCATTTCAATAGACACAGAAAAAACATTTGACAAAGTATGACATTCGTTCATGATAAACACCTCCAACAAAATAGGTTTAGAGGAAAGATACCTCAATGTATTAAAGGCCATATATGAAAAACCATCTAAAATCATCCTCAATGATGATTGAGGGGGGAAAACTGAGAGCCTTTTCTCTAAGGTCAGTAACAAGACAAGGATGTCCACTCTCACAAATTTTATTCAACATAGTATTAGAAGTCCTAGGCACAGCAATCAGATAAGAAAAAGAAATCAAAGGCATCCAAACTGGCAAGCAATAAGTTGAACCTTCACTATTTGCATATGACATGATACTATATATAAAAAACTCAAAGGACTCCACCAAAACGCTATGAGAGCTGATAAATGAATTCAGTAAAGTCACTAGACAATTTCAATGCATAGAAATATTTAAATGTACAGAGAAATTAAGAAAACAATCCCATGGAAATTTTACAAAAATAATAAAACATCTGGGAATAAACTTAACCAAAGAGGTGAAAGACCTGTATTCTGAAACATTGTATTCATAAAACATTGATGAAAGAAATGGAAGATGGCATAAGAAATGGAAAGATATCCCATGCCCATTGAGTGGAAGAACAAATATTGCTAAAATGTCTATACTATCCAAAACAATATAAATGTTTAATGGAATGCTATCAAAATATCAACAGCATTATTCACAGAACTAGAACAAGCAATCTGAAAATTTGTATGGAACCACAAAAGACTTCAAATAACCAGATCAATCTTGAAAAAGAAAAATCAAAACTGGAGGTATCACAATTTTAGACTTCAAATTATATTACAAAGCTGTAGTAATCAAGATGGTATGGTACTGGCATAAGAATAGACACAAAGATCAATAGTATAGAATAGAAAACCCAGAAATAAACACACAATTATATAGTCAATTAATCTTCAATAAAAGAGGAAAGAATATCCAATGGGGAAAAATAATCTCTTCAACAAATGGTGTTGGGAAAACTGGACAGCTAGCTACATGCAAAAGAATGAAACCAGACTACTTTCTTACATTCCAGACAAAAATAAATTCAAAATGGATTAAAGACCTAAATGTGAGACCTGAAACCATAAAAATCCTAGAATACAAACAGTAATTTCTCTGACATTGTCCACTGCACCATTTTTCTAAATTTGTCTCTTGAGGAAAGGGAAAGAAAAGCAAAAATAAACTATTGGGACTACATTAAAATTAAAAGCTTTTGCATAACAAAGGAAACAATCAACAAAACTAAAAGACAATCTACTGAATGAGAGAAGATATTTGCTGATGATGTATCTGATCATGGGTTAGTATCCAAAATAAATAAATAATTTATAAAAGTCAACACACAAAACCCAAAAATCCAATTAAAAATGAGAAGATGTAAACAGACATTTCTCCAAAGAAGACATCCAGATGGCTCATCATCACTTACTGTCAGGGAAATGCAAATCAAAATTACAATGAGATATCACCTCACACTTGTCAGGATGGCTAAAATAAACAACACAATAAACAACAGGGGTTGACAAGAATATGGGGGAAAAGGACTTGTGCACTGTTGGTGGGAATGCAAATTGGTGCAGGCACTGTGGAAACTGTATGGAGCTTCCTCAGAAAGTGAAAAATAGAACTACCTTACCATTCAGCCATCATGTTACTAGGTATTTACCTAAAGAATATAAAAACACTGATTTAAAAAGCTGCACACACCCCTGTTTATTGCAGAATTATTTACAATAGCCAAGATATGGAAGTTGCCCAAGTGCCCATTGATTGATGAATAGATAAATAAGATGTGTTGTATATACATATATATATATACATATATATGTATATATACATATACATATGTATTCACATACATATGTATTCACTCATATGTGGACTTTAAGAAACAAATTGAGGGGTGCCTGGGTGACTCGGTTGGGTGTCCGATTTCAACTCAGATCATGATCCATGGTTCATGGGTTCAAGCCCCATGTTAGGCTCTGTGCTGACAGCTCAGAGCCTGGAGCCTGCTTCAGATTTTGTGTCTTCCTTTCTCTCTGTCCCTCCCCTGCTCATGCTCTGTCTTTCTCTCCCAAAAATAAAAACAAACATTAAAAAAAAGAAACAAAATGAATGAGGAAAGGAAAGAAAGAGAAAAAAAAATAACAACAAGAAACAGACTCTTAATTACAGAGAACAAACTGATGGTTACCAGAGGGGAAATAAGTGGGAGGATGGGTGAAATGGGTGATGAGCATTAAGGAGTGCATATGTCATGATGTGCTGCAAGTGATTAAAATAAAAACTTAAAAATATAAAAAAAAAACTTAAAAATTTAAGACAAAGAAGATATGGTTCAGCTAATTTTTTCCTTTTCTGATGTTTTTATGAAATGTGAAATATGGCACCTTAATTTCTGAGATTCCTTGGCTCTTTTCCTCTCTTCCCCTTGTATCTGGGTCATGTCTATTTTTCACCTATTTTTCTCCTACCTTGCCCAGTTTTGTTTCCACTTAAGGCAGTATTCCTCAGTGTGAAGCCCTGTCCTGGAATGGCTCCCTAGCTAGTCAGTTTCTAGAGTTCATAAGAAATAGGCTGCTTCAGGCCCTAAGGGCCCTGACAAAAGCCCTCTCTAATTACATATTCTTTGAGTGAGCAAAATTCCTCCCAGATTCAGCTACTGTTTTCAAATACCTTGACATGACTTTCATTCTTGTGACTTGGTAATTTTCCCCCCACCATTTTATATTTTGGTGTCCATGTGGGTAAGTTCTTACTTGACTCCCCCCCCCCACCATGTGTGTGTGTGTGTGGGGGGGGGTGGGGTTTGGGTTTGGCTTTCACTATGTATATGTTTCTTTTGATTTTTCGTGGAGATTTAGGAAAATCCAGAATCTATGTTGCTACCACTGCCGCCATCTTCACAGAACTCACCAGAATTAGTTTTTAATTATTGAGGTTGTGGTCTTGAGCCTTAAGACTTAAAATTTATTTGGGGACTTAGCTATTGTCTTGATCAATTGTCAGAGAAAGATTCTTGGCTTTCTCTTTCAGAAGACCTTTTTCATACTAAAGTGCAAGATCTTTTTGTGTTAGCAAGGTGATTGTATACTATTAATCACCAACTAATAATTTTGGGACTTTGTAAATTGGCAATCCTTGAGTTTTTGTTAGGCAAAGAGTTCTCCATTTCTATTTAGTAAACTTCTTTTACTATCCTAATCCCAAATCTTAACTCAACTGGTGTTCTTACTATTAAAAAACAACAATAAATTGCATAATAAACCAATTATCAGATTTAGATCCACATTGCTTATCTGAAACATGCATGGAGAGCACCTCCAAACCTATAGCTTCAAAGGGACCCAAATATCCTTTGACCTAGAGCATTGGATGGTTATGCCTTGCCATTAGCTATCCTGCTATGCAGGAACATTTTGGAGTATTGGACCACAAGCAAGTGATGTCAAATGGGTTCCTTCTAGTTAGTTTTTGAGGGCCAAGCTTTTGAGGGAAGAGAACATCCAATGCTTTTGAGGGAAGAGAACATCCAATGCTTAGAATGTGTGCTGGCTTCAAGCCTGCATATCCAGTTTCTTCCCAAACATGAGTTCCCTATTTAGCAATGAAATAGCAGTGAAGACTATTATAGATAACTTTTTATATATTAGAATTCCCTCTACTTATCAGATATCCTCAGATTTAAGATATAGAGGCAGGAGGGGAAAGCTCAAATGCCCACAGAAGCAAAATGCACAAGAAATATAAATGAAGTGAGCAATGATAATAAAATTTCTATTTTTACTCCAGAAACACTTTATTAAAAGAAGATTCTTCCCTTGGGCACCTGGGTGGCTCAGTCAGTTAAGCATCCAACTTTGACTCAGGTCATGATCTCACAGTTTGTGAGTTCCAGCCTCGCATCGGGCCCTGTGCTGACAGCTCAGAGCCTTAAGCCTGCTTTGGATTCTGTCTCCCTCTCTCTCTGCCCCTACCCTACTCATGCTCTGTCTCTCTCTGTCTCTCAAAAATGAATAAATGTTAAAAAAAATCTTCGCCTCCATACACAGATATGGTTTTTTACTTTTTTTTTTTTTGAATCACGAAGTCCTCTCTAGCACAGACTTTCTCACTTTTTCTTTTCCTTTTTAAAATGTTTATTTATTTATTTTGAGAAAGAGAGAAAGAGCGGGGAAGGGGCAGAGAGAGAGGGAGAGACAGAAGCTCAGGTAGGATCTGCACTGTCAGGGTGAAGCCCAATGCAGGGAAGGAACTCACAAACTGTGAGATCATGACCTGAGCCAAAATCAAGAGTCAGATGCTTAACTGACTGAGTCACCCCATGCCTTCCACCACTTTTAACAAAGACATAGATAAGATCAAACTTGTCTTCCCTTTTAACTCCATTATACAGGAAGTCCAATAACAACAAATGACACTTGACACTTGACCTAATTATAATGTAAATAAGAGACAGTTATAGGGATATTTTATAATTTTTTTAAGTTATTATTTTAGAGAGAGAGAGAGAGAGAGAGAGAGAGAGAGAGAGAGAGCATGAATATGGGAGGAGACAGAGGGAAAGAGAGAGAGTATCTCCAGCAGGTTCCATGCTTATAATGGAGTCAGACACAGGGCTCGGCCCATGACCCTGGCATCATGACTTGAGTCGAAATCAAGAGTTGGCCACTCAACTGACTAAGCCACCCAGGTGCGTAGGAATATTTTAAAACTGAAATGTACAGGTCCCATCAAAAGGTGATACGCAGCTTCAGATGATATTTGTTATGTACTAATATAGGCCCAACATTACTAGATACTCCACTTTTTCAAAGGAAGCAGGACATCCTGATATATCCCAGTTTTAAGTGGTAGCAACTCATTCAAATAATCTTTAAACACTGTGTAGGCAAATATTGTGTGGGCCAAACAAAACACATCTGCAGATGATGGAATACAGTATATTTTTCTGCTCAAGAAGCCCACACTCTTTTGTTCTCCTGTATTTTCATTTTTCTTGTGTTTCAAGACCAAGCTCAAGGACTATTTTCTTTGTGAAGCTTTTCTTGAACATCTCCAGATGGTATGTGCTTCACTCCTTTGTGTGCTCTAAACAGACTACTCTCTAAACAGACTCTGTCACAGCATCTCTATATAATTTTTCTACCTATTTGTTTGCCTCTCAATCTCCCATATTAACCTCTAGGGTCTTCCAGATAAGAGACTCTAGTGGATTGAATGGTGGCTCCCCAAAATTATGCCTGCACCCTGAACTTTAGATCCTGTGAGTATGACCTTATTTGGAAAAAGGGTCTTTGTAGAAGTAATTTAGCTAAGGATCTCAAAATGAGATCATCCTGGATTATCTGGGTGTGCACTATCCAGTGACACATGTCCTTATAAGAGACATAGGGGAAGGTCATGTGAAGACAGAGACAGAGAGTAGAGAGATGCAACCATAAGCTGAGAAATGGCTGGAGGCACAAGAAGCTGGAAGAGGCAAGGAAGGGTCATTTCCTGTAGCCTTCAGAGAGAGCCTGGTGCTGCTAACATCTTGGCTACTGACTTTTAGCTTAAAAACTGTGATAGAAAAAAAATTTTAAGTCCTTACATTTTTGGTGATTCATTACATCAGCTCTAGAGAATGAATAGAGAGACTATGCTTACATAGCTTTGTATCTCAAGCCCCTAGCACAAAGTCTGCTATATAGGTGGCGGGCAGGAAATAGATGTAATTCCTTGGGATCAAAAGTATAAATTCTCACTCTTTATGGGCTTATGAGTTTCCTTGCACACTTCGTGCACTGTGGCAAAATGATATTACATTTTTCATAAATATGACTCTTAAATGGACTTATTAAGGCTCAGTAATCAAACCAGTAGCAATTTTTTAGAGTTAGGAAACTTTACATATCATCACTCTCTGCAGAAGTGCATAAAGTCCACTCCTCTATAGATGAGCAGAGAGAAACAACTACTTCTTCCATATCAGATGTGTGGTGCTGTGCCCACATGCAGTTTAAAGGCACATCTTTTTCCTAAGGAGAGTGATCATGGTTCCCAAAGGCAAAACAGAAGAATGGGTTCTGATAACAGAAGCCATGGATGTGGACCAAAGTGCTACTTGTTACTAGTGGTAAGATCTTGCATAAATTTTTTAACTTCTTTGAGGGAGTGGAGGAAGAGCAGAGATGATGAACCCTGTATTAAAAAGATTAGAAGGTTAAACACCCTTTCTGAGTATCTAGACATAGAAGGGACTAAAAATATGTTAGTTGCCTTCTGGAGATTTCCAGTATGCTGTTCTCTCTTGATTGAGGAATTAAAGCTTGGGAAAGTGTATTCGCTGAGCCTACTGGTTTGAATTTAAGGGTATTAAGTTGGATTTCCTATTCTTAAAATGCAATCCAGATTTCCCTTCTATAATTCCTGAAAAGCAGATTGGGGGGATGGGCAGGGTAAGGAGCTGAGACTTCAGTACCATGAGGACCATTACATCCTGGAAATGTTCTTTCCCTTGCTAAAAAATTAAAACAAAATGAAAATTGTGTTCTGCCTTGGCTCTCCATTTAACACCCTTCTTCTTGTTGATGGTTAGTTGGTGCTTATAATTGGCATGCGATTCATAATGAGGTCACAAAGATGAAATCATGAACCCACAACGAGAATCATATCAATATCAAGGCTTTCTGTGAGAAAGCAGGTCTTGCAAATTATGTTTAGCCTTATCAACTCAATTTTCTCTGTTGGCAAAACATATTCAGCACCATGCTAGTGTTGTTGGTAATTATGTCAGCCTGCCCATCAATCTTTCTAAAAGAGAAATACACCCACCACAAGACCCACTGAGAACAACAGCTTTTATTCTATTCCCTGTGAACCAATCTAAAGGCCTAGGCAAGGAGTCACTAAAAAGTTATTTTTAGTTTTCAGTCTCAAAAACAGGCATAGGTTAAGTTAGCTTATATAAGTAATTTGTATTGGTTAGTGGATCTCAATTGGAGATGACTTTAAACTCCAGATGACATTTGGCAATGTCTGGAGACATTTTTGGTTGTTTCAACTGGACAAAGTAGAAGGCTCCAGGCATCTAGGGGATAGAGGCCAGGGATGCTGCCGATCACCCTGCAATGCACAAGATAGTCTCTACAACACCAAATTTTACAGCCCCCAATGTGAATAGTGCCATGGTGGAGAAACCATGGAATAGGTGAACATGAGAGATGTGTCTGGAAAGGAAAGCTCACTTACATTTGGGGCTGGAGTAGCCATTACAGGGCTTATACACTTCAGAACTTAGAGACAGAAAAACAAAAGTAAAATTTTGTGGAGAGAATATGCAAACCAAAATGCAGCCTGATTTTGAGCAACCAGTTGAAGGTAAGAATACAGCTATTTGGCCTGATGCCAGATCACTGTGGCCTTAAGGTTATTAGGCTGAGACATTAGTAAAACAAAGGTCAACTAACTGTACACGATCCTTCGTTCCATATTACACAATGCTGAATGAATTGCAAAAATCTAAACTTTATTTTCACAGGATAAAAGACTGAATTTTGGTTACTGAGCATATGGGACCTTGTCAATTAAGGCATAAAGGTACAATAGACGGTGATAACCATAAGGAAGCAAGAGAGGGAAACTTGCTAATATCCTTATCCAACATCCTATCAAATCAAGATATTACCTAGATTTATAAAACAATTAATAGAGACCCAAAACTCATTTAAAGGTTAACAATTTCACTCAGGTAATAAAACTAACAATCAAAAGTTTGGAGTGGAAAGAGAAGAGGAAGATTGTGCATGTTAAATCTCTAATTTTTGGAACTGGAAATGAAGAAACATATTAAATTGATAATCAAAAAAAGGTGGTAAAATGACAATTTAGCATTAGGAAGGAAATATCAGAATAAATCCACACAAGAAAATAAGAATGAATGTAGCCAATATATAAGATATTTGATGATGAGTATACCGTGGTTGAGATAGCAGCAGGAGTCACATAGGAGGTTATTGCTTTTCATCATAGGCCTTTCCATGTGGTTTCCCTTTTTAACCATATGCAAGAATTTTGTTAATATTTGTTAAAAAATTAATAACATTTTGATTAGTAGAGAAGTTGGGACTCAATACCCCATGGATTGTCTTTGATATCCCAGCCATCATTCTCAAGTAGCCTCTGAAGCTATTCACAGTTAATACCCTGTTTTGTGTAATAGTTGATTTTATAGTTAGTGTCCGTGCAGTGTTTCCCATAGAGGAGATACTTTTTCACATTTATTATTTCTGTATATTTTTAGTTACCCCGGGAAATGTGGTTGGGGCACTTAGAAAATAGACTGTGAGGTAGATATGTGTTCTGGAAGTTTGTTGGAGGCACCCACATGGAAATGAGGAAGCAGGATTGGGCAGGAGGGTATGGTACCCTCACAACATAGTCATCAGCTGATTCAATGGGGAATTCTGGAGCTGAGGTGACCTTTAGAGTTGTCCCAAAAAGAGATAATAGGCCTTGGGCACAATTCTCCCTCATTTACAAGTATTTCCTGGAGGCTTGACCGTAGGGTGAGAAGGCATTCTTCAGCTGAAGGCTGCCCCAGAAAGAGTCAGCTGAGAGCTGTAAGCCACGGACACCCAGCAGTTGGGCAAATCTATGCTTTACTCCTGAAGGCAGCATGTCTGGTCAGTGTCTCAGCATATCTACAAACATCTCTGTTTTATACATGTGGAAAAGAAAGGGTCCTTTATGATTTCAGCTATGTTGACCTCTCTTCACCAACATATCATATCAAAACACACATTTTATAATCAGTCATGTCAATTTTCCTCTACTCCCTACATTGACAGGCTGTGGACTCTCATTTCTCTGTGCTTTTGAGCAGCTATGCTTTCCATCTGAGATATTCTCTTTTCTTCTATAAGACTATCCATGGAAGATCCTTCAGCAATAGTAGGAAGCATACCAGATTAGTTGTGGTATCTTTCTTTTTAGCATGCTGTACAATGATGTAAATTCCATTGGGAAAGATCTTATCAAACTGTGTGTGTATGTGTGTGTGTGTGTGTGTGTGTGTGTGTGTGTGTGTGTAAAAATTTGGTCTCTCTCACTAGATTTTGAGGCCCCTAGAATTGAGACTTTGCTTCTTAGCCAAGCACTAAATTCACTGCTTTACCTCCCTTAGGTGCTCAAAATTTTCAAACTGCAGATATCTCAGAAGATAAATGGCAGAATTGTTTTAAATTTTTAAAAATTTTTAATGTTTATTTGGGGGGGGAAGCACCTGTTAGTGGGGGAATGGCAGAGAGAGAGGGAGACACAGGATCCGAAGCAGGCTCCAGGCTCCACACTGTCAGCACAGAGTCCAACGCGGGGCCTGAACCTACGAACTGTGAAATTATGATCTGAGTTGAAGTCGCACGCTTAACCAACTGAGCCACCCAGAGGCCCCTGGAAGGCTTTTAAATTCCAAACTTGATGCTTTATATTTTATACTTCTCCTTTTCTTTAAGTTTATTAATGAGAGAGAGAGAGAGAGAGAGAGAGAGAGAGAGAGAGCGAGCATGTATGTGAGTTGGGAAGGGGCAGAGAGAGAGAAAGAGAGAGAGAATCCAAAGTAGGCTCTGCACTGTAATTGCAGATGCCCAGCACAGGGCTCGAACCCACAAACTGTGATCATGACCTGAGCCAAAATCAAGAATCGGACATTTAACCTACTGAGCCACCCAGACACGCCTATATATTTTATACTTCTAATTTGAGGATCTCAGACAAGTGCTTGTGTCTTTGTGTCCAGGTTTGTCCTACCTACTTCACAGGTCAGGTATAAAAAACAAAATGCTATTCAGATAATGATGTACCCACATTTTACAAGCCACGGTATAAGGGACATATTGTGTTTTCTCTGTTATGATTGTGACCCCACAAATTGTCAATTCAATTTCAGGAAATACCTATTTCATCACTATAAAATTGGTTGGTTCCCAACCACAGCTTACATTCACCCCTCTTGACCCATCTACATGATTCACTGAGCACTGAGTTATGCCATTTCCCTAATAAGATACCAAAACAAAACAAAACCACTGCAATTGAATGTTTATTTTCAAATACAGTGTCTGTAAGCATCTACATGATTGTGACTTCAGAATACTATCCCAGTCAATGAAAGAGATTTTCCTCTAAGGTTGCCTCTTGACATCTGACTCATGCCAAAACTAAAAATCTAAGCAACAGGAAAGCATGCATCATTGCCCTGTGTGTATCAGAGGTTTTGTTTTGTTTGTTTTATTCGAGGTTATGTGTCAGAGCCGAGAAAAATACTTTCCTCTTGACTGTCAACTAGAAGGAGAAAAAAACCCTTGGATTTACCACAAATGCATTTAAATATCTCTATGATTCTATCATGCTACTAGAGGGATAAACTATCAATAAACAAAAGGAGTTGGCATCTAAAAGTTTATTTCATGAAAAATATATAGACCTAGTTCTCAGATGTAATCTACTAACTTTATGAAGTATTCATACAAAATGGACATTAGTGAATAATCCTCAAAAACCTAAAGTTTAACATCTGTCTTTCTCTAAATAAAATATGAAAATTATTTTCCACTTGAGGGTATTTGGAAACAGATACTGCCTGGTATGAAGATTTCTTAAGTGATGGCTTCATATTTTCTTTGGAGAGCTTTGTAAAAGTTTCTGTGCTTATCTAATATTACAAAACTTTATTTGAGAATTATTTTATAAAATTTGTGTGTTCTTCTGAGTTTCCCAGTTCTAGATAACCATGTAAAAGACACCATTATTAAATCAAATTAATCTTGAAAAACAAAAGAAAAAACGGGGAAGAGCTTTACTGCAGATATCAAACCTAGATTTTGAAATAACTGTCATTAATATGCTCATGATAATAGAGTAAAAGATGAAGAATTTACTCAGAAAACTGGAATCTATAAAAAAAACCAAATTCTATATATGAAAAATAAAATAACAAATATTAAATCTCAAGCAAATTTTCCCTCAGGTGGAAAAAAAAAGGCTAAAAGAAGAGAGAATTGGAAGATGGAAGATAGGTCAGTAAAAAATCAAAACCAAAACCACACAAACACCACCACAAAAATCCAGATAAGTTGAAGCATGGATGAAAGATATGGTAGAGAAAAGTGAATACTGTTTGTAGATCATGGTAAATGAATCTAGCATTAAGGTAATTAATAAATATTGATCAAAAGAGAGAAACTATGAATAGAAGCAACTTTTGAAAAGATGATGGCCAAGAATCTTGAAAAACTTACAAACTATCTGAAATATGGATTCACCCTATGCAGTATAAATCCAAGGATAAGTCACACCTAGCTACATCAGAGTAAATTTGTGGACAATCTAAAACAAAGGATAAGGAAGAGAGAAAAGACATGTCTTTCAAAGGAGCATAAACAGACACAGACAAAACTGTCAGATAACCTATCAGCCAAAATATTGGAAGTCAGAGAGCAATGGGATGGTAGCTTCAATGTGTTACCAGTAATCAGTAGAGTGTGGTGATTAATATGCCACATTTTGGAGTTAAAGAATACTGTGTTCACATCCTAGCTATGCTTCTATCTAGCTGAGTGAACTTCAAAAAGTCACTCTCTAAATCTTTAGTTTTATTATTGAAGAATAGTTGACATACTCTCTGAATCTGAGACTGAATCTTTTCAACCATGTAGATCACACATGTGTAGCATGGGGGAAAATAGTAATATGTCCTTCGTAAAGTTGTTATTGACACTAAAGGATATCAATATGTTTACCATGTTTAATAGTGTACATGGCATTTCTTGTTGTATTTAGTTCTCGTAAAATAAACACAACAAAATTTATCATTTTAACCATGTTTTGGTGTCAAAGGTGTTAGGTACATTCCCATTGTGCAATCAGTCTCCAGAACTGTTTTCATCTTCCTAAATGGTAGCTCATACCCTTTAAACATGAATTCTCCTTCCTCCATTCCCTAGCTTCTGGAAACCAGCATTCAGCTTTCTGTTCTGTGAATCTGATTATGGCATGAATTCCATATACTCATTCAATATTTGTTTTTTTGAATGGTTTATTTCACTTGTTATTAACGTCTTCAAGGTTTATCCATATTGTAGCATGTGTCACAAGTCCCTTCCTTTTTAGGACTGAATGATATTCCATTTTATCCATTATCCATTTTATCCATTATCCATTATCTGTCAATGAGCACTTGGGTTGTGTCCACATTTTTTTTGGCTATTCTGAATAACGCTGCTGTGAACGTCGGTGTTTAAATATCTGTGGGAGTCTCCGCTTTCAATTCTATTGTGTATATATTCAGCAGTGGAATTAGTGGATGGTATGGTAATTCTATGTTTAATTTGTTGAGGAACTGTTATTATATTCTTAATTATTACTTATATGTGCCATTCCTGTATTCAATACGTTAAAAAGACCATGATGAAAAGCATAATGTTTGCCACATTACAGTGGATTCTCAGCACCTGGTCTACAGTATGTGTCCAAAAAAACCAAAAAACCAAAAAAAAACCCAAAAAATAAAAAAACAAGAAAACTTGCTGAATGACTGTGTCAGCAACATAACATGGTGGACCAGTAGACTATAAATGGAATATAAGGGTAGAACATGGAGATTCAAGTCCAAGTAATCACACAATCCAGCTTTGTGTTCTGGCTTCTGGGCACTTTAGTCACAGAACTTTCTGAGCTTTGCCATTCTTTCATGTGTAAAAGGGAAAAAGAAGAAGCCCAGTACTGAGGGAAAAAAATGAGTAAATTTATGTAAAGAGGATCTGAAGTGCTTTGAAGAAACTATGATATTCTAGTCAATTTTTAACCATTATTCATCCTGAAACAGATGTTCGGCATTTTCACAAAACACATGTATTGTGGTTTGACATTGCTAACACAATATTTTTATAAAGTATATTTTAAAATTACTTTTTCAGAAAATGATGAGTCCTGGTTCTATTCACTTACATACTTAAGTACTTCAAAGTTTTTTCAAGAAATCAAAATATAATTTTTTTGGTTACAGATTTTTCTGAACATCAGAGTGGAGGTTACGTTAATTATGTGAAAATGCTGGGGAAAATCTACATAATAATACTGTTTGAATACATATCAGAAGATGAGTAATGAAGAAAGAGAATACCTTGCAACTGTAAAAGTATTATAAATGCAAGTTACCTCCTCGCTGTCAGGTTTGGGTGTGGGGTGCTAACTGGGTACAAGGTGAGTTCAGGTCCATGGCAGTACAAGTATTCTTCAGTATAAGGAAAAGGAACTTAATGATTTTAAAGGGAAAATTGGGAAATTGTGTTATGCTGACTTCCAAAATTCAAGTAAGGGATGAAAAATAAGCCACAGGAAGATCAGGAATAAATGTGGACTTCAGGAACAAATAGAATAAGGAACTAAAATGCTGCCAGATCTGTTTTTCTGTACTTTACCACTGCTTTTTTGGGAAGTCTGTCATCATATGCTTGTAGATGGGTTTCTCTTCATGAATGGGAATATGTCTGCCTACAGCATATTACTTGGCTTTGCCTACAAAACAGGGGCTGACTTTATTTTATGTTCTAATTAACGGACTTTATTATCTAGATCAGGTTTAAGTTTACACACAAATTAGCAGAAAATACAGGGAGTTCTCATTTATCTATCTCACTAATCCACCCTCTGAATTTCCTCTTTTATTAACATCTTGGATTAATATGGTACATATTAATTTACATCAATTAGTTGTAATTGATCAGCCAATATCTATGTATTATGATTAAGATATATATTATGATTAAAGTTTATAGTTTACATTAGGGTTTACTCTTTGTGTTGTATATTCTCTGGTTTTTGGCAAATGTATGATGACATATCTACCATTATAGTCACATACAGAATAGTTTGACTGTGCTCTTCCTATTCATCCCTCTCTCCCTGCCCCCTCAAACTCAAGGCAGACACTTATCTTTTTACTATTTCCATAGTCTCACCCTTTCCAGAATGTCATATAGTTAGAATCATACATTATGCAGTCTTTTCGGATTGGCTTTTTTCACTTAACTATATGCATTTAAGGTTCCTCTGTGTCTTTTCATTGATAGACAGTTCATCTTATTTATTTATTTATTTATTTATTTATTTATTTATTTATTTATTTATATAGAATGGGAGCAGGGGAGGGGCAGAAAGAGGGAGAGAAAGAATCTTAAGCAGGCTCCATGGTTAGCATGGAGCCCAATGCAGGGCTTAATCTCAGGGACTGTGAGAAAATGACCTGAGCCAGAATCAAGAGTTGGACACTTAACTGACTGAGCCACCCAGGAGCCTCAGTTCATTTATTTAGTTACTGATAATATTCCATTTTATGGATATACCACAGTTGTCTTTTTTTTTTTTTTCCATTCATTTATTGAAGGGCATCTTGGTTGCTTCTAACTTTTGGCAATTATGAACAAAGCTGCCATAAAAATTTGTGTGCATATTTCTGTGTGGGCATAATTTTCAACTTGATTTTTTATTATACTTTTTTAATTTTGAATTTTGGGGAAGTAGTCTGATTAGGCAATCTTAGGTTAAGGAGGTGTCCCAGGATTTATTGGGTTGATTCATTGGTTTTTGTTATGAGAAAGAATTCACTGGATTCATTTATGGAGTCATGAGAGGGAATGATAGCCACCACTCTAGGTACCTGAATGAAGAGCAGAGACTGACCTTTGGAGAGGGCCATGAAGGCATGCATGTGCACTGCAGCCCCTTGTACATTTCACACATTTAATCTCTAAAACAGCCTGTTTGAGTACCTGAGGAGACTCACTAAGTTTTAGAGAATTTAAGTAAGTGGCTTGAATTTTAAGTTAGTAGCTGGTGGGTAGAAGACTGAATCTAAGTGTATCCATTTTCAAAATCCGTAACTTTTACCTCCAAACCTACTAGAATCTAGTATCATATAATTTCAGAATATAAAAATATTGCATCCAGAGTCGAGGCTCAAATTTGAAAGTAACCCTTATAATATAATATCTTTCATATGGAATTTTTGCCTGCTGCCTATCCTCTTCACACAACCTGCCACACATGGGCTCATCCAGTAATGGATCAATACCTGGCTAAGATTAAGCTTAGTTGCTACAACCTCATCATTACAGTTTTGAGAATCTTCTTCCCATTCATGTAGACTCTAAAAGATTATTGACTCAATCACCAGAGGTTGTATTTATACAACCATTTTAAAATTGCAGAATAAAGAAGAGAGAAACCAAATAATTCACTGTAGTGGCAGAAAATTACAGATAGTATCCTTAATCATAATTAAACTGTTATTATTTATCCTGTTTACTTATACGGTTTACTTATTACTGCTCAGTAATAACCCACTCCAAAATTTACTAACTTAAAGTAGTCACTGATATTGCTCACAATTTTGTGTTTCAGGAATATTGAAAAGACTCAGCTGGGCAGTTGGTCTCTGAGCCATGTTGTGTCAGCTAGGGTCCCTGGGGCTGGAGGATCAGATGCAAACATGGCTTCCTCACACATCTGGCACCTTAGTCCTCCTTGATCTCTTTCTGGACATGATAGGTCCAGATAGGTCTTCTAGGGTCCTTTCAACTTGTTCAAGCTTTTCAAATATGGTGGTCTTCAAGTAGTCATATTTGTTACATAGAAGCCAGAATTAAAGAGGCAGGAACAGAAGTTTCCAGAGCAGTTAAGACTCACACTTGGAACAGATGGAAGAGTCCCACCTCTGTCCTATCCTGTTGGTCAAAGTGCTTACAGGACTCCTTTACACACCCTCCTCATTCAAGGGTACATCTCCTCTTATCAGGAGATGACAAGTCACATTTCAGGAGAGAATGAAGGGTGGGAAATGATATTGTGACTATCTTTAGAAAATATAATCTGCTCTACCACTGCAAAAAAACCTCCCTTCTTTCCTGCCTACCTAGAGCCAAACCATTTCTAAGTGCTGGTAGAAATTTAGTGAGCTCAGAAACTAATCTTGACTATAGGATTTTAGAAGAATGTATTGGTCTCATGAATGTTCCTAAGAACATATGATATGTTGTGTCAGGTCAAACTTAAATTAGTTAATGTAGATAGGGCTATGACTGTTGAAACCATATTTGTAGGTATCACTGACTGGGCATTTCCTTTGCGACAAGAATTATACACACATACACATTTATTTTTTTAATTTAATCTTCATGATAATCCTCAGATATAAGGCCTTGTATCTTCCTTTTACAGGTAAGGAATTTAAGGCTGTTAGAGTTTAAATAACTTTGTGGTAAATCTGAGTTCTGAATGCAGTTCTGCCTAACAGCAAAGTCGATATATTCTATACTATACCTTTTAAACCTACATTTGAGTGTGTGTGCATGTGTGTGTGTGTGAGTGAGTATGAGTGTGTGTATGTGGATGGAGGGGGCTACATACATGAGCTTGTGGGGTTTGGCAGCAACCTTCCCAACTCACACATATGCAACATTGTTTTCACTGACCTCCTACATCAAACCCCTGCCTTTGACATGAATTCCCAAATCCCAAATAATCCCTGTCCATCCAGAAAGAGAAAATCATGAACCTATGGGTCCTTAGGCAAGGCCTTCTCACTTCAACATCACCTACCCTTCAAACATATACATTTACGTAAGGGCCACATGTCATTTTTTGTTATGAATTTTTTTAAAATATGAAATTTATTGTCAAATTGGTTTCCACACAATACCCAGTGCTCATCCCAACAGGTGCCCTCCTCAATATCCCTCACCCACCCTCCTCTCCCTTCCACCCCCCATCAGCCCTCAGTTTGTCCTCAGTTTTTAAGAGTCTCTTATGTTTTAGCTCCCTCCCTCTCTAACCTTTTTTTTCCCTTCCCCTCCCCCATGGCCTAAGTTTCTCAGGACCCACATAGGACTGAAAACATATGGTATCTGTCTTTCTCTGTATGACTTATTTCACTTAGCATAACACTCTCCAGTTTCATCCACGTTGCTACAAAAGGCCACATTTCATTCTTTCTCATTGCCACGTAGTATTCCATTGTGTATATAAACCACAATTTCTTTATCCATTCATCAGTTGATGGAAATTTAGGCTCTTTCCATAATTTGGCTGTTGTTGAAAGTGCTGCTATAAACATTGGGGTACAAGTGTCCCTATGCATCAGCATTCCTGTAACCCTTGGGTAAATTCCTAGCAGTCTATTGCTGGGTCATAGGGTAGATCTATTTTTAATTTTTTGAGGAACCTCCACACTGTTTTCCAGAGTGGCTGCACCAGTTTGCATTCCCACCACCAGTGCAAGAGGGTTCCTGTTTCTCCACATCCTCTCCAGCATCTGTAGTATCCTGGTTTGTTTATTTTAGCCACTCTGACTGGCATGAGGTTGTATCTGAGTGTGGTTTTGATTTGTATTTCCCTGATGAGGAGCAACGTTGAGCATCTTTTCATGCGCTTGTTGGCTATCTGGATGTCTTCTTTAGAAAAGTGTCTATTCATGTTTTATGCCCATTTCTTCACTGGATTATTTGTTTTTCAGGTGTGGAGTTTGGTGAGTTCTTTATAGATTTTGAATACTAGCCCTTTGTCTGATATGTCATTTGCAAATATCTTTTCCCATTCCATTGGCTGCCTTTTAGTTTTGTTGATTGCTTCCTTTGCAGTGCAGAAGTTTTTAGCTTCATGAAGTCCCAATAGTTCATTTTTGCTTTTAATTCCCTTGCCTTTGGGGATGTGTCAAGTAAGAAATTGCTACGGCTAAGGTCAGAGAGGTCTTTTCCTGCTTTCTCCCCTAGGGTTTTGATGGTTTCCTGGCTAGCATTCAGGTCCTTTATCCATTTTCAGTTTATTTTTGTGAATGGTGTAAGAAAGTGGTCTAGTTTCATTCTTCTGTATGTTGCTGTCCAGCTCTCCCAGCACCATTTGTTAAAGAGACTGTCTTTTTTCCATTGGATATTCTTTCCTGCTTTGTCAAAGATTAGTTGGCCATACTTTTGTGGGTCTAGTTCTGGGGTTTCTATTCTATTCCATTGGTCTATGTGTCTGTTTTTGTGCCAATACCATGCTGTCTTGATGATTACAGCTTTGTAGTAGAGACTAAAGTCTGGGATTGTGATGCCTCCTGCTTTGGTCTTCTTATTCAAAATTACTTTGTCTATTCAGGGTCTTTTGTGGTTCCATACAAATTTTAGGATTGCTTGTTCTAGCTTCGAGAAGAATGCTGGTGCAATTTTGATTGGGATTGCATTGAATATGTAGATAGCTTTGGGTAGTATTGACATTTTGACAATATTTATTCTTCCAATCCATGAGCACAGAATGTTTTTCCATTTCTTTATAACTTCTTCAGTTTCCTTTATAAGCTTTCTATAATTTTCAGCATACAGATCTTATATGTTTTTGGTTAGGTTTATTCCTAGGTGTTTTATGCTTCTTGGGGCAATTGTGAATGGGATCAGTTTCTTTATTTGTCTTTCTGTTGCTTCATTGTTAGTGTATAAGAATGCAACTGATTTCTATACGTTGACTTTGTATCCTGCGACTTTGCTGAATTCGTGTATTGTTTCTAGCAGACTTTTGGTGGAGTCTATTGGATTTTCCATGCATAATATCATGTCATCTGAAAAAAGTGAAAGCTTGACTTCATCTTTGCCAATTTTGATGCCTTTGATTTCCTTTTGTTGTCTGATTGCTGATGCTAGGACTTCCAACACTATGTTAACCAACAGTGGTGAGAGTGGGCATCCCTGTCGTGTTCCTGATCCCAGGGGGAAAGCTCTCAGTTTTTCCCCATTGAGGATGATATTAGCTGTGGGCTTTTCATAAATGGATTTTATGATGTTTAAGTATGTTCATTCTATCCTGACTGTCTAGAAGGTTATTATTAAGAAAGGATGATGACTTTTGTCAAATGTTTTTTTCTTCATTGATTGACAGGATCATATGCTTCTTATCTTTTCTTTTATTGATGTGATGTATCACACTGATTGATTTGCAAATGTTGAACCAGCCCTGCAGCCCAGGAATTAATCCCACTCGATCATGGTGAATAATTCTTTTTATATTCTGTTGAATTTGATTTGCTAATATCTTATTGAGAATTTTTGCATCCATATTCATCAGGGACATTGGCCTGTAGTTCTCTTTTTTTACTGGGTCTCTGTCTGGTTTAGGAATCAAAGTAATGCTGGC
The DNA here is from genome assembly GCF_027475565.1 of Acinonyx jubatus. Lineage (NCBI taxonomy): Eukaryota > Metazoa > Chordata > Mammalia > Carnivora > Felidae > Acinonyx > Acinonyx jubatus. Next base: position 186,421,563 of record NC_069382.1, read on the forward strand.
TTCATAGAATGAGTCTGGAAGTTTTTCTTCCCTGTCTATTTTTTGGAACAGCTTGAGAAGGATAGGTATTATCTCTGTTTTAAATGTCTGGTAGAATTCCCCAGGGAAGCCATCTGGTCCTGGACTCTTATTTGTTGGGAGATGTTTGATAACTGATTCAATTTCTTTGCTGGTTATGGGTCTATTCAAGTTTTCTATTTCTCCCTGTTTGAATTTTGGAAGTGTGTGGGTGCTTAGGAATTTGTCCATTTCTTCCAGGTTGTCCAGTTTGTTGGCATATAATTTTTCATAGTATTCCCTGATAATTGCTTGTATTTCTGAGGGATTGGTTATAATAATTCCATTTTCATTCATGATTTTATCTACTTGGGTCATCTCCCTTTTCTTTCTGAGAAGCCTGGCTAGAGGTTTATCAATTTTGTTTATTTTTTCAAAAAACCAACTCTTGGTTTCATTGATCTGCTCTACAGTTTTTTTAGATTCTATATTGTTTATTTCTTCTCTTATCTTTATTATTTCTCTTCTTCTGCTGAGTTTGGGGTGTGTTTGCTGTTCTGCTACTATTTCCTTTAAGTGTGCTGTTCGATTTTGTATTTGGAATTTTTCTTGCTTCTTGAGATAGGCCTGGATTGCAATGTATTTTTCTTTCAGGACTGCTTTTGCTTCATCCCAAAGCATTTACATTGTATTTTCATTTTCATTTGTTTCCATATATTTTTTAGTTTCTTCTCTAATTGCCTGGTTGACCCATTCATTCTTTAGTAGGGTGTTCTTTAACCTCCATGCTTTTGGAGGTTTTCCAGACTTTTCCTGTGTTTGATTTCAAGTTTCATAGCATTGTGGTCTGGAAGTGCGCATGTATGATCTTAATTCTTTTATACTTATGAAGAGTTGTATTGTGACCCAGTATGTGATCTATCTTGGAGAATGTTCCATGTGCACTTGAGAAAAAAGTATCTTCTGTTGCTTTGGGATGCAGAGTTCTAAATATATCTGTCAAGTCCATCTGATCCAATGTATCATTCAGGGCCCTTGTTTCTTTTTTGATGCTATGTCTAGATGATCTATTCATTGTTGTAAGTGGAGTATTAAATTCCCCTGCAATTACCACATTCTCATCAATAAGGTTGCTTATGTTTGTGATTAATTGTTTTATATATTTGGGGGCTTCCGTATTTGGAACGTAGGCATTTATAATTGTTAGCTCTTCCTGATGGATAGTCCCTGTAATTATTATACAATGCCCTTCTTCATCTCTTGTTATAGCCTTAATTTAAAGTCTGGTTTGTCTAATATAAGTATGGCTACTCCAACTGTCTTTTGACTTCCAGTAGCATGATAGATAGTTCTCCATCCCCTCACTTTCAATCTGAAGGTGTCCTCAGGTCTAAAATGAGTCTCTTGTAGACAGCAAATAGATGGGTCTTGTTTTTTTATCCATTCTGATATCCTGTGTCTTTTGGCTGGATCATTTAGTCCATTTACATTCAGTGTTATTATAGAAAGATATGGGTTTAGAGTCGTTGTGATAGCTGTAGGTTTCATGCTTGTAGTGATGTCTCTGGTACTTTGTGGTCCTTGCAATGTTTCACTCACAGAATCCCCCTTAGGATCTCTTGTAGGGATGGTTTAGTGGTGACGAATTCCTTCAGTTTTTGTTTGTTTGGGAAGACCTTTATCTCTCCTTCTATTCTGAATGACAAACTTGCTGGAAAAGGATTCTCAGCTGCATATTTTTTCCATTCATCACATTGAAGATTTCCTGCCATTCCTTTCTGGCCTGCCAAGTTTCAGTAGATAGATCTTCCACTAGTCTTATGGGTGTCCCTTTATAAGTTAGAGCGAGTTTATCCCTAGCTGCTTTCAGAATTTTCTCTTTATCCTTGTATTTTTCCAGTTTCACTATGATATGTCATGCAGAAGATTGATTCAAGTCACGTCTGAAGGGAGTTCTCTGTGTCTCTTGGATTTCAATGCCTTCTTCCCTCCCCAGATCAGGGAAGTTTTCAACTATGATTTGTTCAAGTACACCTCAGCCCCTTTCTCTCTCTCTTCCTCTTCTGGAATTCCTATTATATGGATATTGTTCTATTTCATTGAATCACTTAGTTCTCTAACTCTCCTCCTCATACTCCTGGATTTTTTAATCTTTTTCTCAGCTTCCTCTTTTTCCATAATTTTATCTTCTAACTCACCTATTCTCTCCTCTTCCTCTTCAATCCGAGCTGTAGTTGCCTCCATTTTGTTTTGCACCTCATTTATAGCATATTTTTAGCTCCTCATGACTATTTCTTAGTCCCTTGATCTCTGTAGCAATAGATTTTCTGCTGTCCTCTATACTTTTTTCAAGCCAGCGATTAATTTTATGACTATTATTCTAAATTCTTGTTCCATTATATTGCTTAAATCGTTTTTGATCAATTTGTTAGTTGTCGCTACTTCCTGGAGTTTCTTCTGAGGAGAGTTCTTCCGTTTTGTCATTTCAGGTAGTCCCTGGGGTGGCGCCAAACTGCAGGGCACTTCCCGTGTGCTGTCTGGAGTAACTTGTGTTGGTGGGTGGGGCCGCAGTCAGACCTGATGTCTGTTCCCAGCCCACTGCTGGGGCCACAGTCAGACTGGGGTGTACCTTATCTTCCCCTATCCCAGGAGCAGGACTCACTGTGGAGTGGTGTGGTCCCTGTCCAGGCTACTTACACACTGCCAGGCTTGTGGTGCTACTTTGATGGGATCTGGCATATTAGCTAGGGTGGATCTGCAAGGTGCACAGGGGTGGGAGGTGCAGGCTAAGCCGGCTTTGCTGTCAGTGGTCCCCTGTGAGAGGGGCCCTGCAGCACCTGGAGGGAGGCAGACCCATCGGAGGGATGGTTCCACAGAAGCACAGCGTTGGGTGTTTGCACGGTGCAAGCAAGTTCAGTGAACTGGTTCCTTTTGGGGTTTTGGCTGGGGGATGGGCGAGGGAGATGAAGCTGCCAGCGCCTTTGTTCCCCTGCCAAGCTGAGCTCTGTCTTTCCAGGCTCAACAACTCTCCCTCCCGGTGTCTTCTCACCCTCCCGCTCTCCAAGCAGAGCTGTTGACTTTTAACATTCCAGATGTTAAGTCCTGCTGGTGTCAGAACTCACGCAGTCCAGCCCCTCCGCTTTTGCAAGCCAGACTCGGGATCTCTGCCTTGCCAGGTGGGCTGCCCCTCCACTGCCCCAGCTCCCTCCTGCCAGTCTGTGTAGCATGCACCACCTCTCTGCCCTTCCTACCCTCTTCCGTGGGCCTCTTGTCTACGCTTGGCTCCGGAGAGTCCATTCTGCTAGACCTCCGGTGGTTTTCTGGGTTATTTAGGCAGGTATGGGTGGAATCTAAGTGATCAGCAGGACGAGGTGAGCCCAGCGCCCTCCTAAGCCTCCATTTTCCCTAATGGCTGTTATGAATTTTTTGAGTGTCATGACCTTCATGACATCTTGGTGCTCAGGCATACCAAAACTACCAAGTCACTGTTCTAGCTATCTAACTGTGCCACAAATACAAAGAGAGCCTAAGATAAAATGGAATTCAAAGTGTTGTACAGAGTTCAGATAGAATCACTAGCCCGCAGACCAAAAGACAGTTAACGTTGGACAGTGCAACCAGCTTTGGTCCAGGCTTAACTGGGACCAAACTCAGGGCCTGCTCTAACCTCCCCACCCCGCCGCCTAAAACCATTTGAATATTCTCCCTGTATTAAACCTGAAAAATATCTCTACAAAAATGCCCAGCAAATTCCATCATGCATACCATCTATACAGGTTGAAGTAATGGCACAATTATTTCTGTACTATGTACCACACTATATCTTTATTCTCCACACTGCCTACTCAACCTATCTTCCCATCTCCTGTATAAAATTTGTACTTGGTCTGTTTAACAAAATTTAAATAGTTTATTCATTATAATTTAGCTTACTCAAAAGGCCTATAAAATATGTTCATTTTGAATCTATTTAATATAATTCCCACTATTAGCTCAATTCAATTTCCTTATGTTCCTAATATCTAAAGGTTACACAGGTATCTTTTTTTTTCTGTGAAAATTATCTTAATGTTCAGGTATTATCAAAATAGCAAAAAATAAAGAACACAATTTGTTAGAAAAATGGTAAGTTTTTTGACGTCATAATACTAAGTAATGATAATAATGTTCATAAAACATGATTTTATAAGTAGTAATATTATTCATAAAAAATGCCCCAGACATATTTTTCAATCTATCTCTAAAAGTAGAATTATATACAGTAAAATATTCAAAATTTGTTGAAACAATATTTTACAAGTTTACTTATAATTCCATAATTTTAACTAGAGTATTGAATACAGACTGTTATGTTTTTCGCATATTTGTCTTGCTTTATATTTCTAGGGTATGAAAATAGCCCAAAGAAATTTTAACTTCCATTTTTCCTAGTTCACAAATGAAAATTGAAGGTTAGTCAAAGGAAAACAGCTTCCAGGAAGAAAGACATTCTAAACAAATCAAAACAGCAGCCTCCTCCAAAACCCCAGGCCCAGAGGCAACTCCAACATGGCCAATAAAACTGCATCTGGAGCCATGAGGGAAGCCAGATGCTGCAGCAAGTAACGTCTCCTGCAGCCAATACTTGTTTCTGCAACTAGCTTCCAAAAAGAGAAGGATTTTTAAGAGAAAAGTTTCACCCTTTATTGATTAACAACGAGTGGAAGTTGTGATTAGTAGTAGGAAATACTATCAAAACGAACAAACAAACCAAACACACACACACACACACACACACACACACACACACACACACAGACACAGACACACACATTTTCATTCAGTTTCTTTTTTGTGACGTTTCCTCATTTGCTCATTATTGTGATCACCTTTGCTGAGACTTCATTTTTCCTGACTGCATTCTAAGAAGGCTTCACATTTTCATTGAGGAGCATGTGGTGCCAGGAATTAGTGCAAAGAAAAATAGACCAAAGGCAACAGGATCAAGTCCTTTATAATTAATGTCACACCATGGAATCATGTGGCTAAGACATAAACATTACCTTCAATTTCTATCAAAGTACTCTTTATTATACATGGTTCTTGGCATTGTGAATTCAGGAACACAAAAGTGTCCACATGTTCAGGGATGCCACTGCTATTTTTGATTTAAAGAATTAGTGGGAACCTAAATTCTATCGCAATGTATTCCTTCCACATTGCCTTGGGCAGCTCTGAGCTGGGCAGAGGGAAGATCTTAGTCTACCTACACTGAAGCCACTAGAAGGCAAAGTGATAATGTAGCAGTTTTTGGCTTAAATATTCCTGAGCAACTGACTTAAACTTGGATTCTTCCTTTAACAATTAGAGAGAATATTCCATCTTTATGTGGTTGTATTTAGAATTCATTAAATGCTCTAAGTGAAGCCCCCAATGTGATTGTGTTTAGAGACAAGGTCTTTATGGAGATAAAGTTTAAATGAGGTCATAAATGTAGGGCCCTAATCCAATAAGATGGGTATCCTTAGAAACAGAAGAGATACCAGGAGAGCATGTGCACAGAGAAAAAGTCATGTGAAGACAGTGAAAAGGCAAACAGCTACAAGCCAAGGGTAGAGTCCTGGAAGAAACCAACCCTGCCAGCACTTGATCTTGGACTTTCAACCTTCAGAAACTGTGAGAAGATAAATTTCTGTTGTTTAAAGTACTCAGTCTGTGATACTTTGTTATGGCAGCTCAAGCTGATGAAAACAAGTACATCACCTAAATGCATCACCACCTACAGATGTTGAAAATGAAGGGTTCTCTATTTTATCTTCAGAATTTCCATTTCCTCATGAAAGGCTGGTTAGATGAATGATTTCAGTCGCTAAGAATAAATGAGTGGCCAAAGATGGCTGAAGTGACACAGCAGTCCTCCACTGTACCAAAAGCAGCATCAGAAAAACCCGTGTCAAGATTACAAACCTCCTTCCCCACTTGGATTTTTGTAAAAGCAGTTCTTCCCTGACTCTCCTCTAGCTAGGACCCTTCCAATAGTATGAGGAATTCTAGGAGCCAAGAATGCACATCCATTTTATAGCCCTAACTCCCCTCCCACAACGTGCCTCAAGAAACTGGAACCCTGGGATTTCAAGCTACAAAGGCTTTCTACCCTCTCCCACAACCTGCCTTGACCTCTTTCTAAGATCAGTCTTTAGGGAAACTCATTCTGCTAAGGTATGCTTCCTAGACACAGAGGTGGCCAAGAGTGAAGCGGGTTCTTTTGCTCTGAGGTATGGATAAACCTTTGGAATGTTCGTTGGAATGTGCATAGCCCATTGTGGAATGGGAAGAACTTGGAAATGGGAAGAGAAGGAGGATATACTGGAGGTCAGACAGACCTGAGGTGAGAACTCCAAGGAGTTTGAAATTCTCAGTTTGAGTCTGGCCTTCTAGGTCATTTTGAAACATGTATGCCAATATAGGAGAGAAGATAGATTTTATTTAGTGGAATGTCAGCTTAAGTTATAACTTTTTAAAAATTTTTTTTTAACGTTTATTTATTTTTGAGACAGAGAGAGACAGAGCATGAACGGGGGAGGGTCAGAGAGAGGGAGACACAGAATCTGAAACAGGCTCCAGGCTCTGAGCTGTCAGCACAGAGCCCGATACGGGACTCGAACTCACAGACCGCGAGATCATGACCTGAGCCGAAGTCGGCCACTTAACCGACTGAGCCACCCAGGAGCCCCAAGTTATAACTATTTACACATGTGATATATGGTCCTTCATTTGTACTTTGCCCCTGGCTCCTGGAATGTTAGGAGAGGGGTAGTCAAATCCATGTTCTGTGGAGAGAAAGAATGAAAACATTCATCTTTAGGAACAGGTTATATAGACATGCTTATAGTTTTACTTTCCCCAATTAATAGTGTGCAAACTGCACTTCTGAGCCCTGGGTTTCTATTCTGCTACTCCATGTAGGAGTGGGGTCAGTGGTAACGGGTAAGGATAGAGGATGGGTCTTGGGCATCCTACTCCAGCAACAGTGTCATCTTGTTTAGGCTTGGGACCCTCACATATGTAAAGTACCTTTTTTAAAAAAAAAGTCATTATGCATTTATACTTTAAATAGAAAACACTTGCAGTGCTATGCAATGTATAAAGCATAACTTATTTCATTTAAACCAACACAACAATCTTACAACATAGGTGTCAATGGTCTCACTATTTTATAGATGAGGAACTGCATCCCAGAGAAGTTAGAGAAGTTGCCCAAGATTCCACAGCCAATAATTGATGGAGAGCGAGAAAACAAATCCTACTCTTAGAATTCTAGTCCATCCCATTTCCAGGACTCCATGCTGTCACTCAACTTGTGCTGTACTTATACGTTTTCTTCAAGTAGCATTCAAATTTTAGTGAAGATTCCTAAGAGAGTGTGAGATTACATGTATCAAAAATACAATAAATATATATACATGATTATATATTTATGTATGTTATATGTAATCATGTGTATATATCCATATATATGATCATATATGTGTATGTGTGTATATATATACATATGTGTGCATATATATAGATTTATATATATAAAATAAATTCAAAGACCTTAACATCTTGAAAAACTTAACAGACAACTGGATTCTTAAATATATGCAAATTATTATTCAGTTGATTATGCAATCCATCCAGAAACTGGTAGTTATACCATACCTTATAATTAATATCAGACTGCCTACACAGAATAAAATTAACTAAGTTTGCACTCTGACTAATTTTCATTGCAGCACTGTCACTAAGGAATTTAAATAACTTCAACAGTAGGTTTTGTAATACTCTTCTAATGCAAGGGGTTGATGGAAGCATCTGTTGCTTGAAGTGGTTTCCCTGGACTTGGGGGAAATCAATATTAAATTATCCCAAAATAAAATTTTAAGTGCTATAACAAAAATCCATCCTATGACACTGATAGATTTGTAACTTATTGTATTATTTTTAATGAACACATTATTATGTGGTAAGCTTTCCTCACATTATTATAAGATGGTTACAACTATTCTTAAACACATGAGGTAATTATTCATAAAGCAATCAAGAAAGAGCTTGCTGTTAGAATCAAAATGTGCCTTTCAGATAAAGCACGATTTTTTTTTAAATCCCAATTTTTGTGTTGCTCTGTACTGGTGACATAAAAGGACTTGAACATGAATTTTTTAGCTGGGCAGACACTAGTACCTATCCTTAGCAGTCCCTATCAGAACCCTTTTTATTCCAGTTATAACCCTTGAAGTCAAGTTTAAAAATGTAGTGAAAAACAAATTAATGTAAAAGTGGGTCTTGAAGAATCCAAAAATTTAATGAAGTACATAAAACTTAAATCTGGTTTGTTATCAAATTAAAACATTCCATTCTCTTAGAATTGGTGAACACTCAGCAACATCCTTAGAAATTGGTGGTGGGCAGTGGTCAGTAAGGAGAATCACTAATAGAATTTAAGCACTGACTGTCTGAAAGTTTCCACAAATTACAAGCTGTATGATCTGTTCATAAGTTACCTAATCTTTTATAGTGGATGGAATAAAAGTTACCTAAAGATACCAGTTCCTAATTTTTAGAAACTGTACTTGTTTCCTAACAAGGAGAAAGGGTCTTTATTGATGTGATTACATGTCTTGAGATGGGGTTTATCCTGGATTTTCCCGGTGGGGAGTAAATGTAATCACAATTCATGGAGGGAGATTGAATATTAGACTAGGGGAGAAGATGCACACACAAGGGAGAAAGCAGTGGAATATGGAGACAGGAATTGGAATGATGCAGCCATGGGCAAGGATGCCAGAAGAGCCAGTAAATGCTAGAAAAATCAAGGAACGACTGATTCTCCCCTAGAGCCTGGGGAGGGAATCCAACTTTGATGACACCTTAATTTTAGCCCAAGGATACTGGTTTTGGCCTTCCGGGCTCTAGAACTATTAGAGAATAAATTTGTATTGCTCTAAACCACTTGGTTTGTGACTCTTTGTTGTAGCAGCCAAAGGAAACCAATACACCTGTCTTTGCTTTCATTTCTTCAGTTGTAAATCTAGAGCAATTATAGTCCTCATTTCACAGAATTGTTAGAATTAAGGAACTGATCCATATGCTGCATACAGAATAATGCCTGGACTTACCTACTTATCTACGTGTATTTTCTATCTATATTAGATATAGCTGTACTGCATCTATACCTATTTATATTATCCATCTATATACTACCAGGAATTTTTTATTATTACCCATTTTTGTTCTATATCTCAGGCTAATTTTATGAATAAAAATACTAACTATTGGAAAAGAGAAATATTGTTTCACCGAATGACATTACACAAACAAAAAACTTCAAACATTATGAAGTTTACATTATTCAAAGAGTTTATTTATCAACTATTTTATATATAGTGAAATGAAATAAATAGCATAACACAAATTTTATTTTATATTTGCCAATAAAATAGCTTATAAAGGCAAAATCCTAAATTTGCTGATTTTCTCTGTGAGATACAATGTCTAATTTTTTAAAATTTTTTTTTACACTGTCTAATTTTTAACTTGAGATCCATCTTTGATAGAAGTTACTTCGCAGTCAAAGACCTTTAATGCTAGGGTGTGGTATTTTGGGAAAGAAGAAATGATTGTCATCTTTGCTTTCACTCTACAGCACATAGAACAGGGGCAAATACTAGATTCAAAGCTAGGAAGGAGGCCTTTCTTTGTTGACCCCCCCTTGAAAAACTGTGGTCTTGGAGTTTAACTTCTCTGGAATTTGGCTTTTTATTCCATAATATCCATAGAACTTTACTAGCTGATTGCAGGCTGACGTCTCTACCTTCTTTTAAATTTCAATCAAGTAATCTATTTTGCTTATTACTGTATCCTCCCTTATAGTATAATTATTCATTTCTAATGTACCCACTCAACTGTAAGCTTTTTGGGGATAGAGGCCATATCTTAGCATCTATGTATCTGCCCCTTCTCTCCACCAGTCTGGACTACCCCATCTTTTTCCCAACCCTGACTCACAGAATATCTAGTGAATTACCTGGCACACCTGCATTCTCTCTCTCTCTCTCTCTGTTTCTGTCTCTGTCTCTCTCTCTTTTACACACACACACACACACACACACACACACACAGTGTTTCCTTTCTTTCCTTGATGGTGAGAATGGATGTGTAAATAAATGAATAAATGAATTAGACAAAATAATCCTTAAGTTCTTTTAAAATTCCAGCTCTCCAGTTCTCTTCACCGCTTTGGACCTTTCTGTACTTCCCACCAGTTTTTCCTACCTGGTCATTGGTCTATTCAAGACTTTCCTACATAAAAGAAGTGGTGGGGTGAATTAACAAATTGCAAAAATAAATATATTGCAAAAAACAAATATTAAATGATTAAATTACAAAAACATATTAAATTTTACTGAGATCAGTTTCGGACTGAATGCAGTGACTTGTTTGCTTTATGGACTGCACTAAATGTTTAGGGGTGACTCAAGTGATGGTCAGTTGACAATCTTGAGAAACAAAATACTTTTAAGTACTCTGGTTCTGTTAGGCAGGGTCTGGAGGGCCCAAAACTGTTGTAAATTTACTTCTCTTATTTTAGAACTAATATTATTACTATTTGTAAATTTTTAAAAATTTTTGAATTTTATTTATTTATTTTTGAAAGACAGAGAGAACACAAGCAGGGGAAGAGCAGAGACAGAAGGAGAGAGAATCCCAAGTAGGCTCCACACTGCCAGTGCAGAGCCTGATATGGGGCTCAAACCTACAAACCATGATCATGACCTGAGCCAAAACAAGAGCCGGATACTTAACTGACTGAGCCATCCAGGTGCCCCAGAACTAATATTTGTCAACAGACTAATCCTTTAAGAGTCACATGTCTGTAATTGTATTATAATCATCTCTTTAAAAAAATTTTTTTTTAAGTTTACTTATTTTTGAGAAAGAGAGCATGCGAGTGTGAACATGAGCGGGGGAGGGGCAAAGAGAGAGGGAGACAGAATCTGAAGCAGGCTCCAGGCTCTGAGCTGTCAGCACAGAGCCTGATGCAGGGCTCGAACTCACAAACTGTGAGATCATGACCTGAGCCGAAGTTGGATATTTAACCGACTGAGCTACCCAGGTGCCCCTATTGTAATCATCTCTTTAGTTGGCTGTCTCATCTAAGATTCTATCATTTTATTGATGATAATCACTGGACCTTCCCTCCCTAGGGACAGTACCCAGCAATGAACAGGCACAAACCAAATATTTATGTAATATCTAAATGAATGAAAAAAATGACTACAATCTAAGATTGAGTGGTTCCTGTTAGAGAAGTTGTGTGTGTAAGGCCATGCATGAGTTAAGGTTACTTTGAGTGACTTTATTACTAATACCTTTCACAACTGTTTACTGGATTCTTTATACAAATAAATCCTGCCCACATAATTATGTTGACTCCTGACATCTTCAGAAACATTGATTCTAATATACCATCAGTTTTTACAAAAGATTTTGTAGAAGAGAGTATCACATGTCCCCATGTAGATTCACAATCCCATCTCAAAAATTATAGAGCATATATCACTTCAAAATAGAATCTTCTGCACTAATTATTCACTATGGGGTTGTGTTCAGGTGGTGCTCTAAAAAGACAGAGACAACTGAACTAAAGCTGATAAAAACAAGCTGCAGCATGACTCAATGCATTTCAGTAGGAGAAAGGTCTATAAAGTATGCTGAAATCTTGGATCTAGGGATAATGGTGGTGTTTTTGCATAGTCCAAAGCAGACTTTAAAATTTAATTTAAATTAAAGTCAGTGTAATACAACTAGAAAAATATAAAAATCCGTGTAAGTCTGTCATTCAATAAAACATCATTCACCATGAGAAAGCAATGTAGCATAATAGAAAGTACTTGGAATTCAACAGAACACAGTTTTATATTCTCATCTAGCTAAATGACTGCAGGGGCATCACTTAATTTTTAGTATTGGTTTTGCTTTATTATCTATAAGTGTATATAAATATGTGTATATCTGAATTGGTTTAAGAGTTACATAAAATAATATAAAAAACTTTGGGAAATTCCCGTCATATAGTAATTACTTAAACAACAGAACTCATTGTTCCAGGTTTTACAATTTGCTGTATTTTCTCATGTCTGTCTCCATGCCTAGATACTTTTAGTAATTGCAATCATAGTTCATATACGTCCTGATTCCTTTATGTTATTGTTTTTCATTGATCATATTATGGTAGACATTAGGTTTTTGTTTGTTGTTTGTTTGTGTACATAGTCTACAAATGATCAATTTTAATCATTTCAAACGCTATTGCCAGTGAACAATGGCCTCCTGATGGATGTGTAGGCTTTCTGAAGCAGGTCTTTAGAAGTGACTTCTGGAATAAGGAGCACTAAGCTTTGACTAGAAATAGCTGCTTGCTGTTCCCATCTGCACTTGATGAGGAAGTTGTGGCCTCTTTTTTTCACTGATGTGGATTTTACCATCATTATCCATGCCTCTAACCTGCGGCCTTGATTACTATAATACTCTTGACTTTGGACTACTTTTGAGCTTTGGTTGGTGAAGACTGCAACAATCTACTCGCTTGTGGGCAGCCACTGCAGGAAGCATACTGTCCCAGTGTTCCATCGTAAAATGCAATGGAGCTGCACGTTAATGAAGCCACAGCAAGGCTGAGTATATTTGAGGAATCACTTGAATATTTAATAAGTCTAAATGGAAGGGAGGTTTGTTTGTTTACTATTTTCCTTTCAGTGGTTGAACAAAAGTCACTTAACAAAAACATCTTAGCTGAATGTTATTATTTCCAATATCATAGGCATCTTACACCAGGAAAGTTAGATTCATAGCAGGGCTTAAAGGTCCGTTTCCAAGCTTAGTGCAAATGGTTGTTAAGAGGTCAAGGTCACCATAAAAGAATATACATCCCTGCCTCCAGGTGATGACACCAACTTTATGGAGGGTGATGACACAAAATAAAAAGGTGTCCAGCAATGGAGGAGGGTGGCTAACTTGCTACATAAACAGGTCAAAAAAAAAAAGTAGAAGTCATGTCATCATACCATCAAATGCATCTAGGATGTAAGACATGAGAAAAAATATTCATGGTGATATTTATACAAAGGAAAGGAATAAATAATTACCTTAGGTATTCTTTAAATGTATCTACACATATATGGAATAAAATATATATTTGTAAATGTATATAGTTTTCTTGTTGTACCTATATCTCTTTCTATATAAAATGTATACATATATATCTATACATATATTAAATATATACATATCTATGCATACATTAAATGTATATATGTATATACATAGTTTATCAGTTTTCACACAACACACATACGCAGTGCACATACAAAAATGTATTTATTTTATGTTTCTCAACTGACATCCCATTTCTCCTTTTAGATGTGTCCTTCGGTATTACATCATCCAAGTGCCTTACTTACTTGAAAACATCTCACCAAATCTTGTTTCCTAATCGTACCTTCCTTTCTGATAAAATGAAAATAATCAAGATGGTATCAACCACCTAGTTTCCGCATAGCCTTTTGTGGTTAGTGATGACCTGCTGTCATCTGTGACGGGCACCTACTGAGAGAAAACATGTGCATTTAGTGCATCCCTGAGTTCATTAGCTCATGTTACAAGGGCAGTTTTCACTGAATTAAGTTTAGTCCACTTTTTAAAAACTTATGGATAGATAATTCTAATTATCATTATGAGTAGTTCTTGCTTTCATGAAGATTGGAAGAAAATACTGGAAAGGGAGATTTAAAGATGGGGTCCTCGCTCAGCCACTCATGAGCTGTAATGCTTAGAGCCTGGAGGCAGAATTCCAAGGGGGTAAATAATGGTTTTGGTGTCAGATTAACCACAAATTCAGGCTCCACTACTCACTAGCTGTGAAACTTGGAACACATTACATAACTCTAAATCTCAATTTTCTTGTCATTAAAATGATGAAATTAATTATACCTATCTCAGAGGTTTGTTGTGCCTATTCCATAAGATAATTTCATTCATGAGTCTATACTAAGCACTCAATCATTTTAGTTATTGTTAATATCATCTTGTATGAAATGAAGGGGGAATATTCTCCTAGCTTCTAGGTCCCTTCAATGTCAATATTGGACTCAGGAGGTCAGGGGGAAAATTAGTTTCATTGTTGTTTGAAACTGATTGAGTGATTGATGCTGCTAAGTCATTCATTTCTTTAATTTTCTTGTTAATTATTAATTCAATCAGTGATTACTGATTACCTGCCATTAGCTGGACACTAATGTCCAGGCATTAGTCAAAGGCAGAGTCTTTGTCTACAGGAAGCAAGTCTAGATCTAAGGAAAGATCCATGGGTGAACATGAATCACAATAATATATTCTGATGAAAGAATACACCTAACTCATTCTTGGGATGGGATGGAAAGTAAAGAAGTCTTGAAAAGAAGGAACCTCATCTAAAGTTTAGATGAAAAATACAAGTCATAACTAAAAGAGACAGTGGAGGTTAACTAGTCTGCAGAACTTAATTTAGAGTTGAATCTGAGGGGTTCAACTGAGGCTGTGAAACAGCCACACAGTCAAAAACCTGGGAAGCCAGAACTCTTCAACTCTAGAGCTTTTATATAAAGTCATGTTTACCAAGTTGCATGCTGTGTTGTTGTCCATAGACCTCAGGGTTAGGAATTGGGCCAAGATATTCAAACTTACATTCTGGAAAATAGGACCCCTAAGCCAGGGAGCCAGCCCATCTGGGCAATGTTGAAACCCTATAATTTTCACTCATCCCTACAGCAATATTTCCCTTTCATTTGATAGTAAGGTGGCAATTAAAATAAAATGCAATACAGTGTACAAGAAGAGGGAAAAGACAGAACATGAGAGACTCCAGTGAATAGGGGAGGAAGCATATGGCCAAGGTAATTAGCTTCTCTCTGTTAAGTGTGGGCACATAATTGAGAGCTACATATACCAATCTGTATATTTCTGACTTTTATAAGAAACTCACCTAATAGCCAACTCTGGATTTCAATAAAAGTGTCAGAAATATTATAGGTCATTGTCCCACCTTACTTTAACTGGGACAATTTCTTCAGACCAGCTTCAAACCAAGCCTTTCATCTATAAATCTACTCCCAATCCAATTGAGCATTATTTTAAGGTAGAATTTAACTCACTTATTGAATGGTAAGTTCAACATGGTTTACTTGTTCACATCACCATATAAGTTTCAAATTCTTAGTGACACTGACCTGGTATCCCACAAATTTAATCAATTCTGACACTATCTACCTGGAGATAATGTCAGAACCCATAGGCAAAGGGTTCAGTTCCCCAAGACTGATTCCACTTCTGATGCCACTTCAGTTGTTACATGTCCTGCTGACCAACTGTATATAAATTGGAGGTTCTCACTACTCCCTCCTTGGGTTCCATTAATTTCCTAGAGTAGTATACAGAACTCAGAAAAAGTTTACTTACTAGATTTTTGGCTTATTGTGAAGAATATTAAAGGATAGAAACAACCAGCCAGATGAAGGGTTCCAGAAAGGAATTTCCCTCCCCATGAGTTTGGGATGTGCCACCCTCCTGGCACATGGATGTGTTATGGTTCACCAATCTGAAAGTTCATGGAACACTGTTGTTCAAGAGTTTTATAGAGCTTAATCTGCAGCCCCTCCCTTTTCCCCTTCCCAGAGGTTGGTAGGAGGGGCTGAAAGTTCCAACCTTCTAGTCTATTGGTCATTCTGAAGACAAGCCCCACCCATCCCACAGGCTTTCTAGGGGCCCCACCCTGAGTTACCTCATTAGCATAAACTCCAAAGGGGGCTGCTAATGAATGGAAACAGACTTATCATTCAGGAAATTCCAAAGGTTTGAGGAATTTTGCTCCAGAGTCAAATATATTTCTTATTCCACAGATGGAATTTGATTTAAAATATTTATTAATTTTTCCAAGTGAATAGTAGCTAGCCTCCTTATTTCCAATTCATCAGGTCCACCGAAACCATGATCCTTTTATTTTTGGTCAGATGCTTTCTCTGTTGTTAGGATTGTAAGCAGCACAGCACATTCTACCTGAATGGATAGAGAGTATGTTATAACATTGCTTTGTTCTAAGAACTCCCAATCCTTTGATGAGTTATCTCAATCAAATGTAAACTGGAAGAACAAGAGGAAAAAGTCCAATTCCCAATTTATTACTCTTTTAGGTAGGTAAGAATTAGGACATAATTATGCATGCTCAGGACTATATAGACTACTTTGAATTAAGGGTTGCCCCAATGTAATAAAAATTTAGTGACGCTTTGTCTTATATTGTCAATTAAGTAAACTTCTGGCCTACTGACTAAAGTTTGATATATGTTTTTACATAAAGTGAGAAATTACAGAGCTATCTTAATGTTTCAAAAGATTAATTGTCCATAACGCCAATTTGGTTTGCATGAAGTCTGAACAGCTGTAATTATGCTTACTTTCCCTAGTGAATTTACCTAAGAAAATATTTCTAGGTTACAAGTTCCATCATGTTACATTTAAGAGGCCAAATTAAATACAATGAAACCTGCTTATTTCACTATTTTTCTGAGTGTTCTCCTACAGTTCACATTCAAATTTCAAAGCCTTAACAAAGTTTCCAAACTGCTGGGTTGCCAACATTTAACTTTTTTCTTCTTGGACATCTTTGAAAAACTGATAGTTTTTTTTGTCTTAGTAATTATTTTTTGATTAATATCTTCCTTTCCAATTGCATGCAGTCAGCTAATAAAAAGACACAAGGATAAGTAAGATAAATTTGAATTTGAATGTCTCTTCTTAATCATAGATTTTGAACTGATCTCAGTGATCTGTTAACTGACGTTATCCATTTCTTCACACACACAAAATAATAATATAATCATCCTAAGGCAACCCAGTTGGAAATACTAACTTGAAGTCAATGTTGGGAGAATGGAATTTTCATGCCAACTCATTAGTGAGTATTTTAAATATTCACATAGATATTATTTTATACTTGAAAAAAATACTTTAATTGGTTTTATCTATCAAGAATAGTCTTGAGAATTCATACCACTTAAAAAAAAATTAATCTAGTGTCCTTAGAAATGGAGAAAAGATGCCAAAACACTGTGCATTCAGTTCCAGAGTGTTCCAGTGTGTTCAAAATATACTTCAAAAGTTTGCAAGAGTTTTGCTACCTAATGTTCTTAAAACTACTCTCCTCTTGAGGCCTATATCCTACAAAGTAGGCTTCTTTTAGTCCTGTGGTGCAAGGGGAAAACACAAAGGTTTGAAAAGAGCAGGAAAATGGAAATGTAGACTTCAGAATGTTTATAGCTTAATAGACATCAGAATCAGGCAGTAGTCAGAGTAAGCCAAAAAGTTTAAAAGCACCTTAGAGATTAATACAGAAAAGTTAAGAGATCAGAGGTCTCAGGATTACTTAATAGGAAGCAAGCATAGAGAAAAATGTCTGTAAGAGTCAGAAAGACAGCATTTGGACCATAGTTTTTCACTTCTTCTGTGGTTCTGAGCAAGCTATTCTGACTCTCTGATCCTTGTCTATTTTTTTTAAATGAATATAATATTAAAATCTTATAGGGTAACTTTAACCCACAATGATACTATATCCCCTAGATCTAACTTTGCCACCTCCCCCAAAATTAAGTGTGGAGCTTGCGACCTGTGTTTGTATGATTTGATCTTGTCTTCCTGGGAAGATAGAATACATCTCCTGCCCCAAGCTAAGCCAATCCACTTTTATACCTGAAAGATTGGAATTTAACCTAAGGCACCAAACTTATTTTGGCTTGACCATTGGACTGATGTGGCATCAAGCAGCCCTCTTTTGCCATGTGTACAGGAAAACAGAGTAAACCATCTAAAGAGAGAAAAAAATTGGGGCACCTGGGTGGCTCAGTCAGTTAAGAACCCGACATCAGCTCAGGTCATGATCTCCCAGCTCATGGTTTCGAGCGCCACATCAAGCTCTGTGCTGACAGCTCAGAGCCTGGAGCCTGCTTCAGATTCTGTCTCCCTGTCTCTGTCCCTCCCCCACTCACACTCAGTCTCTCAAAAATAAATAAACATTAAAAATTTTTTTTAAAAAAGAGAGAGAAACAAATCAAGTAAATTTTAAGGGATAGATGGTTGGGAGAGCCCCAGAGAGACTGGAATAGAGGGTGCTTGGGGGATGGATGATTTTCTGTGCTCTGATTATAATCCTTTGTGTGTGTTGCTCACCTTGGGGCCCATGAGACATGACTGTGTTCATGTAATAATTTCTCCCTTTATCCCTAGGTTCACTCAAGTTGATTTTGTTTTCCAGCAAACAGAAGAGTTTTAACTAAGAAAAATACCAACCTCATGATATAACTGTGAGATTTACATTTGATAATTATAAAGTATCATGCAATGCATATTTAGCATAGGGGTTTAACAGCCACACATATTTCAAATGCCTGCTAGATCCAGGTAATATTACATAAGTTATGTAGAGCATTCCACACAATCTGTTGCCAGGTTAGATGCTCATATTCCCATTTTATAGATAAGAAAACTAAGGTTTGGATAGATATACTGACTTGAGCATAGCAATTAACTCACTTATTTTTTCAAAACATATTTATATGCTGCCAGTGAAAGGGAGACATATCAATCATTTATGATACTATGCTGAAGGAATAGAAATCACCCCAACCTTGAAAGTTTCAGTGAAGAACAGTAATAGTGGTTTTAAATAATAGCTTTATAATAGTCCCAAACTTAGGTCCTTTTCAGGCATTAAAAATATCTTTTTTCCCTTGGATGAGAAGTGTTTACAAAGAATACAAGCTTTCTATATTAATAATACATCAAAGGGTATTTCAATCATTTGTTTAATTTGAGAATATTTGTTTGCTTGGTTATTTTCTAGACTGAAATATATGTGACAGAGAAATTATAGTTGTTTTTCCAGTACTTCAGACAACGTTTAAGAAAGAAATACTTTGAGTGTCCCTTATAGTAACAAGAGCTAACATTAATTGAACTGTTGCCATGTGTCAAACATTGTTATAAGCACTTCACATACCATTTCTATCTAATTATCTTAATACATCTATGTGGTATTTCTTCAACTTCCTGGTGTGTTAGTAGAGGAAACAACCCCACAGGAGGCATATGGTTGTCATATCAGAGAGTTAGTAGTAAAATCAAGATTTAAACCCAGGTAGTGTGATGGTAGCTACTCTCTTAACCTCTACTCTATATTCCCTTGAAAATATAACACAATAAAAATACTACTAAATATAGCAGTTATTTTACATTGAATACTTATGTGCCAAGTCATTACAAAGGTTATATTTATTATTCTACATTCCAGTAATGTAACAGAACTAAAGTTCTATCACTATAAATAATTTTAAAAGAAACTCCATTTAAAAAACTTACTTTAGGGGCGCCTGGGTGGCTCAGTCGGTTAAGCGTCCGACTTCAGCTCAGGTCACGATCTCGCGGTCCGCGGGTTCGAGCCCTGCGTCGGGCTCTGGGCTGATGGCTCAGAGCCTGGAGCCTGCTTCCGATTCTGTGTCTCCCTCTCTCTCTGCCCCTCCCCTGTTCATGCTGTGTCTCTCTCTGTCTCAAAAATAAATACATGTTAAAAAAAAATTTAAAAAAATAAAAAATAAAAAACTTACTTTAGACCCTGTCACTCCTCCATTATATCAAGCTATACTTGATGCATTTAAGTCCTACTAAAATGGTACCTTAATTTTAGTAAAATATGACCTCCTTCCTACCCTGGCAAAAAAAAAAAAAAAAATGGTTTTAACAGGATTCCAGAGGACAGATTAGATAATATTCCAATATATTTTAAACTAAAAAGTTATCCTAAAATTTTAGACAGTAAATATCACTTACCCCTTGATATGATATGTTCCAGCCTGTTGTGGTGGGCAGAGGGCCCTGTTAGCTATGACCAGCTTCAAGTCCCAGGTAATGTCTCCAAGCCCCCATTCTTGCATCTATGTTAGTGGGAGTTAATATGATGATACCAGGTTTACTTTGTGTCATCATTTTGTTCAGTTGGCATTGGTTGTCTATAGCACTGGGTTTTGAAATAATTTGAGCTGCATCAAGGTTCAGAAGAAAAATGTGGCATGATTAATAGAAGGAAGGGTAGAGAGAAGAGGCTGTATCACTTCAAGACATTTATAGAAGATTTCTGTTTTACTTAAGATAGGTGAATTGCTCTAACAAAGAGACTCCAAAATATATATTGTCTCAAACACAATAGAAATTTGTTTCTCCATCTTGTGACAGTACAGGAGAGGAGAACAAGTTGGTGTGATGTCCTTCCCAAACAGTCATCAAGTGACCCAGCCTGGTGGACATTATGTTAGTTCTTGCCCAAATGGAGAGGGGCTGTTGGGTTTCACCACATGAGAAATTTTTGTGATCCAGGTCTGAAAATATCATCCATCACTTCTCACTTTCTACTCTTGAGGTTTTCTGTTACCTAGCCAGTCTAATGGAGAGATAGGCAGGACTCATGACTTCTGTGTGTCCTTAGGAAGAAAATGAAAATATGGATTTTGATGACCAGTTATCTGTCTCTTCCACAATATCTAAAACATCTTTACATTCTAATACTCAAGGGTGATTCCCATTCACCACATGCTCGTTGATTTAGTGTGCTACAGATTTAAGTCAAACTCTACTTGGTGAATTTAAGCATTAGTTTTTTTATTGATACGGTGGCAGTAATAATTGGCAAAGTGACCAGTTGTTTAGGTCAGTTAGTAAGCACAGGGCATTAAAAAGTCTGGAATAAATGTTTCAATATTGGTGTTAATTGGTTAGCTTTGTTCTAGTGAAATAATTTTCTGTTTTTTAACTGGGATCTAAGCTTCATGCTGTAGAAACTTCATCTCCTTTTGTTCAATGTATACCCAGCAAATACAACAGTTCCTGGCATGTAGAAGACACTCAATGAGTATCCACTAAATGAATGAATACTTACATCATAAATTTATTGTCATACTTAATGAGTTCTTGGGAAGTTTCCTTTAAAACTATTATCTATAAAGCATTAAACAGACATATGGTTATTATTATTCATTAAATAAGCTACAAATCTCTAACCCTCACATTAATTCCCTTCAGAACTACCACTAGTATGTCTATAAGGCAATTTAACATGAACAAAATATCATTGCTGGCCAACAAGGGGACTAAAAACAATAATCATTCACATTGAACAGAAAGAAAGGTGACTACACAAGCCAGTGTGCTTGCGACTCTCATGGCTTCTGTCAGTTTACTCAGGATTTCATCTAGATGTTCACTCGTTCACTTTCTCAAGTGTTCCAGATGATAATTACCTTAGATGATAAGTTACATGATTACTCTAGTAATAAAATGTTTATTTGTTTTTGTCTTGTTTTTAACTTCTGGTAATATGCCTGAATTCTTCCTGATTTCTCAGACAGTTCTAATTTCACTGAAGCTTGCAGCTCTGTGATAATTTGAATTGCTGCTTCAAGTAACAAATCCATTGCTATAAATCCTGCCTTGTTTATAAAATATTGTGTTATTTTTAAGTGCTTGTTAATTGGCTAAATTGACTATTCCAGTTAAAAAAGCAAATAAAAAGTCATTAGAAGAGAGTACTAAGCAGGATTTTACAATTTACTTGTCAACAGATTTCCCAAGCATAACTGTATTTGGTAAGAACTATAGCTTAAATCTCAAACACAATTCATAATAACCAATGAATTAGTAATACTCTTCCCATGCATAATTGGGCATAACCAGTAACAACTATGAATTGGAAATGAATTTCCCAATCATAATTGGAAATAACTAATAATAACTAATGAATTCACAATAAGTTTACTAAGCACAAATGTATCTGGTAGCAGCTACCAATGAATATCACAGCTGAAATTTAAACACAATTCATAACTCCAACATTTTAAGGCAGATGACATAATTCTTTTTTTTTTTTTTTAGAGTTCATTTATTTATTTTGAGACAGACAAAGAGAACGCAAGTTGGGAGGGGCATAGAGAGAGGGAGAAAGAATCCTAAACAGGCTCTACACTGTCAGCATGGAGCCTGATGTGGGGCTCAAACCCATGAAGTGTGAGATCGTAACATGGCCAAAATTAAGAGTTGGCTGCTTAACTGACGAGCCACCCAGTCATCCCTAGATGACATAATTTGTAACTCGATATTTCTAATTTAGTTGAATGCTTTTTACCAAGTGTTTATTATCTTCTAACTGCAATAACTAGAGAACTAGTTTTTTAGTTAGTAGGATTAATTCTGGCTTAGGATCTAGTCCTGCAAACAATTAAAACTCACTACCTACCTTTTATTTTTCACCATATAAAAGCTATTTTTCTACCAGTATTATTACTCCATTTATTTCTACTACTACTGTTCAAATGTAGGGCTTCTACCCTGTATCTCCCAGATTTACTATTATCACACTATTTTTTTTTCCTGGAAAAGTCCGCTGAGGTCTTTTCTATCTTCCCACCTGTTAGTAAGCTCCTCTCTCTTACCCCTTTGCCTAAAGACCTCATAACCACACTACTCAGTGTTAAACAAATAAACAAAAAAAAAGTTGTTTAAATGCATTAATAGCTATTATATGTCAGGCACACTGCTAATTGTTTTCATGCACATTGTCTCATTTTCTTGCTATTATAATCTTGTGAGATGGGTACTATACTTTGCTTCTTACACATCTTTTTAAAACATTCTTCAGAGCAGTAACCATATGCTTACCCTAGGATGAATCTTAGCATATGGTGAATGCTTAATAAATAAATGTAGATTAAAAAAAAATCTAAACTCAAGAGCCTATACCTATGCAATATCTAGTAGGTATCTAGAGCTGCAGAACAATATTACCACAATATTAGAAGCTTGGGTTAGAACAGAGTTATAATCTCATAGTTTCTGGCTTCATTTAGGAAAGTCCTCTCCTTCAGGTTCTCACAAAGCCACAGTCAATGCATTAGCTGGGACTGCAGTCTCATCTGAGCTTGACTGGGGAAGGAAGGATCTACTTCCATCCAGGCTCCATGGCTGTTAGCAACTTCAGCTCCCAGCAGATTATTGGACTGAGTGCTTCAGTTTCTTGCCATCTGCCTGCCAGAGGCCTCTGTCAGTTTCTTACCATGTGAGTTTTCCAAAAATAGTCATTCACTTTCCAAAGCTAGCAAGAAAGAATCAGAAAGATTGGTGTTACAACTTCTGTGAGGTGTTCACTTACACATGATTACATACATCTTGTAGATCTTACCCTATTCCATTGATTAGAAGCAAGCCACAGACCATACACCCGCTCAAGGGAAGGGAAGGATTATCAGAGGGATGATGACCAGAAGGTGAGGGTCATAGAGATCACTTGAGAGTCTTTCCTTCTACAATTTTGCCACCACACTTTCTAAAAAGAAACTTGTTTGATAACAACATAGCATTTATCAGAAAGCCCATATTGATAACATAAGTAAGAGGAAGTTTTAAAATCTGGGCAGTGAGAATTTAACATATGGTTAGTTCTAGTTGACAGGAGAGGGCTGTCTGTGGGGTTAAGTTAGCTCTGAAGAAATTGGAAATTTTCTCTCCACACCTTTTATAGTAAGTGGGCACAGTATTAAAATATTTATACAACTTACATAACTGCATCTAGAAATTACGTATTTGATGTAATCTTTTCAGCCACACTTTTTTTTTTAATTCTTTCTTCTAAAAGCATTTTTGGCAACAAAAGCTTACCTGCCCTGCAAGCTTCAGAGAACACCAGCACTATGCTTTGCCAGGTAGCAATCTAGATGCTGAGTTCATTTTAAGTAATAGCAGAATAGGTTCGAAGGAGTACATATCATTGGGTTCAATTCAAATCATTATGCCTTAATCTTTATGGGAATTCTCAACTGCCTTCATATTTTAAATTCCAGCTGATAAAATTTCTTCTGGAATGATATTAAAAATCATAAAGTAACACATACAGATGCACATGAATTCTCATTTATATTTTTTATTCTCCTAAATATGATATTTCCATGTTTAGTAAAATAGCATTACATGTGTAGGCATAGTTTTAATGAAGCAGAAAAGTCATTTTGAGTCGAGGTAAAATTCTTCCCTTCTTACCTCTCTTCACATCTTTCTTTCAAGATTGCTAACAGTAAGATATTTGTAGTTAAATAAATGTGAGTGCCAATTCCAACTCCTTCATTTACCAGTTGTCTGATCTTGAAAATTCACATAACATTGGAGTGTCTATTTCCTCAACTGTAAAGAAAAAAAGAAAGAAAAGGATAATTATACCTGCCTCACTGGGTGGTGGTGAGGATTAAATAAGATTGAATACCTAAAGTGCTTAATGCAGTTCCCAGCACGGGGTTGGCACACTGTCCATGTTAATTTCTTCCCTCTGTCTTACATTCAGATATCAATTTTGCAGTTAAAAAAATGATGATTCCATTGGAATTGTTTCTCTAAATGAAGTCCAGGCTTTCATAAAGGGACGGCTTTTTCTGCGACTGAGGTGATTCCCATGAGTGCACCATTTTGGTATACTGACCATAAGCTCTATTAAATACCTATCGATATGGTTCTGATAAATCGAATCTAAAGCTTCAGGTGGCTCATTGCAGGGTTTTGTGTTAATTCTTGTTTAGCAGTTTCCTTTCTACCTAAGTGAAATTTGAGTTACTGGTTGCTTACATTTATGGAAATTTGCCCAGTTATAGATTCCTTTCATGACATTTATATAATAAGCCCTTGAAATACAATGCTAAAGCATTTGGTAGAGTGTTTTGGTTCATATTCCCATAGAGCATTTTTTGAACATCTGCTATGTGCAGTTCACTGTAGGGACTACAAAGGTGAAAACAAAAGGCAATCTTAAGAATAATACTATTATTAATTAACATTAAGCCCTTACCATATGCTAGGCACTCATCTAAGTAATGTATTTACTCATTCATTTGAACCTCACATCATCCTCTAAGGTAGGTGCTATATCCACCATTTCATGTATGTGAAACCTCTGGGGTTCAGAGAGGGTAAGTTGGGCCACCATACTTTGATATCAGTCACACAGCTCTTAATAGGCAGAGCCAGAATTCAGACCCAGGGTGTCTAATACTATAATCTCTCCATCAGCTGACAATGGCTGACATCTAGAAGCTTGTGGTCTAGTACATTTCAAGAATCTTTTAGCTCATTAGTTATATAAACCAATTTTGAAATAATTTTTAATTGCAAAAATTCCCACTCTACCCTCAAGCATCAGTTTTGTGTCTATAAAATAAAAGGGCTTTTGTGAAAATATTATTAGAAAGTAACACTGAATGCTCCAGTATGACTACCCCAGTGTGACCCCAGGAAGGTTTTTTCCAGGGTTCTTTACTCATAATGATGTTTATTCATTAATGAATCCCCTCAACACCCCAGGTTTTTACTAAGGTGCTAGGAGTAGTCTGGTTGCTGAGTGTCAGCCATAGCTCCACACTTGTGAATTGTGTGGAACAAATCTATCAAAGGTTCTGAGTATGGAGTGGGCAAAATAGTGACTTGGTCCCTTGCTTCTTTATTATATTCTGTAAACTGAATGTTTGTGTCTTCCCCAAATTTGTGTGTTGAAACTTAATACACAATGTGATGGCATTTGAAGGTAGAGCCTTAGGGAAGATCATTAGGTCATGAAGGTGGAGCCCTTATGAATGGAATTAGTGCCCTTATAAAAGAGATTCCAGGAGCTCCCTTGCCCCTTCTACCATGTGCCGACACTGAAAGAAGATGGCTGTCTATGAAGAAGGAAGAAGGCATCAGACACTGATTCTGCCATTATCTTGGTCTTGGCTTTCCCAGCTTCCAAAACTATAACAAATAATGGTTTATTGTTTAAGCCACCCAAATGGTGTTATTTTCGTTATAGCAGCCAGGACGGACTATGGCAATCCTCATCAAGGCTAGTGGGAGGCATTGACCTGGTGTTTGGGTCTGCTCTGCAGACTCAATCCTTCCATTGAGAGAGTTACTTCAGGGTGATATCTAGAAAATGGGAAGGCTGGAATGCATTCACTATCCTTGCCTTTATGAGGGAGTCATCTCTTTTGCATTATATCACAATTGGTTTCATACATTTGTGAGGAAAATGGGTGCTATTTATTTGCCTTCTTGGAGATCCCATCTACGAAGTGTGGCTGTACCTATGTTAAAGTGAACCATTTTGAAAAAGAATTGTTAGTTATTCCTGAAAAGGAATACTTTACCTGTTCTGGAGCCAATGAGTATAAGCTTATCTTCTAAACTTGCCTTCAAGATGAGTATTTATTAAAATAAAGGCCAAAATTTGTTGACTACCTATATACAGAGCACACATTCCTTAACTCATTGAATCTTTACTACAAAGTTATGTTTTATGTCCACTTATTAACCCATTTTACAGACAAAGGAAAGAATAAGACAGAAGTAAAGTAACTAGCCTATGTTCTCACCACCAATGATGAAGCCAAGATTTGAACTCAGAGATTTTATCTCCAGACATTCTTATTTAATCCTGTACTAGATAAGTGTCCTTGATACCTTCCTGACACATGCTATACTAGTTCAAATGATAGAAATGTGAAATAGGGACACTGCTGTATTTTTGAAATAGTTATATGATTTGGTTTTGTTGAAAAATCTACCAGAAAGAGGGGTTCCTAATCCATTTAGGCAGCTCCCCCTTGTCTAGGCTGGTAGAGTCCTGTCTGATACAGTGTTCTCCTATCCTTCTTGTTTGCCAGCCAAGGCTTTACATATCAGCGCCTTGGGTGGAGCCCAGAAATGCAGTGGCAGACTTGCTGGTAGCAAAGTACTTTAATACTTTGAAACTAGAAACAAGAAACTCTAGCCAAAGAGACACCTCCAAAGCATCTAGAGTCTATGAGGGCTAGCCAAGATGAACAGTGATGTAATCTGTGCTATGATAACAGCCTCCCAAGCCAGGGCTACTTCTGACTGGTTTGTGAGAAAAAAAGTCTAGGTCTCAAGTGCCCTCAGACGGAAGACAGCCATGTTCAGCTTACTTTGGGAGTACCTGAGAAGTACTGTTGATGAAAAATCAACACTTGAATTTGGTTCGTCAAAGACAATTAAAACAATTAAAGGGAGGCAACCATATTTCATTTTCAGTGATTATCTACAAATATTCTTAAAATATGATTTATTATTTTTTTAGAGAGATTGAGAGACATAGCACATGAAGTGGGGAGAAGGCCAGAGGGAGAGAGAGAGAATCTTAAGCAGGCTCCAGACTTGGGCCCAGCCCAGCTTGGGTCTTGATCGCACAACCCTAGGATCATGACCTGAGCCAAAATCAAGAGTCAGATGCTCAAACCATTGAGACACTTAAAAATATATTTTAAAGATATTCCATTTGGTGAGATTATAAAGTCTACTTTACCTTTAATATCCCAGGTTTTTTTCTAAATTCATTGCATTATTGAATCATCAAGAAGATGTTTCCTTAAAAATTTAAAGTACTACTAAACTGTAGTCTAGTAGTTATTTTATAATTGTTATGTTCTTAATAACATATCCCTAACACCACTGTGGAGCAGTATAATTGGTCAGTGGATCCTAATTCTTCTCTAGTTCAGATTGGTAAATATTTTGAACGGGAACTGTGTTAAGCTCTTCTATCAGAATATAAAGATAAATATATAAATATATTTTACTTCTTGTTCTTAAGTGTTTAAAATTAGTTTTAAGTATAGTAAATCAGTAACAAAAATAGTTATGATGTTTTGAGGGCTTACTTTGCACCATGCAATGTTTAAGCACTTTGCATTTATTAAATCATATAATTATAAAATTGACCAGATCTCTTTTTTCATCCTCATTTTTTAGATAGAAAACTGATGTCCAGAGAACTTTGATATTCTTCTCTAGGTTACATGACAAAAACAGCTTATAAATCTCAGTATATTAGTTTCAGAATATAGAAGATAGGGCTGCTGTACCAAATTACTATAAACTGGGAAACTTAAAATAATAGAAAATAACAGAAATAGTCCTGGAAGGCATAACTCTGAAATCAATGTGGCAGCAGTGACTTATCCCCTCTGAAGCCTAAGGGGAGGGTCCTTTCTTGACCTGATAACTTTTGGTGGCTGTCTGGTGCCTTGTGCCCTCATGACTCCAATCTCTGTCTCTTGTGTCCATGTGGACTTCTCTTCTCCTGTATCTTTTCTTCCCTCTTTTGTAAGGATATTTGTCATTGGATTTAGGGCCCACCCAGGTAATCTCATCTCACAGGATGATCTCATTTTAAGGTCCTTAATTTGATTATACCTGCAAAGACTGTTTTTTCAAATATAGTCACATTCAAAAGTTCTCAGGATTAGGATGTGGACACACCTTGTTAAGGGTCATCATTCAACTGCTCCAGGAATTCTGGCTGCAATTCCCTTGCTATGACTCTCTACACGTGAATATATATATTGAAGGGCACAATAAGACACCTCCCAGTGGGATGGGGCAGCAGAGAAAGCACAAGTACTTCCATTAGGCAGAAAGAAGTTTGAACTTTGGTTTTACCATAATTATAGTTTGTTTCTCTTTGAGTAGATTATCTATTAGATATATGTTTCAGTTTTTTTGTAATAAAGTATGCTTTATTACACATTCTACCACATCATTTCATGAATATTAAAAAAAAAAACTCAATAAAATAATCAGGTCTGACATTTAATGGGTAAATATAAAACATTAGTGTTCCTTTACTGCCCATGAACAACAACAACAACAACAACGAATGGTGGAGGGAGTGGAAAAATAAGGAGGAATTTATTTCTAGATCAGACCCAAAGATAGAATTTAGAGGAGACCAAAGTCACGATATGTCTTGATGCATTGGTTGATTATTTACAGAGAAGGCAAGTCAAGTACTCTCTAAAAAACATGAAAAATGATTTATTTTGAAAAACAATAACAGTGTTTTTACAGGAACATCATGGACAATAATTTCAGTCTGGAAAAAACAGATTGCTGCAGTATAAGGAGGACCTTTTAAGTGTTAGGCTGAGGACCTTTACAGAAATCTGAGGAATTATTATAAAGTTCTGAGACAAATGTATTAAGATATGAGGTTTTATTGTCTGGTGAAAGCATTTTTATAGTAGGATTTATATTCATAATATAGAAAGAACAATTATTTACAAATGCACAGAAAAAATAAACAGAAAATTTAAAGAAGCGCTCTACAGGGGTGCCTGGGTGGCTCAGTTGGTTAAGTGTCCAACTTCAGCTCAGGTCATGATCTCGTGGTTTATGAGTTTGAGCTCCTCATCAGGCTCTGTGCTGACAGCTCAGAGCCTGGAACCCATTCAGGATTCTGTACCTCCCTCTCTCTCTACTCCTCCCCCACTCATGCTCTGTGTTTCCCTGTCCTTCAAAAATAAATAAACATTGAAAAAATTTGAAAAATATAAAAAAGCACTGTGCAAAAATTCATGAATCTCTGATGACACTTGATATACATCAGTGATGCTGTTATAAAAGGAATGTGCAACCCTATTAGTAATTGAGGCATATGATTAAAACCAGATGATTACACTAGCAAAAATTACAAATGGGAAAATAACCAGGAAGTAAATGCAACAAAAACTCTCATGCCCTGATTATGGAAGTATATAAAGTGTATGAAAGTATATAGGTACATGGAAGTATTTTTATAATATTTTAGAAATATTTTGACATTCTTTGCACATTTATATCAGGGTACATACATAGGTTGACCATAGGAACATTATTAATAACATTTCCAAATATGAAACAAATCAAATGATCACCAAAAGTAGAAGGATCAAATAAACTGTGTTGAATAAGTAATGGACTATTATATAATAATGGAAATGACTGAGCCTCAAATGCATATGTCAAGAGGGAGCTACCTTGACAACACACTGAGTGAAAGAATTATGTCACAAAACAGGACATGCAGTGTGATTCTATTTATACAACTCTCAACTGCAAGAAAACTGAACGTTCGTTTTAGGATGGATACCTGAATGAGAAACTATAAAGCAAAAAGAGAAACCCAGGAGATTTTAATACAAATTTCAGAATAAGAGCTACTTGTAAGAGAGGGGAGATAAAATAACTGGGTTATAACTTCCAAATCTGCCAAAATTGTGTGTGTGTGTGTGTGTGTGTTTTCTAAAAAATCAGCAGTATTAATCATGTACTCATTTTAACCTCTTAAGTAAATTTTATGTTTATATATGTATGTATGTACATGTGTCTTTTAGAAATCCTTTTGTATGTTATGTCATGATTTCTTAAATGATGAAAAAATTTGATCTATTTGACATACTAGATTTTAGAGTTGAATTAGGTAGTAATTAGATTAAGCAAGACTCGATCACTTAACCTAATGTCAGTGAAAAAGGAGGCAGGCATGTGCCAGAATTGTGTCTTGAATTTAAAAATAATAATAATAATAATAATAACCTGTCAAAGATGGTGACATAAAAACTCACCTCCACTCACATATACACTGAATGTTCATATACACATGGAGCATTTCCTTCTGAAACAAATCCAGAAACTCACTGAGCTACACATCAGGTGACCTAGAATATACCTACACTGAAATGGGTAGGAAAGGCTGAGACACATTCTCACCAAGAACCTCACCTGTGGCACGGAGACATACAGTAGGAAGTGGACTCAAAACTCCCAACTTCTCTCTGAGGAATAAAGGGTTTGGATCCAACATTCAGGGCCCCACTTTTAAGACTTCCACCAGAGCGATGTTCCCCTCAAACACCTATCTCTGAAAATTAATGGGGCTTGCTCTCAAAAGACTAGAGCAAAGAGCTCTTAATGGGCTCAGGATGACTTGTGTTTATCTCCCCAGAGCTCAATGAAGAGGGAAAAGCCAGAAAAGCTCATCTCCCAGTTTTTTCCTTAAAAAAAAAAAAAAAAAAAAAAAAAAGCCTGTTTTCATACTTTAAAAGCTGTTGCCAGAGAGTCAACCTTCTAATTTTGCACACAACCAGAATTGATCCTGACTGTGATCCTTCCTGGGCACCCTCCAGTGAGGCTGGTGAGTGCAATCTCCACATTCTCTCTGTGGCCCACTCCAGTTTGCCATGTAGTAGAAGAAAGAAAATAACAAAGATAAGAGTTGATGTGAATGAAACAAAGGCAAAAAAGACAGTAGAAAAGTTCAATGAAACTGAGCTGGTTTTGAAAAACTAAACAAAATAGACCAACCTTCAGCTAGGCTTAGAAAGGAAAAAAAAGACTCAAATTAATAAAAAATATAAACAAAAGAGGAGACATTACAATTTGTATTACATGAATACAAAGGTCGTGGGTGAATGCTATAAACAATTAATACACCGAAAAATTGGACAAACTAAAAGAATTGGGTAAATCCCTAGAAACATAAAATCTACTAAGACTGAATCATGAAGGAAAAGGAAATCTGAATGGACCAATTATTATTAAGGAGACTGAATCAGTAACCAAAACTTCCCCACAAAGAAAAGGACAGGATTACATACCTTCATTGGTGAATTCTACCGAACATTTAAAGAAGAATTTATACCAATTCTTCTTCAACTCTTATAAAAAATAAACTCATTATATAAGGCTACCATTATCCTGACACCAAACCCGGACAAAAACAATACAAGAAAAGAAAATTATAAGCTTGTATCTCTAATAAACACAGATGCAAAAATCCTCAAAAAATATTGGCAAATGAACAATGCATTAAAAGAATCATACACTATGATCAAGTGGAATTTATTCCAGAGATACAAAGATGATTCAATATTTATAAATCAATCAAGGTGATATATCATTGTAACAAAATTAAAGATAAAAAGTATATGATTATCTCAGTAGATGAAGAAGAAACATCTGACAAAAATCAACATCCATTCATGATAAAAACTCTCCACAAACTGGGTATAGAGCAAAAATACTCCAACATAATAAAGGCCACAGCTAACATCATACTCAATGGTGAAAAGCTGAAAGCAGGAGCAAGACAATGATGTCCACTCTCACCACTTTTATTTAACATATCATTGGAAATCTTAGAGCAATTGATCAAGAAAAAGAAATAAAAGGTGTTCAAGTCAGAAAGAAAGAAGTAAAACTGTCTCCATTTGTAGATGACATGATATATATTGAAAATACTAAAGACTCCACCAAAAAACTGTTAGAACTAATAAATAGATTCAGTAAAGTGGAGGATACAAAAACAATATATAACAATCAGTTGTGTTTCTTTCTATATGCTAATAACAAACTATCAGAAATAGAATTAAGAAAATAATCCCTCTTACAACTACATCAAAAAGACTAAAATACCTAGGAGTAAATTTAACCAAGGAGGTGAAAGATCTGTACACTGAAAACTATAAACCACTGAAGAATGAACTTGAAGAAGACATAAATAAATGGAAAGACATTCCATGCTCATGGATTAGAAGAATTAATATTGTTATAATGTCCATATTATCTTAAAAATGTATAAATTAAAAGCAATTTCTGTCGAATCCCCATTGTATTTTTCACAGAAATAGAAAAACAATTTATGTTGTTAGATTTTCACAGAACTACAAGACACCATGAATAGCCAAAGCAATCTTGAGAAAGAAAAACAGAGCTGGAGTCAACATGCCTCCTGATTTCAAACTATACTACAAAGCTATAGGAATCAAAACAGTATGGAATTCTCATAAAAATATATGCATAACATGTTCAACAGGAACGAAAGTCCAGAAATAAATTCTCACATACACAGGCAACTAATATTTGACAAGGAAATCACGGATACTCAATGAGGGCCTAATAGTGTCTTTAATAAATGGTATTGGGAGAACTGGATAACTACATACAGAAGAATGAAGTTGGACTCCTACTTGTACCACACAAAAATTAACTTGAAATATATTATAGATATAAATGTAAGAACCAAAGCCACAAAACTTCCAGAAAAAAAACAAAAACAAAAACAAAAACATGGGCAAGAATCTCCTTAAGATTTGTCTTGGCAGAAATATTTTGTATATGACACTGAAAGCAAAGCAACATAGGAAAAATTAAAAATGGAGCTAAAGAAAACTAAAAAGCTTCTGCAGAGCAAAAGAAACAATGACAAAATGAAAACACAACCTATGGCATGGGAGAAAATATTTGTAAATCATGTATCAGACAAGGCATCAATATCCAAAATATATAAGGTCATACAAGCCAATAACAACATCAACAACAGCAAACCCAATCTGATTTACAAAATGAGCAGAGAAACTGAATAGACACTGTTCCAAAGAAGACATACAAATAGCCAACAGGTACATGAAAAGATGCTTGACAGCACTAATCACCAGGGAAATGTAAATCAAATGACAATGAGATATCACAAAATGCTAGAATGGCTATCACAAAAAAAGACAAGTGTAGGCAAGGATGCAAAAAAATAGGAACACTTGTGCGCTGTTGATGGGAATATAAATTGTGTAGTCACTGTGGAAAACAATATGGAGGTGCCTTTAAAAAAAGAAAAGTAGAACCACCAATAACTACCATGTGATCCAGCACTCCTACTTCTTGGTATATATCCAAAGGAAATGAAATAGGATATCCTAGAGTTATCTGCACTGACCTGTTCATTGACCTATTAACAATAGCCAAGGTATAGAAACAATCTATGTGTCCACCAATGGATGAATGGATTGGGAAGATTATATACATATGTACATGTACATATGTATTTGTATATAATCTTCCCTATCCATTCATCCATTGGTGGACACTTAGATTTATATATATATATCTTTATATAGATAAATCTTTATATATATATATCCTTATATATATAAATCTTTATATATATAAATCTTAAAATTTTAAATATCTTAAAATTTTACCTTTTAGTTATGCCTCAATAAAGCTGAAATATAAAAATTAGGTGGGGAACATTATCAGTGTGATGTATTATAAATGGTATTTTCATTTTCCCTTTGATGTATGTGAATTTTCCTGATTATCATAAATAAAGTAATTTGTACAGGTATAGTGAAAATTTCTTCATCTCCTCTTCCTCCTCTTCTTCTTCCTCTTCCCCCCTCCATCTGCCCTCACTCTTCTCTTTTGTTGCAGTTTTGTTCAGATGAGTTTGATTGTTTCTCTCTGAAAAGTCAGACCCATGAAAAGCATTGACCAGGATATGAGATACACTGAATGTGGGAGTGGGGGAGGAGTTTCAGGAAAAGAGAATGGTTGGACAGACTCCCTTCTCCTTCCTCTCTTTCTCTGCCTCTTTGGTGAATTGTCTGTACTTAACATTTATCTTTCTATACTATGCAAAAAAAAAAAAAAAAGAGGAAAGAAAACAAAGAAAGAAAGAAAGAGAAAGGGAGGAAGGGAGGGAGGGAGGGAGGGAGGAAGGAAGGAAGGAAGGAAGGAAGGAAGGAAGGAAGGAAGGAAGGAAGGAAGGAAGGAAGGAAGGAAGGAAGAGAAACGGAAATCTTTTCCTTTCTGGACCAGAGATTAAAGGAAATGAAATTTAAGCTACTTATCCTACAAGCAGCAGGGCATTTGTTTACAAGGGTGTATGCAGGGAAATGAATGAAAGCCCCTGGAATTTTATAAAGTGTGACTCAGATTCAGGTAAAATATTTAAATAACTCTCAAGCTACTTAAGGCTTGCTAAGCATGCAACCTTTCACAAAAACTTTCAATATTACCATTCTAGCATCATACTTATTAGCATGATTAGATTTTACTTCATCCTTTTAGAAATTGCTTTCTGTGGTATGTCTGGTTATTTGTTTGACAAGTTTTTTTGGCAATGTATTCAAAGTTTAATAGCCAAGCATGTAGGAGAGTGAAAGTTATTCCGTCTGTTGATTGAGAAAGCCAAATGGAGGAAAGAGCTATTGCACAATTCTAGAACAGTGTGGATTATTCAGACTATTTCACAAGGTGGTTTCCATCAGACTTGATATACAGAAGAGTGGGTGCCTTCATATCTGAAAGCTAATGTTTTATTTTATTTTTCATTGTAAAAGAGCTTCTTTTGTTGTAGTTTTGTGCAACTGAGGTTAATTGTTACACTTTTTGGTTACATTTACAGAAAAGTAGATGTTAGTGAAGAATCAGTCACATGAAGGGCATTGATCTGGAAATAAGATAAATTGAAACATGGGAATGAGGAGAAGAGAACGGTCCGACTCCTTGATCTTGACTGGAGAATACAATAGTATCCTCTGTCTTCAGTAAACTAATAAGAGCAAGTTAAGATCAATGGGAAAAAGGAAAGAATATTTTAAAAGTTCCATCATTTTGCATTTATATAGTTTATCTAAAGAGAACAAAAGGTCAAATGGTTACAGAGCAAGGGTAGGATGGAATGACTTGAGACTTTTATTTATAAATAAGGGAGCTGCGTGATGACACCGATGCATTCCCCTCTGGTTATAAATCACTATGGTTCAATTTCCTATGCAGTTTAACATCTAACACTTCCTTTTGCCCCATAAATATTGCTACAAACTCTAGGTACTCCTACAGTACAAAATGAATAGAAATTAACTTTAATTTAATGGCTGTATCGAGAAGTTATTGGAAGAATTGAATCACGACTATAATAAAAAGTAAGCCTTGAATCATTTTTTTTAAAGAAAGGCTTAACGTGTACAATTTTAATATTGATAATAT
This sequence comes from Acinonyx jubatus, assembly GCF_027475565.1. NCBI lineage: Eukaryota > Metazoa > Chordata > Mammalia > Carnivora > Felidae > Acinonyx > Acinonyx jubatus. The sequence continues at coordinate 186,457,332 of NC_069382.1, forward strand.
GACATTGCTCAAGAATGAATTCCCTAAACAACTGGCAGATGTGATCGTGCAGTTTGGAAACAGGAGAACTTAATATGAAAAATTATATTCAAGGCAATATTTATAGAACAGTAAGAGACCACACAGACAACTCAGCTGATAAATGTGATGCGTCTAACACAGCAAACCACAACCTAAAATGAGTGTTTGAACTTATATAAAATATATTTTTTTTAATGTTGAATTTATTTTTCAACGTTTATTTATTTTTGGGACAGAGAGAGACAGAGCATGAACAGGCGAGGGGCAGAGAGAGAGGGAGACACAGAATCAGAAACAGGCTCCAGGCTCTGAGCCATCAGCCCAGAGCCCGACGCGGGGCTCGAACTCGCGGACCGCGAGATCGTGACCTGGCTGAAGTCGGACGCCTAACCGACTGCGCCACCCAGGTGCCCCTATAAAATATTTTTTAAAAAGACAGGCAGACAGACAGAGATATTCACCTGAGAATTCAAGTCCAAAGGAACTTTTAGATGAAGATAGTCAATGTTAGGGGAGTGTGAGACGAATGAGGGATTGAAATTGCCAGAGAAAAATGTAAGACAGGGGTTTGAGTACTAATTTCATCTTATAGTGGATAAATGTGGATTTTGATTTTCTTTTTGTGATGTCCTAGGATCCATCCCTCTATCCTAACTTATGTCTGAATGTTCTTCTATAGAATCCTTACCTCCCGTTTTATGCATTAATGGGAGAGGACAAAGTAGACATTCTCCCCTAGGGCTGTAAAGGAATTAGAACACACTCTTCCTGCCTTATCTTGGCCAGGGACAGTCAGATAACCCAAAGACCAACAAGAAACACTCCCCCTGGACTTTGAAACCTGGAAAGTTACGAACAAACGTGAAATGGGAAGAAGCATATGTGAACATGACTTATAAAACGGTGGGCCAAATATTAATTATGTTTCAAGAATTATGGCTCCCAGTGCTTTATCTGTGAAGGCTGATGTTTGTGCACACTTCATGGCCAAATTAAATAAATTATAGATGGTCTCTAGTCATTTAAATCAACGTAATAGGAACAGCTAGAAACAGGTAGAAGTGCATCAAAGTTTGGGTTAACAGAATCCTGAAATATCACCAGCTGTTTTGAAAACTATCCCTATAGTATTTATTTGCTGGTGTTTTTGTAGAGGTTATCAGAAATATGGTACTTTTAAGATCAGTTGTCAAGGGTAGATTACAATTCAGGTCTAACTCAATGTATAAATGTTCTCTTTTCTGACTTGTTAAATCTCTCCCTCCCTTTTCTGCACCACATATTTAAACCGTTAAATGTGAGATTTTAATCTAGTCTGACCTAAATATAACTTTTGATAATGCACTTTTCTGATGCTACTATTATTTATAATTCTAAAGATGATTAGTCTCCTATCTCTCTTTTTGAGACACATAAAAAATTCTGAGAGATCTCATATGAAAATAAGAGTAACAAATTGATGCTTCCAGTTTAAAACACTGTCTTGAAAATGGTGAATTTATTCAGTTGGTTTTGATGAACACATTAAATCTTTCTTTTCCATCATCACTCAAAAGCCTCATAAATATTAGCGCATTCTCTTATATTTAGGTCATTAGCTATCAAACATCCATCCACTTTATTTCATACCAAAATTGATTAATACTCCCTGTTTTAAATTTCAGGAAGACATATTTTATGTTACCAAAGTGTGGAAGAATTGCACAGCTAGGTCAAGCTGAGCCCTACTGGAGGTAGGCAGACTGATCTTTCCTCTATCTTCTGCTTTGATTATCATACAAATAGGCAGATATGTATTTTTCCTCCCCTCCTCGGATGAGACCAAGATGGAGGCGATCCACAGCAGGGAGTGAAATTGTAGGCAATAGAGCATGCCATCTGGTAGGAATATGCTGGAAAATCTTCAGCTTTCTCATTTCAACAAAAGTAAAAGTAAAAGTCTATTAATTCAGCTTCTTGCTTGGCTGAGAAATAAATTCCACAAGTCTCAAATTGCATCTGGTTTACTACATGTCTGGCTCTAATATGTACAATGAAAGCCAGACAATTTGGATGAAAATATTGTTCCTCTCTGAGTTTTTAGCAATTGGAAGAAATAATAGTGTTTTGCATTCCTTAAATTCAGACACCCTCCCTCTCATGCTTCCACGATATTGATCTGGAATGCACAGTCTGTTTGGGCTATTCCTTGAGTGGTGGGGTATGGACTAAAGCTCTCTTCTTCAGGGGGAGAGAATGGTTATGGGAAAGACAGTTCCCCAGATCAGAACACCTGTCAGTGAGACCCCTGACAAAACAATCATGATACTAGCTCTCTGTGCTTTTTACTGGTAAGATCTTTGAATCTTGTCCTTTGGGCATACGACTGCCTTTGGAAACTATTATTATAAAATTTTGACCATACTCTCTTTCTTATTCTCACACCTATGTCTCTATAAATACATTGTAAGTATTTTTAGGGCAAGAATCAGGCTAACATTTTTGTTATGCTCCCTACAGTGCTTCATATAGTCTTACATATACAAAAAATATTTCATAACTATTTGGGTGATCAAAATAAATGTGGTCTTTTTCTTATGGACACAATATAGCTGCTGTAGTTCTAGTCATCAAATCCATATTCAAAACAGGAAAAAGAGGATGATGGTTGGTCATGCCAGTCTTACCCATCCCTTTCATCAGGAATGGCAAAAGCCTGTCTCAAGCTCCTCATCAATAGATACCTACTTAGGTACCATTGGCCAGAATTATGTCATGTGGCTTTCCTGCAAATAAGAATAGGAATGCAATTATATTTACAGCCTGTGTAGTGGAGGTAGGAAAAAGAGTTTAGGAATGTGTTCTGGGTGTTGGTTTAGCCAAACTACAGTTCTTTTGACATGCGTGAGAAGCAGTTAGCATAATAGTAAGGACTCAAAAAAGATAGCTTCTCCTGGCTACTAATTTGAGGGAGAAACCCATTCAGTTTATGGAAATTAATGAAACATAATTTCATAGGCTCAAAGAGATAGAAAAATGTACATAAATTAAGTTAATCATAAGGCAGTACTTAAAATTTTTTTATATTCCACAGTACCTATTTTTTGTTATATCTGCAGAAAAAATACTATGCATGTGAATTCATCATGTTCCACCGATTAAAGATTTCTAAGAATCATAATATCTAAAATAATTTATATCTGAAATTGAAATTTAGAAAAACATCTCAAGAGAGAGAAAAAATTGCTTGCAATCTTTATAAGAACTAATCTGACACTCACCAGAGCCAAAAATGCAAACCAGACATTGTCAATCTTTACTCAAGACTATCACCTGTAAAGGCAAGCTTTTTTTAATCCCTAAGCACTGGTTGCCCTGGAATCTAAACCATGTCCTGTATGAGTGGTGGGGCTTCTTTGGGAATATAAGCCATCCTAATCAGGGGTTAGATACATCCCAGGAAAGAATAAACCAAGAACAAACACCAGAGATAAAGCCCAGAGCCAGGCCAGAATAGGAAAGTGTTTGCCAAAATACCAAGCCGAAAGTGAATGATATATATCTTATAGCATCACTAGAGTGTAGAGCAAGAACCATGCTCTACTGGAGTCAGACATGTGTATTTGGAATACTGACTTTGTTATCTGTTAGCTGTGGGACTTTGGACAAACTTTTTAATTTCTTGGAATCTTAATTTACTTAATATATAAGTGGGGAACATAAGACATAGCTTTTAGATGGTGGTGAGAATTATAGAAAATATGGGTTCAATATTTAACAGATTGTTTATTGGATTTAGTGATTTTATTATGTTGGGATTGTCCCAAAAGCAGGGCCTCAGGCAATACTTGTATTCAGGTAGTTTATATGAGAGATAAATCCAGAGGGAAAAAAATGAAAGAACCAAGGAGAATGAGACAGTGAGGGGGAAGAAAAGAAATCCAATATAAGGATGCATGATGTTCTTTACCACTCTAAGTATTAGGTACTTGACTTAGTCAGGACTGCCTAGGGAGCAAAGAACGAGTGACTTACAGCTGGTTGAAGATTTCCTCCACTGGTTCTCTATTGGTTGAACATTGCCCTGAATGACTGACTCCCTCACAATTCCAAGATCAAAACACAAGCCACAGGGTCCCCTAAATTTTCTCTGTGAACCATAAAGGATTACAAAACTAGCCAAGATTAGAGCACCTAGAAAGCCATAGATTTTGCAGAGAATGTAAAAATAAAGGTTATTGGATTTTCATGGAAAGGAGTGATTATGATCAAAACCCACAGGTGACTGTGGATCCAATTATATATTAGAGACACACATTCATTTTAAAATATAAAATGAGAAAATGCAGTTTGGATGAAGGACATTTTCTTTAAAAAGTTATTTTCCAAAAATTCTATCTATATTAAGAGAAGTAATCTTGAAGTGTCTGCATCATCACTGTATAATTAGCACCCCAGGTTATATTTATTTAATCCGTTGAAAGTCTGAAGAAGCACAGCTCTATCTGGCAATGCCGTGATGAATAATACTGCTAATGGAGTTAAAAATTGAAACTAATTGGTTTATGTGATTGTTATTAAGTCCAATTTAAGTTAGTTAATGGAATTTTGTTTGGCTAGGGAACAGAGTTGATCTTTGCAGATGATATTTTAGTTTTGAAATAAGTAGCTGTCACCCCCACTGAATCCATGGATCTAAATAAACGAAATGGTAATGTTTCCTGTACCCCTTAGGCCTAAGTTTAATTTTAGAGAATGTAGTAAGACCCTTCATAATGCTCCTAATATACTGATGTTTCTGTGTAGAATATTTTCACACCCAATCTGAATTTTGAGCAACCTCCATATAAGACCAAGGCATTTAAATTAGTGTGACAGTTCAGCAGAGTATAAATCCATATCACAGTTGCCTAAATAGATTTCAGTGTCACCCAATGAAGAAATAAATTATTTTTCACGAGAACCAGACTTGGCAGGAATGCCAAAAAAACTAGTTAAACAGAAAATATACAACTTAAGACAGTCTTCTACACTATTTGCTATTCTTCAAGTGTGATTGTTCCTTAACTGGCCTGTAAAATACAACCTGACTGAAATTTGAAATCAGTATTCACATATGTAGACCACAAGTGGTTTTTTTTTAAATCTACATATGTGGGGAGCCTGGGTGGCTCAGTGTTTGGACGTGTGACTTCATCTCAGGTCATGACCTTGCAGTTCATGAGTTTAAGTCCTTCATCAGGCTCTGTGCTGACAGCCGGGAGCCTGGAGCCTGCTTCGAATTCTGTATCTCCCTCTCTCTCTGCCCCTCCCCCTCACGTGCTCTCTCTTTTTCTCTCTCAAGGATAAATACCATTAAGGGGCGCCTGGGTGGCGCAGTCAGTTAAGCGTCCGACTTCAGCCAGGTCACGATCTCGCAGTCCGTGAGTTCGAGCCCCACGTCGGGCTCTGGGCTGATGGCTCAGAGCCTGGAGCCTGCTTCCGATTCTGTGTCTCCCTCTCTCTCTGCCCCTCACCCGTTCATGCTCTGTCTCTCTCTGTCCCAAAAATAAATAAATGTTGGGAAAAAGATTTTAAAAATAAAAAAAGAATAAATATCATTAAAAAATATATTAAGCCTATGTATGATGGAGTTCTCTCAAACTTTTTGTACATCATTAGTTATCCTAAAATATAAAGGGGAGTTGAAAAAATTCAAAATGGCAATCAAATCCACTTCCTACCACTTGCCATTTCAAGTTTGGCTCATCACTTTCCAGACTCTATTAAAAAAGCAAGAGAAAAGAGATGGAAACAGAAAGTGGAAGTCCTGCCATTTCTCTAATTAGCTTCTGGATGAATTCTTTTCCAAAATAATTCTTTCCCAAAGAGCCTAAACTGCAGCATTTGGTATGCACAAGCTCCAGCTAGTGATCAGATCAACATGAGTAAGTCTGTGTATGTGGGTCACATAGGAATTTCATTTGGAAGTGAAATTGCCATGTATGAAAAACATCACCCACAGTAATGTGGACAAAGTAAGAGTAAAGGTCATCTATGCACAATGGCAATGTTCTCCATAGTGTGAGCTTTTCTCACTCTTTGGGAAATGATGATTTACATTGTAGGCACCCAGCAGACAAACTTTCATAGTCATTCAGGCAGCAGCATTAAATGGTTTCATCCCCCTGCATCCTAAACCACTCTTTACAACAATCTATATACAATATTTACCTCACAGGTTTTGGTGCTGGAAGAAACATAAGAGATATGTTACAGACAAAGGCTCTAATTGCTTCATTGTCTGTACAAGATCACATTATGAAATTGAGTCATAAAAAATTCAGGTTTCTTGCTTCCAAGACCAATGACAAAATAAAAGAAAATGTAAATGATTGCTATCTATTCTGCATATAAAATATACCATTGCAAACCCTTTCTATGCAGTAACTCACTTAATGTTTACAATAACCATGGGTTCTACTTAGTATTCTTCCTATTTACAGATAAGGAACCTCACAGTCCCAGAGGCTAATTCTCATGGCCAAGAATACACAGCTAATAATAACATTCTAAGATTTAATCAATGTTCTTTCAACACATTATGCTAACTATCAGGTCATGGGGAAAAGAACTTGTTCATCTCTATAGGGGGTACACATTTGACCATGATTGATGCAGTTGATATTCCCAAACATGGTGGGGGGGTGGGGAAGGAGCCAATCTTTCACAGTGCTTCACTCATGAGAGTAGAATTCAGAAAAGCAGAATATTTAGGAAATATGATTCCTAGTGTAATTGAATTTTCTTGGTTTCTGAGATTTAGTCTATGGTCCCTAACCATTTTGGCAATCTGTCTAAACCAGTGTATTGCTACTCTTACCTTACTAATCCTGCTAAGTATTTTTACTTACAGAACTTAAGGTTGTCCTGCTAAACATTAATGATCACAACACAGAATTATAAATACAGAAATAATGCTGGGTATTTACTGATCCTACTCCAAGAACAGGAATCTCACACATGGTAGATATCTAATAAATGTCTAATGCTAAAAATGGTTTCACGACACCCTTTGAAAGTCATGCATTTCTTCTGTCTCTTTGAAGGAGTTAAAAATAAAACTTGGGGTAATGGAAGGATTTATATTCAAGTCATTTCAGTTATTACAGAAGCTATTGCTGTATTAACCTTTTATGTAGGTTGTAAAGTAGACACTAAAATACCTTTTCTGTTTCCAAAAGCTTTCGTGGTTTCATGCTGGTTAATGGATAACTTATCAGTGCATAAGGCTTTCCCCAAATTTGTGTCAACCCACTCTTCTGTTACTACCTTCCCCTAGCCTCGCCATGCCACCCTGATGTGACTTACGCTATCCAGAGCGAAATCAGTTTCTGCCCTCATGCCTTTGCTTACGCTGGTCCTACAATTTGGATTGCCTTCTCTCCATCACTGCATTTCCATGTGTTACTCATCCTTCATTACTGCACTCAAAAGCCACTACTGTCAACAACTGTCAGACCGCTCAAATGCAGTAATTCCCCCCTTTCTCAAACCACCATGCTGTTCAGCTCATTTTATTATCTCACATTTTATTTCAACCTTTAATCTCCTCTAGCTTATTATTACCTGATAATATAAACTTACTAATACCTTACAATTTCTTTCAAAATTTCTAGAAATATTTGTATATGCAATGTGTTATACGACCTACTACAATCACTCAAGGTTTCTATCTCATAGGTATTAATAATCTAAATTAGAAATAAAAGCATATAAAGTCTTTTCCATTGATTCAGTTGATTAAATTGTGTGTAATATCCTTACTGTACAATTTCTTTGCCTCAGGTCTTTCTTTTAAGTTTATTTATTTATTTTGAGAGACAGAGAAAGGGAGTGAGTGGGGGAGGGGCAGAGAGAGATTGGGAGAGAGAGACAGTCCCAAGCAGGCTCCACACTGTCAGTACATAGCCCAAGATGGGCTAGAACCAACCGTGAGATCATGACCTGAACTGAAATCAAGAGTTGGATGGTTAACTGACTGAACCACCTAGGTGGCTCAGTTGTCTTGTTTTGAGAGATAGAGAGAGAGAGAGAGCGAGAGAGAGCGAGAGAGAGCATGCATGAACCCAGGAGGTGCAGAGAGAGGGAAGGACAGAGGATCCGAAGCAGACTCTGCGACTGACAGCAGGAAGCCCAATGTGGGGCTTAAACTCAGGAACTTCAAGATCATGACCTAAGCCAAAGTCAGGAGGCTCAATGGACTCAATCACCCAGGTGTCCCTTTGCCTCAGATCTTTGAAGACAAAGACTCATTATATTCCGGCATCACTTATCCCTGTGGAAAGAAGTCTGGTTATATCTACCTGTGGGTTATATTTACCTGTGGGTAATTTGCTTTTTCTGTTCAAATGCCTGAAAAAAAGTTTCTGTGAATTTGAAGTTCAATAACTTAGACATGGTGCATATTGGCACTGATTGTTCTGTATAACATTTTGCTGAAATATTGTCTATTCTTAGCATCTGCCAATTTAGTCTATATTCACTTCAGGGAAATGTTCTTCTATGAAAAATTTGGAAACATATCCTTTCTTTGTTGCTTTCTAACTATTCTCTATTTCAAATGTATCAGTTTTTCTTATCATCTATCTAATTGGTTTGATCGTTTTTTGCCTTTCTTGCCTTGTGGTATTTCTGACTATTCCAAGCTTTTCTTTTTTTTAATTTGATTTTTCAGCTGCCTCTGATTGGTTCCTTGCTGATTCCAACATATTTATCAATTAAGTAATGATATTGTTTCCCTCATCATATTTTCAATATAGCTTTACATCTTTTGTTGTTAGTTTAGCTTTGTGTCTTTTAGACTTTGGCTTATTAAATCCATGTAGCAATTATATTTGCTGTGAAGTGTAACACTGATGAGGAATGTTCTTTTGTTTCTTTGTTTATTTTTCCTTTTAGTACTCACTATGCCATTTTCTTTTGTAATTTTGCTAACCCCTGGGCAGCTTGGTGACTTTGTGAACATTGAATCTTTTCTTTACTTATCCAGAACTAGCTTGTTTTCTCTACCAAAAGATGGTTTGAGTGTTAGGTATTTGGTGTTCTGTCCATCCCTCTGGAGCTTAGTGGCATGGGGAAGGGGGGCATCCAAAATAGAGGGTGCTCAGTGTTTTTGCACTACCTCTTCTTTTTAAAACTGTTTGGCTAAGTGTCATTTATCAAGTTTTATTTCTCCCAGTTGTAGAATGCAATCCATTCTCATTGAGTAGTTACCATTGTGCTTTGACTTGACTCCAGAGGAGCTCTGGAGACTTGACTTTCCTTCTTTTACCAGCTTTTCCAGTGACTATATCCACTGCTGACCAGTAAGAGCAGTGAAAATTTAAGGATATGCACTTAGTTTGTTTTTTTGAAAACGTTGAGCTAATGGCAAAAATTCTGCTTAGCTTATTAGTAAAGTGTCTAAGATTAACAGCTCTGCAGAGGTATACAGACACTAATTTACTATGTAAATTTCTATTTAATTCCCCAACCTCTAATTTCTGAAGCCTTAGATGGCTTTCTTTTCCATGTTTGGTTGCTGATAGTAAATTTTTCTTGTTATATTAAATTACTATTTCATTCGATTATTGGTTGGGGAGAGGGGTTCTGTTAATCAGCCTTACTCTGCCATCTTAATCCCAAAGTCCTTGTTCATCTCTTTTTAGATAATCCTTCCAAGTGCTTTTTTTTTTTTGTATTTTTTTATTTTTTATTTTTTTTTTATTTTTTTTTTTTTTAGAGAGAGAGAGAGTGAGTAGGGGAGGGACAGAGAAAGAGGGAGACACAGAATCCGAAGACAGGCTCCAGGCTCTGAGTGAGCTGTCAGCACAGAACCCAATGCGAGACTTGAACTCAGGAACCGTGAGATCATGACCTGAGCAGAAGTAGAAAGCTTAACTGACTGAGCCACCCAGGTGATCCCTAACTGCTTTTATAAAGGCCCACACTCTGACATTTTCAAAGAGAGACGTTTTTTCTGACTTGAAAGGTTATCATTTATGATTGTTATTCCAATGCCCCCAACAGGAAGCTTTACAAAAGGTGACTTTGTTTTTGGGAGTGCCATTACTAATCCTAGCACTAGCTTAGGCACCATTAGAATAGAGAGATTTGAATTCTCTGCCTGTAAAAAACATGCCACTTTGCTAAGGAAGAATAAATAACAAACCTTACGTATCAAGTTTTGTTATGTGAAAGAAAATAATCACAATGAAATAAACATTGATATTTGAAGGATTAAAGAACACTTCAAGGGGAAATGGGAATTTAAATCTCCTGGATGTGTTTAAAAGAGGATGAATCTGAATAGGAGTTTTAGGGAGTACTGGGGTTTTGGCTTTGGATGATAAGAGGAAATAGTACTTGCCATGATGGGTACATTGTGAGCAAAGGAAAGAAGACAGAAAGCACAGGCTGTATTTTTCTGCATCATATTAATCAATTTGGCTCTAGGATAAGGTACAAGAAAAGAGGAAATATAAAGTGATGTTTTAAAATGACAAAAATTGGGGCGCCTGGGTGGCGCAGTCGGTTGAGTGTCCGACTTCAGCCAGGTCACGATCTCGCGGTCCCTGAGTTCGAGCCCCGCGTCAGGCTCTGGGCTGATGGCTCGGAGCCTGGAGCCTGTTTCCGATTCTGTGTCTCCCTCTCTCTCTGCCCCTCCCCCGTTCATGCTCTGTCTCTCTCTGTCCCAAAAATAAATAAACGTTGAAAAAAAAAATTTTAAATGACAAAAATCATGGAGAATCTGAGTGACATCCTTAGTAACTTATGACTTTAACCTTCAGCTTTGGAAGCTGCCCTCCAGATTTAAGATACCTCTATGTCAGATTTCGGTCTCTCAGTCAAAACATTTAGATTCCTTTCCCCCTGTTGAGAAAAATAAGCTTTTCTAGCAAGCCAATCTCATCTTATTGAGTTCAGATTTTAGCAGGCTGACATTAGTAACAAGAGATTAGAGGTGTGAACTTCCTCAATTTATGTTAACAAGGTGCTAAATGCAAAGGCCAATTATGGCTACCCCTGAATGTTAACTTCCTGTCTCCTGAATATCCAGCGAATGAGCTTGATCAGGGTATGGCCCTTGTCCTGTGGTATTTATAGGATTCTCAGCTGAAACTTATTGGATTCCTGAAAGTGTGGGTTGTAGATTCCTCAGGGTATTGAGGAATTTTGTGGGTTCACTATAAATGCCCCAGATGCTTTCCAGAACACCTGGCAATAAATTCCAGCCTCTTTGACTTCCCATTTCTTCTGATGCAGGGTTATTAAATATGAAATATTGCATGCTGAAATTCACGTAAAACAGCCTAATTAGTAATAGGAGGAAGTGAGAGCAAGGGCACACATGGTAAGAAGGGGATGATGGAGGGGCTAAGGATAGGGCTCTGTAATTGTGAAAACACTGGGAACTTAATTCTTTTCCAATTTTTCAGTGCCCTACCTGGCCTAATAGCTCTCTTCTGCTGACCTTCTCCTATGGTTCTGGCTATTCTTTCTTTTCATGTCTTTTGCCTTTTTTGTAAATAAACATTTTTTTTTAATGTAGGATAGTTTTAGATTTATAAAAAAAAATTGTGAAGACAGTATGGAGAGTTCCATATACACTTCACTCAAATATCAACCTATAAAAAAATACCAGGATATAGATCCTATTCACCCTACTAGGAATGATTTTGTTTGCTTATTTGTTTGTTTGTTTCCTCCTAATTCCTTTCCTACCTTCATCATACTCAATGTTATGCCCTAGTTTAGATTCTCAGAAATTCTGATAAGATAAGCTTACTAAAATGATATCGTGACTCAAGTCCATAGATTTTTGTTGTTGTTGTTTTTTGGCTTTTTTTTTTTTTTTTTTTTTTAGTTTATTTGTTTATTTTGAGAAAGACAGAGATAGCACTAGTGGGGAAGAACAGAGGGTCAGCCAGTGCAGAGGCCAGTGCAGAGGCCAACGCAGAGCCCCATCCCATGAACCATGAGATTGTGACCTCAGCCAAAACCAAAAGTCAGACACTTAACCAATTGAGCCACCCAGGTGCCCCCATATATGTTGCTCTTTATGCCTACAGCAGAGTTACTCAAAGTATAGTCAATAGACCTCTTTCTGTCTGAAAAGTGTAACCAGTCTTCCAAGTACTAAGAAGCTTGGACCAGACTTTAAATCCTCTACATTGCTGTGTTTTCTGTCGCAAAATAATTTTTAAGAAGAAAGACATGTATTGATTTACATTCTAGTGCCATCCTCTGGTACATTCTCATTGTCTGTCTACCTGAAAGATTCGTTCTCATTCTTCAAAATCACCTGTGTTATTGCCCTGAGAAGCCTCTGCAACCACATGGACTTCCCCATACATACCCTCCCCACTGACTCTAGTCTTTCATTACATCTGAGATAACCACCAGAATGTAAGTACCTGGAGCAAGGTCCTAAAAATGTATTAAAGAGTTAGGCATACGGAAAAGTGTTTATAATATGTTGAATTGCATAAAACTCAGTTATAGAGTTAAATTGAAAAATTGATGATCCCTTAGTTTCCATAGCCAGATCATGGAGGAAATAGGTTTTATTCATACTGTGGTTTAGGATTTAAAAAATATAAGTAATGAATACCAATGTGATTGAGACAATTGATGTAAGTGCAAAAATAGCAGTAGATGAATAGAACTACTTGCCTGCGTCCTCAAATCTTTGGCAAATATTTAGGTTGATTTTCCCCATCCATCCATGGTGTTTGCTGCCAATTACTTTTGACAATGCTATACATACTTTTTTAGTTCTTGACTTGCGTATTTGTCAGCAAATAAAAAAGCTTTGATTCTTTTTTTAATCTAGAAGACCCTGTTTGAAATAAGAGGAAATGACGCTAATGAGAAAAAGAATCCATGTCCTAAGTTCTAATCATGTATATTTTATCAATAATTAACACCATACAAAAAAAGGGGCCTTCAATGGGTTAAATACCCATCCGTCACTGTAAGCAAATATAGGCAGTTTAGGTTTTAGAGTTATGTTCTAAAGCAGCAGTTGTCAACCAAAGATGATTCTGTCCAGAGGTGATATTTTGCAATGGTTGGAGACATTTTAGCACTATGGGAACGGGAATGCACGCTATAGGCGTCTTGTGCGTAGAGGTTAGGTCAGCTGCTAAGCATACTACACAATACAGGACACACCTCACAACAAAGAATTCCCTGGTCTCAACTCTCAGTAGTGCCAAGGTTGACAAATAATAGTCTAGAAGACTACCAGCCACCGGGAGGTCAGCAGATTTTTGTCAGGAAAAATGCGAATGTATCCATGAAGGAAGCTGAGGTCATGCATGTTATATGTGTCAGACAACATAGAAGTGTACTTAACTCAAACTGAGTGCTCATACATGTTTTCTAGAGGAAATAATCCCTGAGATAACACTCGGTAAGAAGTGAAGTATTGATCAAGAGAATAAAGTTGGAATGAATTTTATAGGAAGGGTGAACTGCATGAAAACATTGAATAGGTTGGTGTCTGAAACAAACTTTATACAGTTTGACCTTAACTAAAAATGAGGCAGGGAGTGGGTGTATATGAGGACAGAAAGTAGTAGGGTGTTTGTGGGTTATCAGAGGTCTGAGACCTCTCAGAAGGGAATTTCCAGAGACAATGAGGATATTTGAGAGCTTTTGCACTCAAGAGTTTTATAGTCTGAGATGAGAAACCTATACCTATGATAAGATATTTGTATACTTTGCTTAAATGTTATACTGGAAATACAGAGAGTCTGACAAGACAGCATATAGGACAGGGAAGTTACCAAAATAGAGAGAACCTGGAGAGGCTTCCTCAGTGAGGGAACGTGGTCACATTTAAACTGAATCCTAAAGGATGAGTCACAGGAAGCTGGATGAGCATAGAAAGTGGTACGGAATTTATTCCAGAAGAAAAGAAAGGTGCACAGAACAGAAGGGAGAGAGAGTCTGGAAAATGTCACATTTCAAGTAGTCCAGTGTGGGTACCACAAACTGCAAGATGTGAAGAGAGGAGGATGAACCTGGAAAAGAGAGATAGGGGGTCAGAAGATTATGAAATGTCCTCTGTGGCAATGCTGACGGTTGGCCTGACCGTGTAATGCCATTGCAGGAAATAAAGCAAGGGAGTGATTCCATCAGATTTATGTCTTAGGAAATTCATTCTGTCCAGAGAACTTAGCTGCAGAGACAAGGTTTGGAGTCAAGGAGGCCAGTCAGGAGACTGTGAGGCCCATCCAAGCATGAGTAGTAGGTGGCCCCACTGAGACCTTCTAACTTACATGGACATGTTATTTGTTTATCCCTTTCAAAACGTGAAGGAGATAAAATATCTATGCTGTAAATATTTTAAATAAATGTTTAAATGAATAAATAGTTTCCCTAAGCATATTACCATTGAAGAAAATGTGGACATGAAGGTGAATCAACTTCCTGACTCCCAGAAGTTACAGGGGAGACAATGTATATGTTAACTGATACCTAAGGTCAGAAATGATGCACTCCAAGATAAGGATGCTGATACCTACAAGTGGGAAATCAGAGCAGGCAGAGGATGACTTCTGCACAGAGAATCAGAAAACACTCTATGATAGTGATGTCAATAGAGAAGGTTACTAACATTGTAATAACTTGCATTCAAATAATAGGTGATTGTTATGCATTTATTGTGGACATTATCTCTGGTAACCTTTAAAACTACCCTAAGTGTTAAGTACAGTCATCATCCTCACTTTACTGATGAGGAAGCTGGGGTGTAAGAAGGTTATGGGATTTACCCAAGGTCGTTCAACTGTTAAATGGCAAAATCAGGAATTCATCCTGGTGCAGATGAAACAAGTAATATTTAGAAAGGTTGAGGCAGGAGGAACATGCTGACCATGTGGAGGAAGGAGCATCAATATGGGCACTCAAGTAGGGCGTCCCATGATACACATGGAAAAAATAGAATGGTTTATTTTGCCAGCAACCTGCACTGGATAAAGAATCTTGAAATCAGCAGATTTTTTTTCAAGGCATGTGGACAAGCAAACCCCTAAGAATCTTTCATAATTTAGGTTTTTCATTCAACCACGTACCATAAGTAAACTGTTCTCCCAAGGTGAGGTATAGACAGCTTTCCATTGCTTCCTTCCAGCTCTCTGAGGTGGGCCATCTTGAATAGTTTAGGGCAATTATTTGATCACACATTTCCTAATTGACAAAAAATGTTAATAGTATCTTCAAAATCCCTTACTCCCTAGCTGCCAGCAGAGCATGCATGGAACAGATGCCAAAGACAGCTTGGAAACTTCCAAAAGGGTTGGAAACAGCAATTACTGTTAGTCCCTCTATCTGCCACATCCAGGGCTGGCATCACGAGCAGCCATTGTGTTTGCCAAGGGGCTCAGGTGGCATCCTGAAGGGACTACTTACTCGGAAACCCATGTGGTGATTTGTATTCCCTTCAAATTCCAAGACAAAAATAGAGACCAAGTATATGGACATTTAACCTTTAACTGGAAAAAAAAAATAAAAGAATCATTTCAAGGAAATAATGTCTTTTAATAGTTTACCACAAAGTTCATACTCAAGATTGGGCTGTGGCCAAAGAGAATCTAGTAAAATTTTGTGCAAAATGACCACCTTCTTCTAATATATCTGGCTGAATATTTCCTCTGTCTTGATAGTGAGGGCAATGGGATGTCCTGGGTGAAACCACTACTCTTAGGTCCCAGCCACCATAGAGCCATAGATCCCTGGCCGCAGTCTCACCTCTGCCATATGAGCCCTGACCTCTGCACATTCTTCACCCTCCTAATGTCTGTCACTTTCCGCCCTGCTGGAGTCCTGCTCATTTTTTGCATCCTGTATCCTCTCTATGGATACACTCTACTTCCCCACTCTACTTCAGGCCCACATTTAATGTTTCCTTCGGTTCCACCTTCCATAAACACTTCAATTTTAGCCCTCTATCTGAAGTCAGACTTGTAGGCAAACTACAAAAGACAAAAACAACCAGTTTGTACATCTCAATTTTAACACCTATAATACTGCTTTCTGATTACCTATTTGTGTGTCAGTCTCCAACTATATTTTGAACTTTCCAAAAGCTAGTACGAGGTCATATTTATCCCCATCCTCCTAATCCTGGCACAGGATTTGACACGTAGCAGACAGTGAGTCAATAGTGGCTAAGTAAATGGGGAAAAACATCCTTCTTCTTAAAAATAAAAATTGTATGTTAATTATACTTCAATAAAAATAAATTTAAATATATATATGTATAACTTAAATATATATATATATATATATATATATATATATATATATATATATATACACAGAGAGAGAGAGAGAGAATGCATGAAAGAGCAGAAGAGAGGCAGAGGGAGAAGGAGAGAGAGGATACTAAGCAGGCTCTACTTCCAGAGTGGAGCTGGATTTGGGGCTCCCTCTCACGACTGTGAAATCATGACCTGAGCCAAAATCAAGAGTTGGACACTTAACCAACTGAGCCACTCAGATGCCTCAACAATAAATTTAAAAAATGTTTCTGTACTTGACAGAGGCCTCTGCATTTTGGACGAAATTTTATTTTTTTCTATTTCTTAGCAAAATGTAGGGGGTGGGGTCAGATTTGGCATCAAATCCCGACTCACTTTGTAGTTGTTTTACTCTTGCAAGTTAATTGAACGTTGTAAAATAGGAACATTAATAATGACCACTGTGTGGAATTATTGCAAGAAATAAATGAGATAATGAGTGCAAGGATCTCATTCTAGTGTCTAGTATAAACTGAACTCTATTGATATTAGTTACTACCATAATTATTATCATTAATAATCAGGTAAGTGTCTTGATTATCTCTAAGGTGCACTGGGCTCAGAGGCCTTTGGGTTATTGTGTTTCTCTCTTGCTCCACCTGGGGTGAGTGAGCAAATCTTACCTTTAAAAAGCACAAATTGTTCTCCCTTTTTAGGTCTTCAGTAAATTCTTTTTAATTATCACTATTCATGATTTAGCACTTGCTATGTACAAGGAGCAGAATTTAGGACTCCAGTTTTGAGCTTTGTGATGCTTTCACGACAACTCAGAATAGTCAAGAATTGAAATCAGGATGAAGTAAGAACAGCAGAATAGTTGTGTTATGGTTTCTGGGACCAAAGAAAAAGTCAGGAGAACAGGGAGCATGTGAGCAGCAAGGGGGCCTGGTCTTGACTCGGACCCAGGAGAGCATCAGGATCTTCCAACAAGGTGTCTAATCCCTACCAACAGAAAACTCGAGTGGCAGGTCCATACCCCACAGAGGCAGGATTTTCCTTTTTTTTCTTTTTTAATTATAGCGAAAATTTTTGAACATGCTTGAGAGAAAACTAAATTGAAGTATTCTCATCTATCACCCAGACTGAACAATTATCAAGATTTTGTCATGTTTATTTTCCTTATTCCTTTTGTCTATTTTTTAATTGTATGTATTGATTTTTAAAATTTTTTTTAATGTTTATTTTTGAGGCGGGGGCAGGGGGTGAAGGGCAGAAAGAGAAGGACACACAGAATACGAAGCAGGCTCCAGGCTCTGAGCTCTCAACACAGAGCCATATGCAGGTCTTGAATTCACAAACATGAGATCATGACCTGAGCTGTAGCCAGAAGTTTGACTGCCTGAGCCACCCGGCCTCCTCTGTACTGATGTACTTTGAAGCAAATCACAGACATTATGCCATTTCACCTCCATATACTCCACTAACAGTATCTAAAATATATGCATTTTCTTACAATTCATAGTATCATAAATATAAAAAAATGCCAGGATGTAGGATACAGGATATAATATTGAGTCCATATTCACACTGCCTAAATGATATCAAAATGTGTTTTTACAGTTGTTTCGGGTTTTTTTGTTTTTGTTTTTTTGGTTTTTTTTGTTTTGTTTTTCATATCAGGATCCAATAGGATCTATCATTATATTTAGCTGGAACATCCTTCCGATTTTTTTCCCATATCATCAACTCTTTGCAGATACCCTGTGAGTTATCTCTTAGAATGAAAGGTAGCTCTAGAAACTTAATTGGATTCATGTTTTCTTTTCTTTGAAAATGATAGTTTATAATAGATAGATCACATCAAACACACACATGTCTATGTATCTTCATTGAGTGAGGCTAAGGTGATCAGTTGGTTCAGGTTGCCTGATGACTCCATTATAAAATAAAGTTCACCATCAATTTTAACCTAAGGGTTTCATCCATTGATGATGATTGCCCAAATTAATTACTTCATGTGAGGATGCCAAATGACAATTTTTGAATTCTGTCTAACTTTCTCCATGCATTTCCTGGGATTTTCTAAAAAGGACTCCTTCTCATCAATAAAAGCTATTTGGTGACATCAAAATACAGTTCATATGAAAAAGGCAGGAGAAATTATTTCCTTTAAAAGATGGTCGTTTTCAGAAAAAGGAATTGATGCCCTAATAATTTTGAATGGTAACCAATGAATTGCAACCCCGCCCCATTCCTTTTCTTCCTTCTTCCTGTCTTTTCTGAGTAACATAAATTTCACTATACTCAATGTTATCTTAATCAATTATATTTCTTGGTTTCATTAATATTATTATTGTTACTTCTATTAATATTGCTGCTAGATGCTTAAATTTCTCACTTGTGACCAACAAGAGACACTTTGTATTTGTTCCTGGGTCCTTTTGAAAGGACCTGTTAGATTTTAAGATCTCTCTTGTGTTTTGTACAAAAAGTCTCAGATTCATTTGGATATATTTCTTTCTTGAGACTTGAAATCAATCATTCTCCAAATATCACTTGTTCTTTTTGGTGGAGTGTATTATATGAAGGATATAATCTGGGTACTTGGTGCTCTTATACTTATTGTGTTGTCATAGCTTCTATGCTTTTCCAATAGGCAGAACTAAGAAGTACATATTTAAAAACAAAAACAAAAATAAAAATAAAGAACTTGTGTCCACCCTGATATTTTCAAATTCAGAGTTAACATAGCATAATTTTATTTATAGTATTTGTATTCCTTTTTTTTTGAACAGTGAAACTATTAACCCTAACTATTAACATAATTATTTATTTCGAGCACCTAGGTGGCTCAGTGAGTTACGTGACCCACTCTTGGTTTTGGCTCCAGTCATGATCTCATTCATGGTTTGTGGGATCGAGCCCCATATTGGGCTCTGCACTAACAGCATGGAACTGGCTTGAGATTTTCTCTGTCCCTCCCTATCTGCCTCTTCCCTGCTTGTGCTCTCTCTCTCTCTCTCTCTCTCTCTCTCTCTCTCTAAATATAAGTAAATAAACATTTTAAGAAACATAATTATTTATTTGAATTTTTGTAGTGAATGTAGAAACATACATACACATATGGTTCCAATGTAATATTAGCATGATTAAAAAAAATAGTAGACTATTGAATGCTGTTTAGGATTACTTAAAGTCCTACTCATTCTTAGATTATATTCCACTATGGAAAAATAGTAAAATTAGTATGTTTTAAAATCACTTTAAATAATAATTATTTCCTCTGGGTGGTTAAGTCACCATATTTATAATAGAGTTCTATTTTCAACTTTTGCATATTGCTTTCTTTTACATTCCCACTTAATTTTATTTTGCAGTGTTTCTCAATTTAAAACTCTACAACAAGATATATTTACAGAGGTTGCATTCCTTATTTGTCAGAATATTAGTTTTTTTAAATTAATTAGTGTTTTAGTTTGTAATGGAGAATTTCATGGATTATGTATAATTAGATGTTAAGGAAAGAAAATATTTCTTTTAAATTATGATTTTATGAGTGTTTCATACAGATTAATAATAAAAATGTCTCTTAATTTGTTCTTTAAACTATTCTTGCATAGAAACACATTGTGAGATTCTGTGAGCAAAATCTTAAAAAATAATAAAAATATTTTACATGCATTTTTTTTATTGTGGTCAAAAACACATAAAACGAGATCTACCCTCTAAACAAATGTTTAGTGTACTGTATAGTATTGTTAGCTATAAACATAATGCTGTAGCAGATCTCTAGAACCTTTTCAAAATCTTGCATGAAGGGAGTCATATATCCATTGAACAGTGACTCCCCATACTTTATAGCACATAGATAGTAATTTATTTTTTCTTCAGTGTTACCTGGAAACAGTGAGCCACATGTAGTTAGCTACATGTAGAATGTCAATAGTTGCTTCTGGATCACCTGCTACAAAGAGTTGTTTAGGACTTGTAATAGAACTTGCCCATAACAGGTAGATATCACCATTATTATTGTAATATCTACCTCTATAAGACCAAATAAAAAATATAGAAAGATTGTGAGTACTATTTAATATACTGTGTACCACATAATATATACTGACAGTGATAATATAATTATATTGGGTCGTTGGGTGGTTCATTTGCTGAAGTGACTTTTGATTTCGTCTCAGGTCATGATCTCATGGTTTGTGAGTTTCAGCCCAACATCCAGCTCCACACTGTTGACACCCAGAGCCTACTTGGGATTCTTTCTCTCTCTACCTCTCCCCAACTTGTACTCTCTCTCTCTCTCTCCCTCTCTCAAAATAAATAAACTTAAAAAATAATTTATAGTATACTGATGGTTACAAAAGTATAGATATTAATAAAAACCAGCATGTACTGAGTGCAAATAACATGCCTATCACCAACCTAAGTGCTTTTCATGCATTTGCTCATTTGAGCTCACAGTCATCCTGAATAATAATAATAATAATAATAAAATTAAATAATTATTTGTCACAATAAAATTGTATTACTTATAATATATACTTTAAATTATTATTTATATTTATTATATAAATATAATATATATTTTACATCTATTATATATTATATATAATAATTATTTATAATTATAATATATAAATTATATATTTATAATATATTATTATATATTTATTTATATTTTTTATAATTATATAAATTTATAATTTTATATTATATATAAAATATATATCATATAACATATATAAGAAATATATTATATAAAAATATATAATATTTATAATTGTATAAATATATGTATTTATTATATAAGTATTATTTAATATTATAACATATTATTTATGATTATAATAAAGCTTATTATATAATAAAATTATTGTTACTTATTATAATAAAAGTATTGGTTATTGTTATTATTATCCCATTTTACAGATAAGGTTATTGTGCCTCCAAAGACCCAAGAAACTAGCTTAAAATTATGCTAGTATGTAATGTGTCTATGACCTAACCCAAACCTACTTGATGGGAATCATGCATTGTTTTATAATTAAAATTCAGAGAAATTAATCTCTTAGATTACAAAGGTAGTAATAATCGGAATTTCATTCAGTCTGTACTGTTCCAAAATCTGTGCTATTTCTATTCTATCATGCTGTTTCTACTTGCAATCTTGCAAGAGAAACAAGATTAAACATGAAAAGCAGCATACATTCTTTATAATCTAGTGTAAAATGTGTGGATCAAGTTAGAAAGATGTTGGTGACCATTGCTGAGTGCTAACATTTTTTACTGATTCATTTAATAAATATTTCTGAGCAGTTACTACATGACAGGTCCATTTCTTAGGGCTTGGAAAACAGCCTACATTCTAATGAGGAAGTCTGATTTGAACAAATAATCATTTAATGTCAGAGGATGAATCATGCTCTGAAAAAAAATATATAGAGTAAGGGACCAAGAACTACTGTTTTAGGAAACAAGGTTCAGAAGGACTCAGAATGAGACATCTGAGCTGAGACCTGAATGGAATGAGGAGGCAGGTCCTTAGGGAGGGGAAAAGCAAGTACAAAGACCCTGAGGCAAGTTCAGTGTGCATCAGACAGACCCAAAGTGACCCCCAGTGATGTCCCACCTCCTGGTATCCATGACTTTATGTAATTCCCTCCTGCTGAGTGGATGTGGGATCTGTGAGTTGCTTCTAACAAATGGATATAAGAAAGGTGAGATGGGATGTTGCTCCCTTGATTAAATTACATTTTATGACAAAGATGATCAGATGTAACTGCCATGTTTACATTATATTATAAAATATAGCAGACTAGAGTGAGAGACTCCCCTTTGCTGGCTTTGGAGAAGGTCATTCAGCCAAGAACTATGAAGTATCTTTTAGACCTGCAGGCCTCAGTCCTACAACCTCATAGAGCTGAATTTTGCCAATAACCACATGAGCTTGGAAGTAGTCTTAAGAACCTGATTACAACCTTGTGAAACCCTAAGCAGAGGACCTAGGTAAGCAATGCCTGGACCCCTGACTCATGGAAACTGTGAGATAATAAATATGTGTGGTATTAAGCTGCTAAAATACCGATTACTTGTTTCATAGCACTAGAAAACTAACAAAGTATGGTATAGAGAGAGCAGGAATGTGAATTTTACTGGAGAGAAAGTGGCAATGGGAAGGCAGGAGGGAAGGAGGTGGCCAGGCATGAGATTATGAGAGCAGTGCTAATCAAAGCATGGTCCACTAACCACACCCATCTCTACCAGCCCTCCATGACTCCAAAATTAAAAGCAAGCATTTAGAGATGTTTATAGCAACTTGACATTGAACAACATTTAAGCAGTGATCAGTGGACTCATCACATTGAGCATAATATGGTCAAGCATAGGTGTTGATGAATTTACTTAGTCCCTGTTGGAGGAGATATGTGCTGGTATTGATCTGCAAAGAGTTGGTGGGGAGGACTGGTCTTTGTCCACAGATGGTGTTCAAAGAACTGATTTGGAGCTTTACAAGCTAGAACAAGAATTGTAGATTTTATTCTAATAGCTTTAGAAAGTTATTGGAAGTTTTTGAACCAAATTTGTTTTATTGTTTTAATACTTCTAGTTCTTGCAACTGTTCTAGGGAGACCAGTAGTACTGGAGCTGTAGTAGGTAAAAAATATGGTAACCTAGACCATGGTGATAGGATGGAGTGATTGAGTTCTGTTTGAACACAGACCCAGTAAGTACTGCAGATGGATTAATGTAGGATATGAGTGAAATGGAGGAGAAAAGGACATAACAGTAAATTTAGTAAGAATGTATGCATAGAAACACAGGAAAGTCATCTTTCCTCCATAATATGGGTGCATTGTATTTAATTGGAGGAGAATTATTTCCCATTTATCAGGTTTTATAGGATTTAGTAATATTCCACCTCACTTCTTAGGAGGGAGATTGTGGTGGATAAAATTGTAAGGTGGCCCAAAGATTTCTTGCTCCTTGGTATACACACTCTGTATAATCTCTGAGACTAGAAATATAGTGGAATTCTCTTTTGTGATTAAGTTTTGTTATATAGCAGAATTGACTGTAAGAAGGGGAGATATTCTGAGTGGATGTCTAAGAGATGTAGGAGCAAACAGAAGAATCTCCAAAGTCTAAAGCTGGGTCAATTAAAGTAACTAACAAACTAACTAACTAACAAAATAGATAGATGATAGATTAGGTAGTTAGATGATAGATAGATAGATAGATAGATAGATAGATAGACAGATAGATATAGATAGATAGATGATAGATAGATAGATAGATAAATGATTACAATCCAAAGTGTTAAATAAGTATCCATGAGTCCATATGGATATAAATTACTGATAGAAATTAAAGGGTGTGTGCCCTTAATAGAATGTGAAAAGAACGGCATTTTACCCTTGTGGTCCTCCAACTACAAACACATTACTGGCAGTATAATGAGAGAAAAAACATCAGTCAAATCCTAACTGAGGGATATTATACAAAATACCTGACTAGTAATCTTCAAAACCGTTAAGGTCATTCCAAACATGGAAATCTGAGAAACTGTTATGGCCAAGAGGAAACTGAGAAGATTAAATGTAATGTGGCATGCTGGATGAGATTCTGGAATCAAAAACGAACATTAAAGAAAAACCGAGGAAATATGATTAAACATGGGATTCAGTTAATAACAATATATCAACTGTTATATTAATTTTGACAAATATACCATACTAATGAAAGATGTTAATAATTGGGGAACCTGAGAGTGTGGTATATGTGAACTCTCCATATTATCTTCACAATAATTTTATAAATCTAAAGCCGTGCTTAAATAAGAAGCTTATTAAAATCTAGGTCTAGAGTTCAGAGTCAGAGAAGTCAGTCAAAGCACAGGACATATTTGATGTACTATTACGGAGTTGAAAATAGAGGGACCACGGGGTAAGGCATGAAGGTCACCTCTAGGAACCAAGTGTAGCCCCTGATTGACAGCTGACAAGACAATAGGAACCTCAGTCTTAGCAGCACCAGGAACTGAATTCTTCCAACAAGAATGAGCTCAGAAGTGGATTTTCCCCCAGTATCTCCAGATAAGAATTCAGTCTTTCCAACATCTTGATTTCAGCCTGATGATCCCGAGTAGGACTGATGTACAGAACTTTTGAGTTAATAAATAGGTGTTATTTTTAAACCTCTATGTTTGTGGTCAGTTGTTACAAAGCAATAGAAAGCGAACACAGAGAATAGGAAACACTCATCTTCTTTCTACCCACACCTACCATATGTAGACCACCTGCTTTGATGAGTGCAGGAGAAGGAAGCAGGGAAGCCTGACTGCTAATTCCTCACTCCTTTGGGTCAGCCTTCTGCTGAGAGGGCCAGTTCTGATCTCTCCCCTTGGTGCGGTGAGCTAATCAGGGCTGGGGCTGCCCCTGCAGGGTAATGTCTACAGTTGTGGGTGTTAAGTTAGAGTAAGGGAGAGAGAAACCTTGAATACATGACAAGAGCTTCAAGCCATGTTTTTCTCCGTGTCTATACTTTCAGTAACGAAGCTGACATTTTGATCAGAATCTTTTTGGCTCCCAAATTTATATATCAGTTCTTTTTCTGAACTAGAGAGGGCAAGACAGGGTCGTTTACTGAGGTGCTGTTTTAGGGAAGTCAAAAAGAGAGACAAAAAGAAAACCTTTAAAAAAAAAAAGATATGCTCATTATAACTATCAAGGAAAATGGGGTCAGGTTATCGGGGACTGTGAATACCAGCATGAAGCATTTTGATTTAATGAAATAGAAACTGTTTCTTGAACAAGGGTGTGACATGTTGAGAGTGAGGTTTCAAGTCGATTAGTTTTACAGTGCTATGCAGTCCGGGGGGGAGCAGCGATGGAGTGTGTGGAAACAATTATGCCTATGCAAATATTATATAAAATGACTTACCTTTGAGCTTCATATAAAAACTGATCTTGGCTCAGACTGGGACTTGCTTAATAGGCAAGAAGAAAGAATGGTACGAAACATAAAACTGACTCCTTAAAAGCCTGAGACAGGCATGCGTGCTTATGAAAGTTGAATTTTTGCCAGCCAGCTTATAAAAAACAACATGTCATCTCACTACCCCTGGCACTTGCAGCTGTATTTTTATTTCCATTTGTGGGGAAATAATTTTCGAAGAATTTTTCATAATAGTTAAATTCAGCAAAATATAATATCTAAGCGTCATTTAGAGGCCTCAAGTTATCAAACATGGTGGTCATACAGTCCTTCAAAAAGGTACATTTATCTTGACTGGCTGGCTCTTCTCATCTGAAGTGTGAAAGTTGGCCTATTATATTAAAGAATATGTGAATTTTTAATCGCTCTAAGTCATGAAGCTCTGTTGGGGAAATTTTGGACTTGGACACTTAAAAGCTAATAAGGAAAATACTGCTCTAAATCTGCTTTCTTATAGAATTACCACGTTTTAGAGGCCATTTCAGTCATGGATATCCCCCTAGGGCCATGGTCACCCAGATGTGCCACAGAATTGCAAACACAATTCTAATTGGTATCAGAACTCCGACTCCAGGTTCAAGTTAGCTGATGGGTGGAGGTTGATAGTTCGAGGAAACCAAAACATGTCCCAATCCCAACTATACTCCATAGACTTGTGCCTACAGGTTTCAGGGTCTGCTCTGCACCTTACCTCAATGCACTGTGATACTGCTCACATGTCTCCCTGAGGTAAGCTGATATCTTACAGCCTTCTTGATTCTCCTTCCTTGTGGCATCAGGTTCCCAAAAACTTCTCAGTGTTGGAATAGAGGCTAAACTTTTATCTAATATGTAACCTCTAGACTATATAGGATAGTAGTTAAATAGGTAAAATATAGCATTAGATTTCCAGATTTCAAACCCTTCTTCCACCATGTATAACTTCTAATTACCCTAAAATACATTAATTTGCTTCTGGAGCCCTCATTTTCCTCATCTGTTGACTGGGGTAAATAAAATAAAGATGACAAAGCAATATTCAATTCTTGATAAGTTACTCTTGGGAACTAAACACATAACTAGATATATGTATTCATCAGAGTTCTCCAGAAACAGGACCAATACAACATATAGATATAGAAAGAGAGTTAGAAATAAATAGGTTACATGATTATGAAGACTGGCTAGTTCCCAGAACTTCAGGGTGAGTGACAAAGCTGGAGACCCAAGAGAGCCCATGGTTTAGTTCCAGCTGGAGTCTGAAGGCCTGAGAACCAGTGGATCTTATAGTGTAATTCCTTCCTACCTGAAGGTCAGCAGGCTTGACACCCAGGAAGAACCAATGTTTCAATTTGAGCCAGAAGGTGGGGAAAAATGCTGATGTTCCAGTTCAACCACAGAAAGAATTCTCTGTTACTCAAGGAAGGGTCAGCCTTTTTATTCTACTCAAGCCTTTGACTGATTGATGAGGCCCATGCAAATCAGGGAACGCAATATGTTTTAGTCGGTGCATTTTCTTAAATGTTAATCTCATCCAAAAACATCCACACAGAAACACCCGGAATAACGTTTGACCAAATATCTGGGCACCCTGTGGCCCAGGAAAGTTGACGCATAAAAGTAACCATCACAGCCTATACAAAGCACACGTTCTGTTACTGGGAACATGCTTCAAGCATGATCATCATTCTTTTTTGTTACCTGTCACCTGTACTGTGTAACATATTTGTAATATTTCTCAGGTGAGCATTCACAGTCACATGCTGTGGTTGATAAACACAGATGTTTACAGTGGAGAAAAGCTTTTCTAAGATCACACAGCTACTCTGCCATAGGATCAGGCTCAGAATTCAGAACTTACTGGCTACAAAAGCCATGTTCTTACAGCTAAATCATATTGCCTACCTTTCTTTTTAAATAAAGAGCAAACTGAGAAGGGAAAAACCAGAGCCCACAAAACTCCCTGGAAGTTCTCTGGGTTCCAGGGCAGTGCTCTGCCAGTGTACGTGTTTATATATAACCATGTGTGAAGCATCTATGCCATTTTTCTGAGAAGTTGAGTAGGTGGCATGTATTTCAACAGCTCATCTCCACCAAATGAGAGCTATAATATATATTTAAAGATGATGTCAGCTTTTCTAAATATAATTTTCAACTGTGCTGGGAAAAATATAAACTGCAGCACTGTAATAATCAACATATAAATAGCTCCCACATCTTTGCCATGCAAATTTGGATGATATTATGGAAGAGGGCTATCAAAAGGGGCCTTCTGTTACCACGCTTTCTGCTAACCAGTGAGCAGCTGGGACTGATGACATTTTTAGTTAAAGCCAGTTTGGAAAGGTTTTTATCCCATGGAGATAAGCTAAAGCCTCAAAATAAAACAATCCCAAACTGCCAATGTTTGATTGGTTTGACGTTGGAATGGTGGTATTAAATGTCTGGTTTTCTCACAGTTTTAGAGAAAAAATACACAGCTTTCCATTGCCCTTTGACTGCTGACAAACTGAACCTCCAGTTCTTTTTGTTGCAGGAATTTCCTCCACCTGGCAGGGTTCAGGAAGCCCAACCCCCTTCTCCAGGGCTGAGAATGATGTCTTATGCAGACTGAGCACCTGTCAGGCCTCCTGGACAGACAGTCCCCCTACGGGATGCATCAAACACCATGACCCTGGAAAGATATAGATGCACTGGTGATCTCATCACTACAAAAGTCTACTGGGATTCCTTTTGAAGAGATGGACAGATTCCCACACATCACTATCTTAGTTATAGAACCGGACTCTGGGGGACTGTTTCTTTTGGAATGTTGCTAATTCCAGCTAAAGATGGGCAAGCATATATATGGTAGATGTCACAAACAGGTAGTTTCTTGGCTATGTTTGGCCCTGAGACGGGTTTTTTGCAGGGCAAATATAGTGTTATATTTTTTTCTTAGCTTGAATACTTTTAGATTAGGGTTGGGTGGGGGCGGGAGGGGCATGCTCCATATCACTCCATACTCTTCATCCCCTGCTGTCTTATTTCCAGTCTGGCTTATACCTTTATGTTACCTGCCTGTTTCCTGCAGACATTTGAGTTTGGGTCTCCCTTCTATGGAACTCTTGCTATTGAACAAAATGGTGGATAAAGTATTAATCAAAGACTATGTAAACAATAGGCCATCTCAATATAGAAGTTCTCATTTGATCAGGGAGGCATACACATAGGTGCACAGGGAGAAGGATCCCTCCAGGAATACTAGATATGTAAGGATCTTCTCTGTGGGATGAATTATAGCTCTTGCCTTTAGCTATTATAAGTTATTATTCAGTCTCATGAAACATAGTATACCACATTTTTAAGTCAAACTCTCTTTTGCTTTGGTCTGAGCTCTGTACTTTTTGATGAGTTACCTTTCTTTTCTTGGTAAAATATTTTTTTTCATTTATTTTTCTCATAAATAACTACAGTAATTCCTCCTACAGCTGAATGCACTTCCCTTTGAAATGTAATTTTGTCATTCTTTATATCATGACATGGCTCTAATTTTCTACCTCTTTAATCTTGGTATGGTTGTGTGACTTACTTTGGCCAATAGGACATTAGAATATTTAACACCAGCAGAGACTTAAAAAGTGCTTGCTCCTTGGGGATTTACCTCTCTTTCTGCTGTTGGAAACTTGAAGCCACAACATGAATGAGCCCAAGCTAGACTTTCAGAATAGTCAGATGGAGGAGAGCTGAGGGTCTCTGACCAAAAGTCTAGCAACAACTCTACATGTGAATGACGCCACTGTAGACCATCTGGTGCCAGACAAGATGTCGGTTGATGGCTGAAATCAGCTGAATTAACTCACTCCAGAAGAGCTATTCTTTGGACTTACAAACTTTTGAGACATAAGAGAAGCTTGTTGTCTCAAGTCATTACTTTTTGGGATGGTTCGGTATGTAGCAAAAGTTAGCTGATACATGCAAAATGGGATTAATAATAATAACCTTGTAGTGTTTACTGTGGGGATCATAAGTAATATGTATAAGTGGCCCAGAGAAAGTCCCCCATAAATGAGAACTATATTATTTATTAGTTATCAATCTGAATGAGCTCCTCGGTCCCTTAATGTAATACAAATTGAGTTCAGCTTTTATTTTCCTGCTCTTGAAAATCGATCTTGACTCCTGATATTTCTTGATTCTGATGACTTGGTTTTAGTGTTTCTCAAGATGACACTATATCCCCCTTTTACTAAATTCATTCCTTTCAAAGAAGATTAGAGAAAAAGCCCCATCATAGCCCTGACCTACTGGAAGTAAAATTATCAAAAAAGGACAGAGTTAAGTGGGAGTGATTCTCTTCAGATGAGAAACTGAAACCTATATTGAATGTTGAGGCCCCCCAGTTAATTTATTATAGTTGAACAAATCCTTGGGGAGTGTCTATTTTATTCAAGCTATCCATGTATGTTATTCTGCATAAAGGTAGGTGAATGTGCATAATTCTTATCCATCGAGTCATCACGAGTTACCTGAGAAGGCTTATGAAATGTAGCTTCCCTTTAAAACAAACTATATAGGATGCTCTAATACATCATACAAATATATACAATAAGACAACAGGAGTGGACACTAAGACCAAGGTAAGAGACCTTACCATAGTAAAGACAGGCTTGGGTAGTTTTCTCAATTACGTTAAATAAGACTCTTTTAGGGTCACTTTTTCAGAAGATCTAGATAAAACTGGCCAAAAAGGACAAACAAAACAAAACAAAACAAAACAAGGCAGCATAAAACAGAGTTTCACACACATGAAGAATCAAGGGTAGCTGTGACTTGAAAACATGGCCAGATCCACAGGCTCAAAGACATTATCAGGGCTCCCTATTTCCCAGCTCTCTTCTCTGTTTCTCTCTTTTGGCCCATTCCTTCTTAGGTAGAATAGTTTCCAGAAACACACTGAACCCCAAATCCAAGTTTGTAACAAAGTAGTTCCTTCTTAAAAATTCAAATGAAAGCCCTCTGTCTGACTCTTATTAGCTCAAATTGGATCATATATTCATCCATGAACCAGCCACTAAAAATGAGTGGGCTGGTGGGTCAGTCCAACCAAAAGCCACAGCTGGAGAGTAGGAGTGCAGAGGATGTGCTCACCCGAATAGAGGAGGGAGAGTTCTCGACTTCCAAAGTAAAAACATATTCATTTTGGCACAGTAGGATTTTTACTTTGGGGCAACAGCTGGGTGGTTGAGTCAGGGCATTTTGCCTGATAGTTCAATGGATTGACACTTTCAATCAGAAATTAACATATTTTTACTATGTTTTTTTTTCTTTATATCCAACTTCATTTACAAATATAGGCCAACCATTTGGATCTGTTTGATTTTGTATCTGAGAGGAAAAAGCAGAGTTGAAGGACCATTGTGTGTGCTATTAATCCTGTGCATTATATTTCAATAGTGCATTTTTCTCATTTCCCCAAACAAAGACATGACAAGTCCTAGAGTCTTAGCAACTCAGTGGTTACACCTACTCAATTATGTATTTGGCTCACTTGCAGAATGAAGTAATCAGATGAAGCCTGGTACAGACTGGCTTGAAGTAGAACAAATATGAGAGAACTCATCCAACAACATGCCTGAAGGGGGGAAATATCCTTCACTTTCATTGCTAACTCAAAAAGAGCCATAATTGAATGGTGCCACTTCATATTTCACAACAGGATAGGAGTTGGGAATATAAACAACCAAGGTGAGGCAGAATTCAGAAGGTAAAAACTAGACATGACTGTAGGCAGGACCCAAGAATAAAATAGAAGGCAGAACTAGACAAGGAGCCAGAGAGGACCCTGAAATGAAGCCATCAATCATCCAGGAAACACACAGGTGCTGGCAGTCTAGTCAGGTTTAGAGGATTAGGTGGGTCTGAGAACAGAAGGCCTCATCAATGGGATAGATTTCAAAATGAGGGTGTTTGAGGCCCAGGCAACCTCATGTTTTGTGGATGGTTTTTGTTTTGGTGCCAAGCTTACAATTTGGATTAGACTGTGACTGTGGGGGAAGGTGAGCTGCATTAGAGGAAAGTGAACAACAGAGATGGAATAGAGCAGATACATTCCACTTCTCATTGCCATTGACCACTTCCTCCACATCAGACATACGCACACACACACACACACACACACACACACACACACCCCTCCCCATACCCCACACATACCCTCAATTCTCCTGGCTAGTATCTACTTGTTTTTCAAGACTCAGCTAAGCCATCATATTCTTCAAGAAGGTTTCCATGGCTAACCCATCTCACTCTAAGAGTTCCCATGGCATTCGCATTTTATTTACTAATTGTATTTTATTTACCTGCTCCTCTGTCTCCAGAAGCCAGAGACCATAAGTCAATCACCATTTTATCCCCACGATCTAGAGTAGTGTTCATTCAGTGCTGTGTTTTGCTTTTAATAAATCACCAAGTTTAAGCTATGTTCACCTCAAGTAGTAACACCAAAGCAATGTCCATTTGCACAGTGGATGAAAGAAGAGTATGATGCCATTGCCTTCCATGCTTTTCAAACTGTGCCAAATGAAACTTATGTCCTTGGCACAAATTCCAAAATATTTTAATATATAAATTTATATTATTTATGGGCAGATATAAGAAAAATTAAAATACGTGCCCAAATACAAAGGATACATCAACAATTAAATATGCCTTTTTGTATTTGGTAGTTCTTCTCTAGATAAGATAATAAAATAATTTCCCAAGTGTGATCTCATTCCTGTTTGAAAACAAACTGATAAGCCAGAGCTCTATAACATTAAACAAATCACCTCACTTCAGATGCAAAATAAGAGAATCCATTTATGTTCTATATTTCTATTAAGCCAGCTTTTTTTTTTGTAAATTTATTCTTCATCCCTAATTGTACAAGAATCTTCCAAAGGAATATTGAAAATAAATACAGCTTTTCTATTACAGTGGTTCACACATTTTAATGTGTGGTGAGACCAGTTGGCTGTGAATGAAGATTTCTGGGGTTTCATTACAGTGATTCTGACTCAGTTGATAGAGGGTTGAGCCCAGGAATCTGAATTTTTAAAAAGCATCCCAGGTGATATTGATTCAGATCATCTCTCGAAGACCATTCCTTTAGTACCACTGTTTCCTTTATTCCTGTCTTCTTTGTGTATGTCTCTTATTCTCCCCTGACAATCCTTCAAGAAGATGCATGAGTTAGAGAATGAATGGATGAATGAACAAATGGATGAATTAACCAACAAATATAAGTGTCTCCAAGGAGCACTTATGGTTGTTTTTCTGTCATCTCACATATTTAGAGACTGTCCAGCCTCAGGTCTAGGCCAGGACTAGCACAGACTTGCTGAAGAAAAACCCCAGCTGAGAGTGTTATTAATAAGTCCAGGAGGGAAGAAGACATGATCAGGAAGCAGGTAAGAGAGGGGCCCACAGGAGATTGTTAGCAGAGGCTGACGTCCTAACACATAATAGGCAAGAGCTGCCGTTCAGAATGAGCCCATGGGAGACGGCTGGTTCTTTACCACGGCCAATTTAGTTTCCAGTTAAGAAAGTTACTGGCCGTAAATTTTTTTTTTTTCTGGGTTGAACTGGTTCAATTCAAATATCTAGCTGGAAGAGCTTCTTGTTAACTGAAGTAGCCTGGCATCACGGTATGGAAACAGAACACAGGTAATAATAATTAGTATACTGCTAAGTTGGTCTTCAAAAAATTTGGCATTGAAACAAAGAGAAATTAATACTTAGATTTTACAGATGTTATGGCATAAAAAAAAAGGTGGTAATACTAGAACTTTGTACTTAGAAATGATACTTCTCTCCGAGGTGTGACTTGGAAGTGTGGGTGTGACAAGAAACCTCTATGGGTTCCACCCCCAAGCTGTCTTAGACTCATTTTAACTGGTTGTTAATGGTTGTGCTACAGTGCCTAATGGGACTTGATCCAAGAGGACACCTGCTTTCTCTCCTGCTGTCACTACAAGTACATCTTCCAATTGGCTCTCCCTGACAGTGCAAGGCTATTGGTTTTAGCCAGTGGCCTTCATTTTTCCCACCAATGTTGATGCTACATGGTTACTTTCCTACTGCCCTCTGAGCTCGGCTTTCCCCTTTTGACATGACTTCTGCCCATTACTGCTCCATCCAAAGTAACAAGTCAAGGAGATTTTTTGAACAAAACTAAGGACCCCTCCTCTCTACCATTCCATCTGGGAACTTCAGGAACATCTTTGACCCTTTTTTTTGCCTCCCTGTCATTTACCAAAGCTTTCATCATAAGGTTGCTCTTCCATTTCATCCCTCCTATTTCTACCTTAGTGCTGGCCTATATTGACCCATTCCTAAACAGTGGACAAGTGCAGTAACTTCCTAAGTGGTTTGCCTAGCTTCTGCCCACACTCATGTACCCCCTTGCCCAGTTCCAGAATACACTTTTAAAAACATTACTTTTGTTTTGTTGACATTGCCTTTGGAAACTTTCAGGTGAGTTCTACTATGCTCAACTAAGTTTGCTTTGACCGATGTTTACCAAGCCTCCATGACATCCCTGTTTTGGGACACGTGAGAGACATGCAGATGGATTACAGAGCCAGCAGAAGAAATAGGCTCGTAAAGAGATAGTTAATGTGCACTTGGTAGATTTAATGGCAGGAGTAGACCTAGAGGTTTATGAAAGGCTTCCAGAAAAAAGCTATATTAAAAAGAATCTGAAAGAATTAATAGAAAGTGGCACAGGAAGGGGAGCAATGGCATTAGTACATTGTAAAAAAAAAAAGGGGGGGGCATGGAGAAGAGAATGAACAGAATTCTTTGAGGCTGCAGCAGGTATTTCAATGCAGGTTAGAGATGGACATGAGATATAACCAGAGCAGACTCAGATAGTAGACGAGTCTGACAGTAGGCTAAGGAGGAGAACTTTAGCATCATCTGAAGCTAGTCCTTATCAAGCACAGTTGACCTCTGAACAACATGGAGGTTAGGGGCACTGACACCCCATGCAGTTGAAAACCTGTTTATAAGTTCTGATTGTCCAAAGCTATTAAATGATAATAGCCTACTGTTGACCAGAAGCCTTGCCTATAATATAAACAGTGAATTAACACATATTTTGTTTTAGATATTGTATATTGTGTTCTTACAAAAAAGTAAGCTAGAGACAAGAAAATGTGGTTAAGAAAATCATAAGGAAGAGAAAATACAAATATAGTACTGTAGTATATTTAACCCCAAAACTCTGCGTATGAGTGGACCCATGATGTTCAAGGGCCAATTGTAGTAGTCAACTTAGTTCTCACCTCCACATCATGTGATATTCACTAATGTGATGATGGTTTATAAAGCTATGAGATAACATAATACTTTTAGATGGCAAATAATTCAAAATACAGTTTTTATGTTGTGATAAACAGATGTTTGTGGTCTGTATCACAATTTTTTTAAATTTCTTTAAAAAACTAAAATTAAAAAAATCCGGCTTCTAATAGATTACACTAGACTAGATCCTAGTATCTCTTGATCCTTCACTCTCTTGTGCTTTTAAAAGTAAGAAGGGGCTGAGAGCTATTGGAATTAATGATTCCAATAAAAATGCTGCTCTACCCAAGGTACTCTACCTGAGGGGAGTGAGTCCAAATGGACACATGAATGTGATTCAGAGTGGTTCTTGACTCTAGAGCAATGCAAGTTTCTTGATTGCAGTTGTGCACATTTTTCTGGTGACAAGTTTTTTTTATACTCATAGCAACCCCAAATAGTCAGGGACTTAAAAAAAAAAAAAGAATAGATGGATCACAGTTCACTACAAAAAAAATTAATAAGTAGATGGATAGATAGATGGACAGAAGGTAGAGCAGATGAGTGAAAGAGAAGTTGAAAAATAAGGTACCAACTTGTCCTTTCTTTCTCATGTGTCTTTGCCTTTTTCCCCTTAGAATATCCTTCTACAGCATTTTTTAAATTTATTTTTTATTTTTATTTTTTTGCCTAGAAAAGAGACAAGCCAATTTTTATACGTCTGAGTTCTTCAGAGAACAAGAAACACTCTGGAATTTTTAGTGTTTATTTTGTGCATCACAAATTTGTTTCTTTTTACAAACAGCTTTGAGTGTGATATTTTCATTCACCCGCAATTCATCCCTTCTCCCAAGTTGAAAGACCATTGAGAACAGAAATATTATCTTACTCTTTGTAGCCCAAATATAGCCTAGCACTGCTTCTTTCCAGAGGTAGTGAGTAGTGGATTTTACATATAAATCATGGACTGTTTTCAGT
Source organism: Acinonyx jubatus (assembly GCF_027475565.1). Classification (NCBI taxonomy): domain Eukaryota; kingdom Metazoa; phylum Chordata; class Mammalia; order Carnivora; family Felidae; genus Acinonyx; species Acinonyx jubatus. The sequence continues at coordinate 186,492,869 of NC_069382.1, forward strand.
TTTCTTCAACAATATGTATTGCATATATTGTGCTAGGTTCTGGTGATATAAGATGTCTAGAATACAGCCCTAGATCTTGAGGTGCTTGATGACTTCATTCAAAAATAAATCCTTAATAGATCCCATAATTTTACTTCGATATTCCCCCTATTTTATATTCTTCAGAAACACATTTTATAGGGGTCACATTTTCCTTAAGAGTGAGGTATAGATGATAACATTCATAGGAGAGTGAAGCTGTTTACATTTAACAATTACTCAGAGAAGTATTCAAAGAGGGAGGAAATGAATACATTTCAAAGTTTTCAGGTCACTTTTCCCTAATATCTCAAAGTACCACTCTAACTTTTAACTTTACAATATAATGTGTCCATTACTGTGACCACTTTTTAATGGCATTACTGATATAGTTCCTATTGAATTCTGGGACATCTGCAAATAAATATAAATAGGTGCTGATACTTCCTCCTTAACAACTGATGTCTATATTCTAAAAGATGCAGAAGCAGCAGTTCCTGTATATTTTATATTATTATGCCATATATTAAGGAAAGTTGAGCCTGAAAATTGAGCCTGTAGTTTAGGACATTTCTAGCATAATTGAATTAGTTATTCTAATTATGCAATTAGAATAACGTATAATTGTAGCAGGTTCCTTTTTTAACTTCTCAAAGTATACTCATCCATTATGAATCCTATCCATTATTTATATTTATAAGGATATTTATACATAACAAAGATGCTATTTTGTAAGTAGCTCAAGAGTTGTTTTAACCGACTGATGCTGATATTAATAAATCAGTATACGAAGCTGTTGAGAACCAGAATGGAACTCTATGAAATCACAAGCGTATAAGAAAAGGAAGTGGGTCTGTATGCCCTGGAGTCTACATCCAGAGAGCACTAGGCGTATCCAGCACTGCCAGCTACAGCTCTGCTGAACCTGAATGGACCGTGTGACTCCATTCTCTGCGCATCTTCAACCCATTTGGCCTAGTCAGAGCATTTACTTGTCACTTACCAGCTAGCTTGAAGAGTTGAGTCATTAAGTTTCTGCTACCAAGAATTTCAGAAATTTGAAATTGGAGCACTGAGAGACAGAAGTTGCATAAGAATGGGTCGTACCCTGAAGAATCTAGGATAGAGACTATCAGTTTACAGCCGTGTGCACAGCAAGCACAACAAAGTGGTCAAAAGTTCATGGAAACAGACCACGTCAAGGTGACCTCTGAGAGAGAGAAAAGCAATGGCAGCCTTTGCTAGTCGATTTCTGAAGTACCCATCTCCCTTCTATTTTCCCACTCTGGTGGAGCAGTCTTACTCAAGAGGCTGATGGTGCAAGATACTCACTTCCTCAGCCTTTCTTGTAGCTAGAAAGTGGGTCTTTGGGCCATTATTAAACCTCAGACCTCAAGAAAATATATGGGGGACTTCTTCGAGAGATTTTATTCTGATCAACAAGAAGCACAAGAAAAGAAACTGCTCTTCTTGTCCTCAGACAGAGTTAGGTAAGGATATCATGCCTAGAACAATAGTAGCCATCTTGTAACCATGACATGATAAATCAAAGTACCACAGTCTACATAGTGAAGATAGTCGAGTGGAAGCAGTTAAGAGAGCTCTGATCTCTAGTGATTTTAAGTTCTGATCCAATCTGTCTATACCTGAGGTTGTCTTTAGACTTCTTGATATGCATGATAAGGGATACCCTGTTTTTCTAGCCATGGTGCTTGGGCATACCTTAACAGCCATAAGCATCTGAATTCACAAGTTGTCTTATGCCCTGATCTTTAAGTCTCAAGTGAATCTATCTCCACACAGCCCTGATGAACTGTGATTTTCTTTCATATTCTCACAAAAGAAGCCCCCCACCCCTTTGCTATTTCTTCCCATGTGTTTCTACTCCTTGCAAATAGACTGGCCTTGACACGGGCTTTTAGTGATACATTTTTGAAGTTAAAAGCTTTGACTATAATGACAACAGAGTTCAGTTGTGTTGCAACTGTAACCAGAATACAGGTTAGCCAGGCCAGCCTTTCTGGTTATGTAGCACACGCTATTTCAAAACCTGGTTGGAAAATAGAGATGTCATTCATTGATGAACTATTCAGTGCTATATAAGAAATGCTATAATAACCGTTTTAAGAATAACTTCAATGCACACGGTGGCATTGTTTAACCTACCGTAAAATTGCAGCATAATACCCAATGAAAAAGGGTCCAAGTGTTCAAAGAAGGAAATCAGAATGGAACCTGAATATATTTAATAACTATTTGAACTTTTTTTGCAGGGAAGTCATTTAATACTTATCCATTTAGATCCCTTTAAAAGGAAGCGTCTCTCCCCAAAGCCTCTCTATTATGAAGCTTCAGTCTCCAGATTGCCAACTCCATTGTCCATAGAGCAGAGCGTGCTTGGAAAAACCTGCCACGTAAGCAAGTTCTCACAAGCCTGGGGAGAGATTAAGCACTGCTATGTGTAGCTACTTCCAAAGATGCCTTGGCTTCTCCCGCTTCACTGCTGCTGTGAAGTCGACAATCCTGGAAATGCATTTTGAGGCAGGGAGTTTTCAAAGTGACAGGCTTAAAAAATACAATTCACCTTTTGCCCTTCCCCTCCCAGCTGCAGGATACTAGGCCTCCTTAGAACTCAGTTTTGTAACTCTGAATATGCACCGATATCTTAAATAAATAGGCTAATCTCTCCTGGGTCACAGGTTTCCAGTTGTAGTTTTTAGTCTAAACTCCCCCCTTTTAAATGCAGATGATTACATGGGAGTGTTTGTGATTGAAACAAAAAGAAAGGCCATCTTTCATATCTCCTAGTTATACACTCTAATCTCAATTTTCTTACGAATTCAGAGAAATAATTAATAGCAGACTTGAACTGGCTCCAGAATTTCCTCTTACCCAAGCTGTTGCTCACTCAAACAGAGAGGAAATCAAGGGGAATAAAAAAGCATGGGAAGGGAAATCTGTCTTCATTGTTTCTCAATTTCGTGGTCAAGAAAGACCTGGGTAACTCGTTATAGTGGAGACAGGAGATACGAATTCTCAGTTCACTTCTGGTACCAATCAGGTTTATGACATCGGTCACTTACACTCTGTTTCCTCATATGTAAAATTAGAATGTTAGACTCCATAATCTCTAATAACTCTCGAATTTTGGAGTTCTTTTTCTTGATAAAATGTAATTTCATTGTTTTAAGGGAAGGCGCAGACATTTTGGAGCCAGAAAGCCTAAGGTTGAAACCTACTTTCAAATTCTTCCACCGTAGATCTCTGGATACAAACGTTATCTGCTCAGAAACTCCATTTTCCCTTCTGTGAAATGGAAGCGACTATCATAGTGTTCCAATTATGTTAGAAAGAAGAAATGGCATCGCATATGGAATTGTATTCATTAAGTTACATAACATTTTATAACAAACTTTCTATCTCAATAGCTAGCATAATTAGTAGTCTTTAAGAAAAAAAAGCACATGGAATATAATTAGCTTTAAGGAAAATCATATAAAATGTAATTATTAATTACTGAGAAACAAAAATCAACCAGCTGAAAGCTGTTTGCTCAGCTTCTTTATCTAACTTGCTGCTTTAAGCTAGAATGCCTAGTTTTCACTTGCTAATTCCCAGGCCACAGGATGAAAGGGACATGCGCAAAGGAATCAGGAGCTCAGCATCCTGATAAAGAACAATCTAAATAAAATGTATGATCATGAGGCAAATGGCACTTCCAGATCAAGCCCCCAGCCCACTTTTCCAACCTGATGCCATGCCTCCAACCCCCCTTTACAGAGAAATCAGTAATGCTAAAAAGTAGCTGTTTTTCAGTACTTTTGTTTACAAAAGTAGCTGTCTGAGGAAACTGAGGCACAGAGTTTGTTTTTTTCTGAAGGTCACTCCTCCGTTTAGTGCAGAATCAGGACTTGAGAGTCAGATGATTCCAGCCACAAGCCTGCTGGAACCCAGCACTGCCATCTGAACACCGTGCCCCCTGCTCAGTGACGACGCCTGGATTTGCAATGCTGATGCCAGGAAGCATAAGGAGAGCCTGTGCAGGACACTTCTGCACAGCTTGGGTCTGAAGTTCAGGCTGAGGGCAGCTTGCAGCAGGTTGGAGATGGACTTGTGGAGAATGTTTGTATGTCCCACATGTTTGGCATAGCATACACCTCTACTCTCTCAAACTTGGCAGAAAAGCCGGAATGCCCTGGCTTCGGATGACTCCAAATTTGCACGTATTGTTGATATTGATGTTCTCTCCTCTGGATGGGGATGACAGACGTCTTTTGTCCAGATCTGGCAGCCGTTCAAGAGCAGAGCTGCCTCTCGCTGGATCCATTGTAGCTGCCAGCACCACAGACCCCTCAAAGCTACCTCAGCAATGTAAATGCCCTTCTTTCCTCTGTCTTCACGATTATGCCTGAAAGTATTGAATAAGCTGAAATGCAGTGTGATTTATGAAGGAGCTGAACCCCAAAGAGTTCTGAATCCTCCCATCCCCCATGGGGAATGGGAGGAAGAACAGAACTAGCTACGGTGATAGGCCAGAGTCTGGCACCAGAGTTGGATTCCCAGGGGCCATAACCACCAGGGCAGTTGGGAGCTGCAAAAGGTAGGAAGCCATCCAACATCAAGCTAAACAGAGGGAGCTGGGAGTCAAATGCCAGAGATAACAACTGCACCCTGAATTCAAGGAGGCAGAAGAAGAGAAGAACATTAAACGTAAGCACAGCATTGCACGTGTTGACTAGGTGACACGTGCTGTCCTATCTAGTTTATATGAATTACTTCATTTACCCTGCAGTGGCCGCTGTCGTCTTCCATCAAAGAAGGGGCAGCAGATGCTGTGGAGCGTTGAGGATCCCCACTGAGGATGCAAAGCAGAGGGGTGCCTGCCAAGTCACAGGACTTCACCACTTGCAAAACACGGCACAGCGGGGCGGGCGCCTGGGTGGCTCAGTCAGCTGAGCGTTGGACCTCAGCTCAGGTCGTGATCTCTGGGTTCGTGAGCTCGAGCCCCGCCTTGGGCTCTGTGGTGTTAGCCCGGAGCCCACTTCGGATCCTCCATCCCCCTCTCTCTCTGCCCCTACCCTGCTTACTCTCTTTGTCTCTCTCTCAAAAATAAATAAACATTAAAACAAACAGACCCACAGATGCAGCTGGTTTGCACAGGCTGATTTGCAGTCAGTCTGAGGATGGGCTCCAGGCACGGGAAGGAAACAAGGAAATTGCTGAGGGCAACCTCCCTCGTGCTTGGAAAGCATCACTTAGTGGATCTCTTAAACTGACTTTAGGGTCAAGGCGAAAACAAAAAACAAAAACAAAACCAAACCCAAAAAGGTTATGTGGAATCAATGTTATTATACCGAGTCAGTCCAATACAAAGGGCAGAAAGTATGAAATATATATGCCAGGTATTCATAAATGAGATAATAGCTTTTTATTTTATTTTTGAAGTAAGAACATGTATCTCTGAAATGGTTTCTGCCATGAAACTATGAGCTCTAAGAGATGGCTTATCTTTTAGTTACCTTCACACTCATGTGTGAGGGAATGCATTAAATGAGATTTATAATTCTCTTCTGAGGAACATGTAAATCTTCTTTATTTTACTTATTTAAAATATTTTCAAACTTTGGGGCACCTGGATGTCTCAGTCAGTTGAGCCACTGACTTCGGCTCAGGGCATGATCTCACGGTTTGTGAGTTCGAGCCCCACGTTGGGCTCTGTGCTGACAGCTCAGAGCCTGGAGCCTGCTTGGATTCTGTGTCTCCCCCTCTCTCTGCCTCTCCCATGCTCATGCTCTGTCTCTTTCTGTCTCTTAATAATAAATAAACTTAAAAAAATTAAAAAAATATTTTCAAAATTTCAATTTTTTGTATTGTGTTTGGCATATGTTGTTATATTTAGACTCTCCACAAATTGTTAGATGGCAGTCACAATCATGGCCCTAAATTCCTGGGACCTGTGACTATGTTACATTACCTGGCAAAGGGGAATTAACTATCTGATCTTTACCAGTATCTGATGAGTTTCTCATCCCATACCTTTGATATCTGATCACCCTGACTTGCCTTCAGCAAGAATCCTGTTAAATTGGTTTAGCAAGAATCCTCTTATCCTTGATGTCTCTGTTTAGGGATTTTCTCACTCGGCTCCTTGGCTATAAATCCCCACTTACTTCTTGTATTTGGAATTAAATTTGGTTCTATAGTGAAAACTTTTCTCCCCTATTGCAATAGCGACGGAATAAAATCTGCCTTTACTACTTTAACTAGTGTCTGGCTCTGATTCTCTTTATAGTACCAACAACACCTAGCTAGCATCTGATAGAATACCCGTGACATATCTCAACCTTTGACTATCTATCGGTGCAACACCAAAGCAGTAAGTTGAAAGTGAAACACTAAGGCAATTATATATTTATTTTTTGTCTGGTGTGCTCAACTGCCTCTTAATTTATTTGAAAGATTGCCCTCATTTGAGCAATGAATCAAATTTTAATACTTAAATAGTTATTTCAGTTTCCACTATAAGCAATCAACCCAATTTATTTATTTTTAAAAAATTTTAATGTTTATTTTATTTTTGAGAGAGAGAGACAGAGACAGAGCTTGAGCAGGGGAGGGGCAGAGAGAGAGAGAGAGAGAGACACAGAATCTGAACCAGGTTCCAGGCTCCGAGCTGTCAGCACAGAGCCTGACTCCGGGCTCGAACCCATGAACCATGAGATCATGACCTGAGCCAAAGTCAGAGGCTTAACTGACTGAACCACCCAGGCGCTCCTCAACTCAATTTAGGGAGTGATGGGAAATAATTTTGATATGTTGAGTTTCCCTTAATTAACCTGTCAACATTAGGTAAGACAGTAAGGAGAATGAAGAGTTTACAGAAAAGGAGGGCTGTTAGAAAGCACTTGAGATAATCCACACAAGAGGTGGTAATTGCCAGAACCTGGATTGAGGCAGAAGGCTGGAAGGGATGACACATTTCATGAATGTGACAATATCCTTAGAGTTTCACTCCCAGTGACCTGGTTGGACTAAAAGAACGTAGGAGCTATTGATGGTTCCCAGGATTCAAGCCTTTGCAACAGAAAGATGGTAACATTCACCAAAAGGGAGGTCAGGCAGATGAGCTATTCTGGTGGCTCTGAGAATGAGTTCAGGTTTTGATATGCGGAGTTAGAGACACAGCAGGATGTTAAGGAGGGGATGATCAACAATTCCATGGAAGGAAAGTTTACAGGAAGGTAAGAAAAGAGGGTTCAAATAGAGTCTGGGAAAAGACCTGTAGTAAAGAGGCTCAAAAATGAGGATTCAGGGAGGAATGAGTTTACAAAGGAAAGGAAGAGTACAAGTGAATACTGGAGAGAGGTCAAGAATGATGAGAATGTCTGGGATTGTAGCAATATTTTCTCCCCCTGAAGCAGCAGTTCTGGGAAAGTGGTAAGGGTGGAACACATTTTGCAATTGGCCCACCAGTAAGTGTGTTCAAGGATGCAGAGAGAGTGAGAGAAAAATACACTTCCAATAATTTCAGAGGGATATTTGGAACAGGAACTTCGTAAGGTGGTAGGAATGGTGATTTCATCTGTTTCTGCTAAATCCATATACTGCATTGTTATAGGACAACGCTAATAAAAGAGACACAAATATTAAAATTGAGTGATCAGTTACATTTACAAATTCATGCATTCACAAACCAATGGTAGGACCCTATTATCTTTCAACATATACAAATCAAAGTTTGTATTCCTTTAAATTCATTCAAAATCTTTATCAAATTCTTTCCTCCAAGAGGAGAAGTATGTGGCAATATTTTCTTTGTAAAGCAGTTAAGGGTTTTGATACAATTGGAATAGCAGTCCCCAGGGTATTATCTGACCTCCAAGCCTTTCATTTTGGGGAGCTTGATCCACTATTTATGTCAACTGAAACATGGAATTTATCCCAATAAAGAGAAAAGGCCAGATCCTTAAGAAGTTGAAAGCTCCGACTGATAATTCATGTCACCAAGAGAAACTTAAGTTCTGTGCTGCATAGACCAACTCACCTTGGAAGGCTTGGGGATCAGACAGCCAGCTCTAGAAAACCACAGAAATTTTAGCTGAAGACTATAATTTCAGGCAAGGTTGATGAAAATCTAGATGGTGATCTGTGCCTTGTTCCTTTCAGAGAGCTACACAGTGATTTCAACCTTCGGAATAGACCATTAATGAAGGGGGGAAATGGGCAGAAAAATGTGTGATACAGACGAAGCGCACAGTGTTAGTAGAAAATACAGGTGGGGTGATCCCAGTGGTGAATTATCTAAAATTCCTTATGCCAACTCCAGCAATGGAGATAATTTCTGGCAGTATGTGTATCTCAAAGAGGAGCCAATAGCCACATGATGATTATTATAGCATATCCATGTGTAGCTTGGAATACACAAAACAAAACAAAAACGGGGCTCTTTGGGCTCAAATCAGGTAAAATAACTTATCCTTTATTCTATTTCTTCTTGACCACATTGTGCTATAATGTTTTTAATTTGTTGGATTTTGCTGTAGCTTTCCTTTATGTCCACATAGACAGAAGGAATTCTTCCTTCAAAATACTCTGTATGCTTTACTGTAAGAGCATACTTTCTATTTTCTTTCTTTCTTTCTTTCTTTCTTTCTTTCTTTCTTTCTTTCTTTCTTTCTTTCTTTCCTTCTTTCTTTCTTTCTTTCTTTTAAATGTTTTTGTCCCTGTGCAAAACCGAATTCCTCCAGAGTATAGGTCATGCCTTCAGCTTGGAGGGGCTCAAAACACATTTACAGAATAACCTTAATAGAACCAAAGAACTACTTCCTAAAGCAATTTCTATGCATATAAAGAGTTGTGGGCTTTTTTTTTTCCCTCTGACTTTCACAAAAATAAAGGGCTAATATCACCAGCGGGCAAATTTTGTAAAATTACTCTCCAAAGTGCTTCAACAAAACCTGCCAACACAACTCAAACCCAAACTTCCCCCTTCCCTGCTTTGTAGCAAAGGGCCTCCCTGGGACAAGCTGCCAGTCATGCAGACGAGAGCCAAATTGTTTAGTGGATTTGGGAAGTGGACAGATGTTCTCCTGGGATGATGGAGACAGGCACCGCCACATACATTTTCACTTGACGTGTTAACCAATATTCTTAGCCAATTATTCAGAGGCGACCAGCAGTTAATGCATGCAAAGGCAGGAGCTAGAATCATCACTCATGGCTCCCACTCAGCCCCAAACTCCTGCCAAAGTGCTAAATTCCTCCCCTGCTCTGAAAGACACGGAGTTCATTTTGTGTGCCCTTGGATGTGCTTCTTGAGGATTATATTAGAACATCTAAAACTGATTATGAAATGGCCATCACGGATGAATAAATAAAAGAAAATAAAGCAAACGCTGAGGATATATGTCTCAAAATACTGAACGGGAAAGAATGGGTTTTACATATGAGAATGCATTTGAGGTCTCAAAGGTAATTACCCCGAGGCACTGCAATAGTGCAATAAAAACAATAGCAGCTGGGCCACACCAGTGATATACTATGGTAACTGCTATTGAGCTAATTTGCAAAAGAAATATGATGTAATAAGATTTATCATTTTTAATGGAAAATAGAAAAAAAAATTTAAAAGGATGATGTGGTCCATTTCATTCAGAGAAATGACAGCAAAAGAAAGTCAATGACTAGAATCCTTACTGCCAAGCCTCTATATGCACAATGCCACGTATCTCTGCCATTGGGCTTTAAAAGACGCAAACTTGGACCTGTACCTGGAAAATAAGAGACTGGAGGGATGTCAACCTTGTTTTCTAAGAAGCTTACAATCTAAGAATCTTTTTAAAGTAGCTTGTTATTTTAAGAAAAAAGGGCAGCTTATTATTTCTGGGGGAAATTGTGCTATATTAAAAGTATATACTAGCCATTTCTATAATTGTTTTTTTAGACAAATGTATCCATGTGGCAGAATATATAGGATTGTATCTCTTAGTGTCCAGACAGTAAAACAGAAAGGCTCTGAGTTTGTTTTTGTTTTTTTTTTTCCCAAAATAGGCAATAAAATAGGGGTAACTGATCAAGTGATGGTGGCAAACCAAATAAGGGACTGAGCCACCCAGAGATGGGCAATTGCAGGAAGTGGGAGGGAACGGTAGACATGGAGCCACAAGAAGCTGGGGACACCCTGTAACACTGCCCCATGGAAGCTGTGACCGGGGTAAGAGGAAGTGAGAAAAGCAAGAGCCAAAACCACCACAGAGACACAGGCACGGCATCACAACTGCAGGCAGGAGAAGTGGGAGAAATATCTTGCTTCTCCCTTCCTCCCACTCTCAAGTCTCCTGCCGTGCTCCCTATTGGTGAACTCAGACAGGAACTGGCCAGCAAGGGATGCTGGGACACAGCATTTTAGACACAAGGTCTGTTCCAATACAGAGCAGGGCAGAGCAAAGATGAGGAAGGGAAGTGAGAGCAACCTGGGGAAAGACCGGCACTGTTTCCAAAGACTAGCCTTGCCAACCACCCATAATCTCTCTCCCGGATGATGGCCACAGTCTATAGCAGCTCTTCCTTAAGAAACTCTGATCTCTCCCTAATCTACTTTGTATTCTGCAGAGAGATTGATCTCTTTAAATCCCCCATCCTGATGATGGGGTACTCTGATCCCTTTGAAATCCTTCACTGTCTTCTTTTGCACTTGGGAGAAAGATAAAATCCTTTGTGTGACCCACAGGCCCTTCACGAAGTGGCAGGGCCACCTCTCCAGGCTCATCTCATTTAGTTCCCCATTACTGTTTGAACTGCAGTGGCTCTGGTCTTCTTGACACGTATTCACTGATTCATTCGCTCATTCTGCAAAGCTTTATCAAGGGGTTACTTTCTGCCAGACATTCTTCTTAATTCCAGAGCAAGAGCAGTTAATAAAACAGATGCAGTAGATATTTCCCCAAAGTATGTATATTTTGTGTGTGTGAATGTAGAAAGACAGGCACTAAATAAGACACAGATATAGATTATTTAAGGCAGTTAACAGTGCCGTGAAGGATGCTTTCATGTACAAAAACAGCCACATTAGGAAGTCCTTTCTAATCATGTGACATTTGGGCAAAGATCTAAAGGAAGTAAGGGTGCACCTCCTATGTGATAGCTATATATGCTATATGTAGGGGATGAACTTACCAGGCAGAGGAAAGAGCAAGTGCAAAGTCCTTGAACAATAAGTATAAAATTCTAGAACTTTCCATGTCACTACTTCAGAAAAGGATTTCATACTTTCCTCTCACCCTGTGTTGATCAGATCCTTTAAAAAAAATGTCTGTAAGATAAAGTTTCTTGCATAGTTTCAAATGTAAATTGTATATTCACTGGTATGATAAGTTGATAAACAGTTACCTCAGATCCTTGACTGCATACTCTAGGATGGTGGTGACTGGATATCTCTTAGAAAATAGGTTTGCTGCATAAAAGAGAGGAATCAAGTACAGTGACTTCAGAAAGACCAAAGCATATTTTTCCTGCATATAACTGTTGTGATGAGTCTGACAGTTCATGATGTCAAGAACCCAGGCTCTCTATTTTATTTCTCTGGTGTCCCTAGAGTAGTTCTGTACTAGCCAAGATATTTTATCAGTATATTCATAATCCAGGCAGCAGAAGAGGGGAAGGTGAGCAGGAGAAAGAGAAGGACAACAATGTCATCTCTCCTACAGTCACAACCCGGAAGTCACATGCATCACTCCCCCGTGAGGCAAACCTGATCGCATGACCACACTATGCTAGAAGGAGGGCTAATGTGCCCTAATAAAAATGCTATTTCCGTGAAAGAAGGAAGGGACAGATATTGAGAGATACCTGGCAATATCTACTCCACCAAGCAAGAGAACCCAAGAAGACAGAGGTCTAGAGATACACATGAGAGCTAGTCAGCTTAGAGAAAATGGAACTGAGTGACCAAATATGGAAGAACCTAACAACAACAACAACAACAACAAAAACAACAATCAAAATCCTGCAAAACATCCAAAGAGGAAGCTAAATGTGCTTCTCAAGTGCTGTATTACACAGTCCAGTCTCAGCTTAAATTGGTGGTAGATTAGGTTCACGCATCAGTGCCTAAGGTGAAATCACTTCAGTGCTGGAATTATCATTATATCTTCTCAGAAAACTGACAGTGTAAACCAACAAATCAACTATCAAGGCATCCTGCCTATACTGTGAACAGATTGCTGTTTTTTCACTGATACCAGATAAAGGAATGGCCCTTTGTTTAATGGTCGGGCTATATGAAAAACCTTTTCTTTGCCTTTAAACTTCAGAATCCAGTTACAGCCATAGAATAGAGCTGAAACCAACTACAGATTCTTATAATCTGCTAGGCTTGTCTTAGAACATACACTCATATTGTAGAATGGCCTACTCCAGGAGAAGTAGACAAACTTGGACTATAAAAGGCCCAATAGTAACTATTTTAGGCCTTGTGGGTCATATGATCTTTGTTGTGATTATCCAACTCTGCTGTTGTAGCACTAAAGCAGGCATAGAGAACATGTAAATGAATGATCATAGCTGTTTCCTAATAAAACTTTATTTACAAAAACAGGTGGCAGCTGGATTTAGCCCAAGAGTCCTAGTTGGCCAAGACCAAGTTTAATCTCTGTTCTTGGAGGGGCGGAGGAAGCATATTTTCTTTTTTACTTCGAAGAAATTAAATGAGCACATGATGTCTCTCTTGTTAGAAAGGACTCTTATACTGTGGCATGGTGTTTGCTCCCTTGTTAATTATGCAGCATAAACAATTCAGGAAGCAGAAGCGAAGGAAGGAATGGCCAGAGGTCGCAGAATCGTTAAGTGAGGACTTCATAGAGGAGGCAGAGTTCAGCTAAACCATAAAGGATGCTATTTATTCAGAATCATTAAGAGCACTATACAGACTGTGTCATTCTATTCTCCAACACTTCTGTGTAGTTTCATAACTACAGAGAGGTTAAGAAACTTTCTAAGGGTCCCAGAGCTAGCAAGAAATGGAGCCAAACTGAGATTTCAACTCAGATGCCTCTCATTTGTTACGCTATTAGCCTTCTGAATTTGAATGGCTTAGGGAAGTTGGGACTTAAGTTTATTGCCTTTCAATATCAGGAGCCCTATCCCCCTCTACATAGATCCATCTCATTAATACTCAGGTCATTTTCAGGGATGTTGTCCTTACTCCGCATTGTGTGGTCATAAACCTAATAAGGAAATAAAAGATTTCAACTATGTTTATAGTGTTGTACCAGGAGGATACCAGTAGGTTTTGGAAAAGAAGAAGCATTCGCTTTCTATAAATCAGAATGCATGATGCCTGCAACAAGTCCAAGTCTGAACTAGGTCAAACTCCTATCCATTTATTCCATATTTAAATTACTTTCTGAAATACAAGTTCTATGATTTCAAATATTTACCACCAGGCAGAAACAAATTAGCATTTTTTTTTCTTTCTATTATCCTCCTCTCTCTGAACAACAGTGGTGGCTCACCAAGTCATTAAAGGGTCCCATACCCCATGGCTGTACCCGCCACATTAAAGACCAGAGTAAACAGCAGATTTTAATTAGAATTTGGAAAGAGCATTTCTGTGTAAGTAAAATAAAAACACAGGTGGTTTAGTGAGTTCACTCTGAGTCTAAACCCCAAAACACTATTTAAAGAGCAAAGTGGTTAAAGGATTTCGTTTTTCTGGTCAACTTTACCCCAGGTAGAATCAACAACCCTACCATTCCTGACAGCATGGGGTGATCATGTGCATTTGGCCCCAAGCCAACTGTTCTATGCTTTCATATTCTCCAACTGTAGAAAAAAGTTCTCCAGTAAAATGTCAAGCAGTTTTCAAGCATAATATCATTCATGCCTTATTTTTCCCTTAGCTATCTTAAATTTTTGTTAGAATCCTGATGTGCCTCGGCCCCTGCCTACTATCACCTTCCCTGCCCCCAACCACGACCACCACCCTGGGGAATTTCTTTCTGTTTTTCAGTACCTCTTGTGAGAGCCTATTTCATCACCTTATGTTTTGTTTTGTTTTGTTTTTTTTCTCTTCCCCATTAACAATCAAATCAATAGTTATCTTTGGAGCATGCATCTGGCTAGGAAATCATGCTAAAATCAAGCTGGTGACTGATTTGCTGACAATTACTCATCAGTGTCATCGCTGAAAATCTAATTTGGTCTCATTTTGAATGCTGGTTGGACGACTAACACATAATGAGTGAAAAATCTAGACGAACGTGACATTCTGCTTATTGAGATTAAGTCAAGTTCTGGTGTTTGTCAATGGCAGGCACTAAGAATCTCAGGCTTTAGAACAGGGCCATTTAGGTTCAAATTCTAATGTAGCCACTTTCCAGCTATTGGAAATGACAGAAGTTACTTAAGCTTTCTGTGGCTTGGTGTCTTCATCTGTAAAATGGGAGTGATGGTGTAGAATCTAAGTCAGAGGAGTACTTTGAGGACCACCCAAGTTAACATATACCAGGCATTTAAAACACAGGCTGACATATAAGTTAGTGCTACAGGAGCGTCTTCAATTATTACTTGGATGGTATGTGCCAAAGTTTGAGAGCTTGTACTATATTCAGTACTTAACGCACATTATTTCATTTACTCTCCAGTCAACTCTGGAGAGTTGTGTATTTGAGAAAAAGGATCTCAGATATTTATAGCTCCAAGTTTTACAGTAGTAAGATGGAGAAGCCTGTCTGACTCCTAAATCCATAATACAATAGCAGAATGAAAAGATTTAAGACTACTTTTCTCACTGAATGAATGTAAATAAAGTAGGACATCTTCTAAAGCACATGCATCTACAAACATTGTAATATATATTTGCATATGGACATGCTTCCTAAGCACAATAAATGTTTGCAAAAATATTTATATTGAAATACACCATCTCCTTTAAAATCATAAAGAATACTTTATACCTTAGGACAGATGGTAACTTGGGTTAGAAGCACATTTCAGAGGCATTGATCTTGTAGCCAGCACCTTCTCATTATTCTTGCACATTCATATGAACTATTTGGGGGAAATTAAAGGTGTAGTTGTTTTAATGAGGCTTTTATGTTTCTTCAGAATTATCTCTAATATTTCTCAGAATACTCACTCTTAAATTAAATATATGGCATATTATGGAGGTTGTTGGGCTTCTTTGTGGCATTTTTATCTCACCTAACTTCCTTTCCAGGTTATTGATTTCTTAGTGCATTTTACTGAATCATCACTAGCTTTTACATGGCACTATTATAGGGTATTTTTAAAAGATCTTAAATTATGATAGCAGTAAATAATGTAAGTGCAGGAACTTGAGTCACCAAAGCATTTGTAGATGTTCCAGTACAGGTAAATAACCAGGAGGGCCAAGTAATACCAACAAGGGCTATTGGCATTTCTCTTTCATATGTAAATGGAATTTCACCAGGACAATATGAAGGTACAGTATACTATTTACTTGAATTTCAAGCTTAGACATTCTGTGACTCTTGATAAATTTTGAATATTCGGAGAGCATCACTTTCAAATTGGTCACATAAAATTATTCTTCCTATCACATTACAAGATTATATTTCAATCCCACATAAAATGCTTCCATACTATTTACGAGTGGAGCAAGGAGCTTACTCTTTGCTGTTTTCCATATCTCCTTTGAGTTAGCCTCATTGTTCTTCTGCTATGCCACTCATTGCATTGATTCCATTGGAGCATTTGGACATTTAGGACAAAATGTCCTGTTTGGTGCAAGGCATTTAGCCTTCTGGCTTCTGGGCAAACAAACCAGTAGGTCCAGATATTGTGGTGATCAAAGGCCTCCACCCAGTTCATAAAGCCTGGTAGGGAATTAAAATCCCTCCCTCTCAAAAATCACTGGATGCCAAAAAGCCTTCTTTCCCTGCCAGCCCATTGACCACCTTGCACATTTCCTGTTTTCTGACAGTATGCCCATCCTGGCCTTCTCTACACTTCTACATTTCAACATGATGTAGGCAGAGGAAAGTGAAGTGATAGGAATGAAAATAACTGTCTAAGTGGTGAATCTGGGACCTGGGAAAAAATTCTGAGAGGAATCTGGAGGACAGATAAAATCACATGAACGATAATAAATAGCAAAACTAGTAATAAATTAAACATTTCCTGCATCCCAGGCATTACATAAAGTGCCTTGTGTGGGTTATTTTGTGTCTTTATTCTCACAACAGGCTTGTGTGGTAAATACAAGTCATGCCCGAATTCTACAGATCAGAGAATGATTACACAGTGTTAGGTGTAGGTTAGTTATTGTTCAGTTTTATTAATTTAGGGGAGAAGGTACAAGGATAAGAAGGAAGGGAACGCATTACAGGACAAAAGATAAAGAAAGGCCTTGCCCTTTAAAGATCCATACATAATGGCAGATGTCAGAATATAATGTTAAGTTGACTTTCAGCCTCAAGGAAGTGGATAACACTAAAAGTTTATTTAAATTTCTTGAGTATTTTCATAAAGGACATACAAGAGGTCAACCAAGAAGTGAGAAAGCCAAGCTAGAGAATGCTATTCTTACACTGATAGAGAGCCACTTAAAACAGTTTTTCTCAGAAAGCAAAACCAATTTCAGCAGGTCTAGAAATTATACTTAGGCCATCTAATAAATAGCCAGATGACCAAGTTGATACTCAAAATGTTTCTCAACTGGCTGAAACAACGAGTAACAACAAACACATGGAAATCTATCGAATGCAGAGTTCCTCGCTTTGCTTCAGAAATTCAAACGTGTAAGTAGAAGATAGCAAAGTCCCTATTCGAAAACAGAACATGAAGTCATAGTCCTGGGGATCTGACTCTAGTCTGGTTTCTAAAAAAGGCCGCTTAGACAAATTCAGGCTGCATTAACAGAAGCAAAGTATACAGATCACAGGAAGCAACATTTTTATTGCACTCCGCTATAGACCACATAAAACCTTCACAGTGGTAAAATCCTTGTGAGTTTGGAATCACTGCTGAGCAGAGCATGGAATCAGTGCTGGTAGTATAGGTGATGTTTTAAATCATGGCTGTCTTATCTCACGTGAGGCATTTTTGCTGCTGCTGCTTGATTACAGTCCATCAATTACACTGTAAGTGATCGTGGCCTCAAACCCACTGAGCTCTCAGCTTCTTGGAGGTTGTCTTGCAATACTTTTGGGGCCACTGCAGACAGACTGGGCTTGTGATAAAATATGTTGCATTTTCGCATCCAGGATCTATCCATCAAGCTGTGTAACCCTTTTATTTATAATGATTTGGGTTAGATATTTGTCTTGGATAATTTAATAATAATTAGTAGAAGTATTGGTAGTTAAAATTTTCTTTAAAATGTAATGAGTAAGTGTAATGACAAAGTGATCTGGCTTTTCTAAAAAGATATTACACTCAGTAGTCCTAGTCCCAACATGACTTTCTGTAAACCACTACGAGAGAAGAATCAAAGAAGGTAAGAGTTGGAGAGACTCATAACTAACCGAAAAAATCACTAAGACCAATTCAGAAGTGCACACACATGTGCATACACACATATACATATGCACACCTACACCCACATGTGTGTCCACCTGTGCACGTGTGCGTGCAGCCTGCTCTCCCTGGATCCCTGTGGTGACGTGGGTTGGTATTGTTTCCACAGAGCTCAACTGAACTACTTTTCCCATAAATCCCTTCTCTGGTTCCAAGTGAGAGTTGCTATGGGACAGGTTTGAATGGGGTTTGAAAAGAGATAAAGGAAGATTCATTTTCACACTTGGAAGGCAGGCAAGGGTGGTTGGCACCATGGCACTTTGCACACAGCTTTGCTGCTGTGCCAGGTTACCTGCTTGGTGGAGCCACCCCACAGCTTGCCCCTCAACTCCTCCAGATCCTGGAGCAGGTGCATTATGAGCTCCATGTTGCAAGTGACGGATGCTCCTATAGGTCACCTGTACCATCGAGGTTGGAGATGGCAAGAGACAGATGTGGACTCTGGTTTGTCCCCCTGGGTTTCTCCTGGTCTTCGTTCTCCTCCACTTGAGTTCTTCTTTTGTGCTAACCTATGGACTGTCCACTCCTCCCCAACATCGAACACATAGGCTATGGCTTTGCATAGACTTTTAACTAGCCCCTCAGTTGTGTATGGTCTAGTCCCTCAATGAACCCTGTATTTTTTATCTTTTATAGTAATTTTGCTTTTCTGACTGAAGCCTGACTGATTCAAACTAAAATATTAAAGGTGGGATTACATCTTTTGTTGGTTTGGGTTTAAATACAAGCGTTACTGGTTGTGTCATCTTTGCAGGTTACATACCACTTATGAGCCTCAATTTCCTTGTCTATAAAATGGGAATGATAATATTTCCTTTGCAAGGTTAATATGGGGACTAAATGGGATCATGCAAACAATCAATTTATCTCAGTACCAGGCATGCAGTATGACTTCAATTAATGATAATGGTATTGTCACTTGTGGGTTTGTCACTTGTCACTTTATGATTTTAATATATCATTTAATTTCTCAAAGCTTAAGTTACCTTATGGTTGTTTTATTTTTTTTTAATGTTTATTGACTTTGGAGAGACAGAGAGACACAGACAGAGTGCAAGTGGGTGAGGGGCAGAGAAAGAGAGAGACTCAGAATCCGAAGCAGGTTCCAGGCTCTGAGCTGTCAGCACAGAGCCTGACACAGGGCTCGAACCCACGAATTGTGAGATCATGACCTGAGCCAAAGTTGGAAGCTTAACCAACTGAGCCACCCCTATTTTAAAATTAAGAAGTAATATATCAAAATCAAAATTGCCTAAGCCCTTTACCTGTCTCAATTACCCAGTGATGTTAAAAAGCAAAGATAATATAAATTATACCTTGTATATTTTCATGAGTAAATTGAGTACCGTTCATTTAGTTCCTGTTTATTTTTCCCTTAATGACAATTGCAGGCTTTCCTTATTCCACTGTTGTAATAAGTTGCTTACAAGTCATTGAGCTTTGTCATAGATATCACTTAATTAAAAGGTGTTATTTTTCTACATCTGCCTGTCTATCCGTCCAATGTATTCTGATGTTATGCTTAAGAATATGGATTTCCTGGGGCTCTTGGGTGGCTTGGACAGTTGAGCATCAAGACTCTTGATTTCTGCTCAAGTCATGATCTCATGGTTAGTGAGATCAAGCCCCTCGTAGGGCTCTACAATCACAGCAATCTCTGCTTGGGATTTTCTCTCTTCTTCTGTCTTTGCCCCTCCCCAGCTAGTATTAGCACTCTTTTTCTCTCTCTCATAATAAATAAATAAACATTAAAAAAAAAGAATGTAAATTTCCCATTTCTTGGTAGTTCTTATGGTCTCAGATATACAGAACAAAAGCATCCCCAACTTACAACCCTCTTATTCATGCCTGCCCTCTCTTAACACATGGAACAGTCTAGTTCAAAGTTGAATTTACTTCTTCTCTCCTTTCTTCTTCCATCAAGAATTGCAAAACCCTCCACTCCCCCGCCTGCTATTTAACTCCCTCTCCAAGTCACAATCTCTACTCTATTTTACCACTTAGTTATCCTGAAGAGGAAAAGCCCACATCTTAGGTGTAAAGAAAACAAAATGCTCACATTTGCCAAACAAAATCTCCAAAATTATATGTTTTATCCACATGAAGGGAATTTTGTGGTTGAGGAGGCATTACAGTATCGTTAAAGAGTTTATTTTAACGGGAAGTAGGAAAAACACACACGCCAACATATTTGAAGAGAAAGGAGGTATTTCTGTATTCTGTGGTTTGATTCATGTTGTCTGTTTTCTTTTAAATACTTGTTGTATTGGTATATTTGAGTTGTTCTTTTCTAAGTCAACGGTTTTCTAGGATAAATTTTAAATTTTATTAATAACTTTATGCCTTTGTCTTTTCATATTCAGACGAGTTCATAATCCGTGTTGCTCATATATTTAGTTTCAGTTTAGATTTATCTTAAATGTTTTCCTTCCTCCTTTGACCCATCTATGTACTGGCGATCCTTCTCCAGTTCAGTTCTGTGCACCTGATGGTCTGGCTAAAACCCAGCCCTGTGTGTTTATGCTCTAACAGATGATAAAAATTCTCAAATTGAGTTCTGCTTCCATTTAAGTCCATTTCCTTTTTCGGATTTCTTGTGGATCGGGTTGAAGTATACTGAGAAATTGTTCGATTTATTTTGTTTATTTTATTTTATTTTATTTTATTTTATTTTATTTTATTTGGTCTTCACCTCCTATTTTTTCCGCACTAAATGGTTATTCTAAAACTTTCCCCTGTTTCTGCTGGCATTCCTCTGTCCTCAGGGTATTAGTCTAAAGATAGCTTCCTTTCTTCTTGCCTCTTACTATATACCTTCTTACACTTTGTTAACATTTCTTTCTAACTCTGTCACTCTCCTATCATCACCCTATGATCGCTCCCTCGTGTCTGTATCCGTGTAGTGTCACATCCGTGAGTGTTGGATCATAGAAGACTATTGGCTTCATAATCCAGTCTCTCACATCCACTCCACCTATTTTCCTTCTAAAACTTCTCAGCAATGTGACACCTGGGTGGCTGAGTCGGTTAAGCATTCCACTTCAGGTAAGGTCATGATCTCATGGTTCATGGGTTCGAGTCCCACATTGGGCTCTGTGCTGACAGTCCAGAGCCTGGAGCCTGCTTTGGATTCTGTGTCCCCCTCTGTCTTTGCCCCTCCTTTGCTGATGCCCTCTCTCTCTCTGTCTCTCGGAAATGAATAAATGTTAAAAAAAAAAAAAAACCTCAGCGATCATGCAATAGCACTGTAAACAAGTGAGGGAAACACTGGAGCTTCAGATTATTAGAATCATTTTCTCCGTCTAGCAAATTGCTGAGCACACAAAAATGCTATTCCCCTTTCACTGATACTCTTTACTTCTATATGCTCCATGTTTCTGTTCTCAGTAATCCAAGTAAATATATTTTCTTTTATCTGCAATGTTCTTGCACCATATATTTTTTAAATGTGCTTGTGTAATATTGTATCATTAAGATTCCTGCAGTAACATTGCCTCTGCTCAGTATATTACATTTTTTTTTTAATTCTGCTGTGCTTGTTTAGTTGACTTAGAAAATTGATGATTGATTTGCTTTCAACAACCAAGATTAGAAATAGTGCAATTCCAGGTGCCTGGGTGGCTCAGTCTATTAAGCATCTGACTTCGGCTCAGGTCATGGTCTCGTGGTTCATGAGTTTGAGCCCCACGTCTTGTGCTGACAGCCCAGAGCCTGGAGCCTGCTTCAGATTCTGTGCCTCCCTCTCTCTCTGCCCTCCCCTGCTCACACTCTGTCTCTGTGTTTCTCAAAAATAAATAAACATTTAAAACTTTTTTAAAAAAGAAATAGTGTTATTCCCTTTCTCTGTTACTTGAACCCTTAAAAATATCAGTAGATCTCTCACTTAAGCTAGAAGGTTAAGGTTTCCAGAGCTTGGAGAAAACTCTGACACTTATATTCAGAACATTGATTTTTGTGTGCAGATATATAGCTTTTAGGAAAGAAAATCAATAGCATTCATCAAATTCTCTTATTGTCATTTTAATATTCATCACATCCAACTACTATATACCAGATATTGTTGAAATACTCAGCATCAAATATTTTATTTGATGACCAATGCCTGTAGATAGGTATTATTGTCCCATTTTACAGATGAAGACATTAAATGCCAGGAAAGTTAAATGAATTTGTCAATACTAAAAAGCTAAAAAGTAGTAAATCTGGGGCTTGAATGTAGCCTTGGCTATAGAACACACACAATTGGTAAACACTAATGGGTCCAGGTCTACAAATTTTAAAAAGTACTGCTGAGAATTTCCCTTAGAGTATATAATATAGAGTGTATAATAAGTATATATAGAGTATATAATAAATATATCATAGTATAGTATAGTACAGCATAGCATAGTATAAATTCATGAATGTGTCTAGAAATTATACTGGTTTCTAAAATAGTTTCTAAAAAGAATGTGTGTAGTATAAAAGGAATAGAAGATTCATTATAATAATGTTTTTAATTTAAAATGATAGATATGTGGCATTACTATCTAATTCATAAAAGAAGGCCTGTGTTTCAGCTTATACAGCCATCAACTATCTCTTTGATCTTGATCATGTCATCTAACCACCAGAGTCTTAGACCAGTTTTCCAAATCATGCACTTAAACCTGTCAGCGTTTTGTGCAATAGTTTCAAGTGATAAATAAATGAATACTTTTATGTTAATGATGTCTTTACTTTTATTTCATATATTGGAAAGAATTAACTACTATATCAAATTGTGATTCAGGGATATTACCTTTTGATAAAATCATTGAATTGAACTATTGAATTATAAAGGGGATTTGATTCAAAGAAAAACACATTCATACAGTGAAAAAACTAAACAGAGTACAGACTTTTGGGTAACAATGAACTAGATGATTCTAAAAGTATGAAGAAAACACAGAGGAAAAATTCCACAAAAGTGTAGAATCTGGAACATGAAAGTATCAATAAATTTTGAATTTAAATAAATATTGAATAATATTGAATCATAAGATTGATTAAGTAAGTGAGTGAATACCATTTGTATGGCACAGACGTGTAACACCATAGAATGGGACATTTCTTAAGCAGATTTTCATATGAAACAATGTCTATTCAACAATATTATTCAACACACATTTATTGAGCTTTTGTTGTGTGCTCAGTCACTGTACTAGATACAGAAGCACAGTGGAGGACCCGTTAAGCACTGTGTCACACAACACAGAACATAGATGTTTCCTAAATCTTATCTTCAAACACAAAATCAGGGTGAGATGCTCCCTGAAGTTGGGTAATACTCCAGCCCCAGCCAGTAACCCTTTGGTGTTAAGAGTGTTTCTATGTGTGTGTTTGGGGGAATGTGGGTGAAATGTTTTAATTTGTCTTCCAGGAGAATGGTGCGATCACTCAGGTCTCTGTTAAGCTACAAGTCTACCTTACCTGAGTAGGATAGTTATCATCTTATATCCTGCTGTTAAATAGAGTTAAATTAATTGAGATCTCCTGAAATCGTTTAGTATTTATTTTTTGACCAATGTAAATGTCAAAAGAAGCAGCATGAGATTGTGGAAAAACCTGGATCTAAATCCTGACTCTGAAGAATCCTGAACCTGTGCCCCTGTAAATATTAAACGTCCTCAGATTTATCATCCAGGAAATGATGAAACTTCAACTTCATCACCAGGCTGTTGTGAGCCTAATAGGAGAAAACATGCAATGAAACACTAAAAACAGCACTTGGAATGCCCTAATCCCAATCCAAACTAGGGCAAAATGAAAATCACAAATTATCTAAATGGAAAACACAAATCAATTCTCTCACTGATTTACAAAAATACCTTTATTTTTATGAGAAACACTTACTGAATGGAGTTCAAGCACCAAAGATGTAAGGGAGACAAGCATACCATCAAATAATAACAACAAATATAGGAATCAAAGGGACTGAGCCCTTAATCTGTAGGGTTTGGGCTAACTCTGGGTAGTGTCAGAATTGAATTGAATTATAGGACACCCAGATGGTGTCACAGATGCTTGGTGTAGGGAAACACACACACGCACACACATCTGGTGTCAGAAGTGTTTTAACTCTGGTAGTGTGTAAAAGTAAAGGAAAGCAACAATTAGCCATTTCCCAAACACTGTCCATCTTTGTTATTAAAAAAAAAATCTAAGTTACAGTAAACACTGCATAGATTATGTTATTATGTATATTAATTTGTCACCATGATATCCTCTGTTCTTCTTCCTCCTGGTTAAAGAAATAGACACTCCTTTCTCTGCACATGCTTTCTATGGGAGCAATGCAAGTCTGTGACTTGCGACCTTGGGGGTGATCATGTGACCCACTGTGGCCAATGCAATGTGACAAGACTGCAACTGTACTGAGCCCAAGCAGAAGCAATATGAAGCATCGTGGGTCTCCATCAGGGCATTCTTCCATCTCTCTACCACAGGACGGGCAAGTCCAGTAAAACGTTTATTTAACCTGGCTGGCAAAAGGAGCAAACACATGGAATAGAATTAAAATCAGCTCTCCATTTCACAAGATGTGGATCTTGGTTTCCAAGCCTCTGAGATTTTAGGGATTGCTTATTACCTACAACAAGCTGACTAATCCAGTTTATTATCCTGCTTTACTGAAGAAAGGAACTTTTACTGAAGAAAGGAAGCATAATTCAGTTACTCTTTGTAAAGCTACCATGCTATGTGGAAATCATCACACAAATCTCCCCGAACCATGCTGCTTAGGAATTTGGGGACATATCCATAAGTAATATCTATTTCTGGATCAAATGCTCACAGAGACTTTATATAAAATGGAAAAACATGGGTTTAATTCTGTCTCTACTACTCTCCTTTTTTGTGACCTTGGGAAAATTCTTAACCTCTCTGGGCCTTGGTTTCTTTTTTGAAAAATAATATTTATTGTACATACTTCCTAGAGTCACCCTGATGATTATACTTAAATCAACATTTTGCAGATAAGTAAACTGAGACTCACTTTCATAATTCATATTAAGATATTTTGATACCAGAAAAAGACCAACACCTGGCAAAAGTAAGGAAATTTGCCTCTCTAGTCTTTGCAGCATAATTTGGCTTATTAATAATAACAAAAAATATAATAATATTGAGTTCTTACTGTCTTCCAGGCACAGTGCTAAGTGATTTCCAAACTTACTATCTTTTTTATTTAAAAAAATTTTTTAATGTTGATTTATTTTAGAGACAAGAGACACAGAGCACAAGTGGGGAAGGGGCAGAGAGAGCAGGAGACAGAATCTGAAGTAGGCTGCAGGCTCCAAGCTGTCAGCACAGAGCTAGACACAGGGCTCAAACCCAGGACCGTGAGATCACGACCTGAACCAAAATCGGACACGCAACCAACTGAACCGTCCAGGTGCCCCCAAACTTACTATTTTAATCCCAACAACTCTCATGGTTACTTAGATCAAACTAAATTGCTAAGAAAACTTGATCCAAAAGGAAATTTCAAAGGCTAGGATACAGATTTGTTTGAACTAATAAGTTACATGTGAATACAGAAACCATCTTTGCTAACAAGCCTAAAAATAAAATAAAACAACAACAAACAACAACAACAACAACAACAACAACAACAACCCAGCCACGATCCAGGTAAAATATATGGCAGGTTTTTGGTATAAGGTTTTAAAATTCTATCTGGATGTAGTTATGATGATTTTTGTACTAGAGTAAATGGCTTCCACATTTGCTCATATATGTATAATTTATTTAGATGGGTGTCACAATTTTTATATACTTTTCTCAAATCTGGCTTTCTCCAGGAAGACAGTAACTAATGATAAAATCTTTGGTCATGTTGAAATTTTCCATGTGGTAAGGATTAGTATCTGGCCAGGAATAATGTCACTGGAGTGTCATTTTGAAGAGCTATCGCTGCTCATGAGTGCAAAGATTATCTTGGTGAAAAAATGTCACACTCTCTGCACACATGGCTGGGTATGTATTGTAAATTAACAACGGTCTTACAAAGTTGTATCTGGATTGAAGTGTAATTTCATAATGGACTGAAATATAAGTACCTACAAGCATAATATGAAAACCAGAGTACTGCCCAAAATAATTTTACAGAATAGTAATGTGTTGGAAAACCTGTATGTTTATCTTTAATAAGAATTCTAACTTTAATTAAATTCAATTTATATTTTTGAGCTTATTTAACATTATGTATTGAAAATTCATAAAATATGATTAATGTTCTACATTATATATGATCTGATTGCTGTGATATTCCACTAGCATTATTTGTATAACTATTTTTACCGTGTATAAAATACATACATATGTATATACATGTGTGTGCATGTTTGTGTGTGGTGTGTGTGTTTATAAAGTTACCAGTTGTTTAGAGCAGTCTTATAATGTGAATATTAGTATAACTAATGTTTTCACCCACTTATTCAAGAGGAAGAAACAGGTTCTAAAAGAATAAATGGTTTTCTTATGCTCCACAGGACACATCCATGAAATTAGAATCATTGTGGCCCAGTTATTTACAGGCTACATGGTAAAAATCAAATATGGTATTTCTTTTTTTATATAAATGTTTATGCTTCAAAAGAGGGGCAGTCTTTACAATCATGAGGGTATGGATTTTGGAATCAAACTCACTTGTACTTCTATCATGGGTCTGTTTCTACATGTAGTACCTACAACGTTACCAGAGCCTTTAGGGTGAAGGAGTACTGTTTCCTCACTACTGAGGTCATTAAAACAGATGTAATTATTTTTCTTGCCTAAAGAGTAGTAATAATATAATTATATCAAAAAGAGCCACAATATCAGAGACAACAACTAATGTAATCAAAATGCTTAAGAGTAACATTTCTTCTATAAGGGCATCTGGGTGGCTTAGTCGGTTAAGGGTCCAAGTTCGGCTCAGGTCATGATCTTGTGGTTGGTGAGTTCAAGCCCCATGTTAGGCTCTGTGCTGACAGCTCAGAGCCTGGAGCCTGCTGCAGATTCTATGTCTCCCCCTCTCTCTCTGCTCCTCCCCCTCTTGTGCTCTGTCTCTTTCTTTCTCAAAAATAAATAAATGTTTAAAATGTTTTTAAAAGTTATTTCTTGGGGCGCCTGGGTGGCGCAGTCGGTTGGGCGTCCGACTTCAGCCAGGTCACGATCTCGCGGTCCGGGAGTTCGAGCCCCGCGTCAGGCTCTGGGCTGATGGCTCAGAGCCTGGAGCCTGTTTCCGATTCTGTGTCTCCCTCTCTCTCTGCCCCTCTCCCGTTCATGCTCTGTCTCTCTCTGTCCCAAAAATAAATAAACGTTGAAAAAAAATTTAAAAGTTATTTCTTATATATTACCTTTAACCATCACAAAACCCTTCTAATTAGGTATTCTTGTTATTGTTATTATTGCTATTAAAGGGATAGAGAGACAGTTCGTAAAGGTGGTATGGCATGACCAAAGTCATACAGCAAATTAATAAGGAAGCTGTGTGAATCTGTCTATCCCTACTTCATCGCTCACATGCCTTCCTCCTATAACAAAACTAACACACTTTTCATCAAAGAGAAACCTCTATTGGAAAATGAGTTTCAGGGCGCCTGGGTAGCTCAGAAGGTTAAACGTCCAACTTCAGCTCAGGTCATGATCTCAGGGTCCGTGGGTTCAAGCCCTGCATAGGGCTCTGTGCTGATGGCTCGGAGCCTGGAGCCTGCTTTGGATTCTGTGTCTCCCTCTGTCTCTGCCCTCCCCTGCTCACACTCTGTCTCCCCCTCTCAAAAACAGGTAAACATTTAGATTTTTTTAAAAAGAAAGTAGGTTTCTTGTTGTTGTTATTTTTGTTTGTTTTGCTTTTTTTTTTTTTTTTCACTCAGTAAGATACAATTTATGAAAAGAGTACTGGTCAAAACCACAAACCATATATTTATTTTCTAATTCTATTTAAAAATGTACGGAGGAAAATTGCTTCCTTTTCAAGAGAAATGCTGTACAAGAAAGTAGGCACTTCTACCTACAGTGTGAGTTTTCAAAGAGTGAATAGGATAATTGGAATCTGATTAACAAGAAAACATTATTTGCACTGCACAGACTACTACTGGTTTCAATATAATCGAGATCTGGGTCCAGGGAAAATGAGAGTCATAAATTTATTTTCCCATGAGAAATCATAGGAATACTGAGGTATTTTTCAGCTCATTGTTCTGTGAGCATCTCTTTTCTATTTTTCACCTTTGTTTTTTTAAACCTTTAATGCCATTTTATTTTATTTTATTTTTGATCTTTGGTGATTGTGAACAATGCAACAATCAAAATTACAGGGTCAGGGTAAAAAATAATAGCAGAAACTATTATAGCAGAAATAACGTCTGGAAGATTGAAGGATAAAGGGAAGAAACTTATTTATTTGTTGGATGAATTTTACTTAATCAAATAATTGTTTTTGCCTACCATAACAAAATGCATTAAAGATGTGACATTTGCCTTTGTTATTAAGTCTTAAACTCCATAAACAATTTATTCTCCTTTAAAACGTATTCCTTTCTCATATAATTGTGCTTAGAAATGCAGCTATCATGTTAAGAAAAAAAATGTTTTGAGACAAAAATTGCAAGATCTCTAATGCACATGATTACATATGGTTCATTTCTCTTGATTTTTTTTCAATTTTCCATGAATATATTACTTTAAAATCGTTTAAAGTATAAAGGAATCTAGTTGGAAAATTCAGTTTGGGTATAACAAGTCTCATGCAGGCTTTGTGTGTGCTACACTGTATCCATATTAGCAAGCCCCTCTCATAAGTTTTAGTCTTCTTTGATTTTTATACCTTATTTCTTTGTTTTTATTATTTTTATTATTTTAAAATTTTTTCATGTTTATTTATTTTTTTTGGGGGGGGGGGAGAGGCAGAGACAGAGAGAGAGAGACAGAGACAGAGAATCCAAAGCAGGTCATGCTGTCACCACAGGGCCTGACGCGGGGCTGGAACTCACGAATGGTGAGATCATGACCTGAGTAAAAGTCGGACACTTAACTGACTGAGCCACCCAGGCTCCCCTGTTTGTTTTTATTTTAAAGAGAGAGAGCATGACAGGAGAAGGGCAGAGGGAGAGAATCTTAATCAGGCGCCAACACTCAGTGTGGAGCCCATTGCAGGGCTTGACCCCATGACCCTCGGATCATGACCTATGGTAAAATTAATAGTTGGAAGCTCAGCCGACTGAATCACCCAGGCCCAGATTCGTATAACCTTTTTTAAAACTTGTTTTGGACTGAGTTTCCAAAATTGCTCTCTACATCCCAGATGCCACATTCACCCAGCATCAATAGTAAAACCAATGTTTCTTCCTCAAATATGTATCAATTACATTTTATCTTTAGCATGGATACATTGGCATTCTTTTCAAGTTTAATAAGTTTTTTTTGTTTTGTTTTTTCTTTTCTTTTTACATAATAAGGAATGGAAAATACAGTGTGTGTTATGGTTTTTCAGAGAAACAGAATCAATAGAATGTGTATTTGTAGATTTATTATAAGGAGTTAGCTCACTGATTATGGACACTACAAGCACCCAGACTTGCAGTCAGCAAACTGGAGCCTCAGAAGTAATAATGGGACAGTTTCAGTCTGAAGACGAGGAGGCTCCAGACCCAGGAACTGCTGATGGTTCAGTTTAAGTCCAAATCAGGAAAAACTGATATCACAGCTTGAAGCAGTCAGGCATGAGTAGTTTTCTCTTACTTGTGAGAGGTCAGCCTTCTTATTTTATTCACACCTTCAGCTGATTAGATGAGGCCCACCCACATCAGGGAGAGCAACCTGCTTTAGTTAGTCTACTAATTCAAATGTTAATCTCACCCAGAGACATTTTCCCAAATACATCCTGAATACTGGCATAAAGCTGACACAGAAAATTAGCCCTCACACTTTCTTTGACATATTTTTCTTAAAAAAGTATTCTAGGATGTTTTCTGAAAGAGTAAAATTTACTCTGATGACACTTTACCACCACCAATGATCTTTCTCCTCCCACTTGCAATAGTTCATTTGATAGGATAGTCAATGCAGATGCCCTGGGTGGGGATCCAGGTGGGAATCCCAACTTCAGTAAGTAACTGTTGGCATGTTCCTTAACCTCTGAGAACCTCACTTGCTTGTCTGGAAGTTGGATATTAAGTATGTCTATTTCGTGAATTGCTGTGAGGGTTAGGTGAGAATTACACAATGCTCACCTCCCCCACCATTACCCCCACATACAAATACTCTCTCTCAATTCGTTCCCCTTATTTAAATCATTTTCTCCCTTGGAACTCATTAATCAGTTTTCAATTCTGTGTTGCTGTGTAGCAAATCACTCCAAAACTCATGGTTTTGTGGATTAGTTAGGGTTCCACTGTGCAATTCTTGTGCCTCATGTAGGACTGGGTCAGGTTCCTCTGCAGTTGCATTTGTGTGAGGGGGAGTGGGAGGTGTCAGTTAGGGATTAGAATGTGAAAGGCTACCTCACTGGTCCATCGGTCGGTTGGTACTGGCCACACTTGAGATGCTTCAGTTACCCTTCATGTTATTATTCTTCCTCCAGAAGTCTAGACCGGCTTCTAGTTTAAAGCGCTGTAGTTGGGTTTCTAGAGAGCAAATGTGGAATCTCCTGGGTTATTTATAGACTAGTCCTGGTACTGGCACAGACCTTCTTTCACCTCATGCTATTGTTCCAAGCAAGTCACATGATCAGCTCAGATACAAAGTTATATAGACTCCACCTCATAATGGTAAGAGTGGCATATACCATTGGAGAGAAGAGGAATTGCTGTTGGCCATCTTTAAGAGCACTGTCTCATACACCACTTTACATACTTGTATTTGTTTTCCAGGGCTGCCACAGCAAAGTATCATACCGAGTGGCTTGAAAACAGACATTTATTGTCTCACGGTTCTGGAAGTTAGAACTTCAAGGTCAGGGTGTAGGTAGGGTTGGTAAATTCTGAGAGAGATGAGAAAATATTTCTCTGGCCTAACTTCTGGTGGTTTTCTGGCAGACTTTGGTGCTCCTTAGCTTGCAGAAACAATTACAGAAATTGTAATTTCCTTCATCTATTATAGTCTATGTCTATCGTTTCCCGAAAGTGTCCCTTAATCTAATACTCTATGAGAGTAGTTATCTTTATTTTTTTCCTTTGTTTGTTGAAGTAACCCGAGTTCCTAGAACAGTACTTGACATAGAGTAAACTTTCAATAGATATTTATTAAAAGAAAAATGAATGATGCTAATAAAAAGAATATTATTTGGTACATGAAAAATAGTAACAAATAAGTAACAAATATTTGTTTTTATTGTTATAATAATGTATTGATCCTAAGACATCTTTTGGTGTCCTTTTCAAAAATATTCAGTGACAATATATTACTGCGACTATATATTAAACATGCCAGAATGTGAAAATCTGTACAACACATTTCTTCAAAGTAGGTTAATTACTAAAATATGTATTATGATGATTATGCTATATCTTAATAAAAATTAGGGAGACATCTTCAAAAAAATATATTACAAATGTGTCTCTTTGTTCATATTTATTATCCACATTGATCGCTCAATGATTCATCAAACAGAATGTCTTTGGTTGTTTCCTAAATTCAAATATGTCCATAAATTATAGAAAAGTAATATTTCCAATTGTATTGTAAGTCTTACATGTAATTTTAAAAGATACGTTTGCTATACATCTTAATTTGTCTTAGAAAATGGCACCATTATCAGGAGAAAAAAAACAAGCATAGCTCACTAATAGTGTCTGAGAATAACTGTGTTAATCATAGACTTTTCACCTTCCTTCTTTTAAGGGTTAAATTGCAATAGAAATGTCCTAAGATATGTATGCCCAGAATTAAGACCCAGAAGAAATATTGCCTTTCTGTTCTCATAAAGAAGAGCCCCCCCGTAAGATTAGTAATGAAAAGCGAGTTTCTCTCTTTTCAATAATATTTAGGTCATTGGCCTACCGAGGAGTAGTAAAGGTAAAACTCTCCCAGATTAACACCATATGCTACCATTCAGAACCATAAATGCTGGTGATGAATTTTTCAGTTTAGATTAATGCTGCTGTCTCTGAGAGAATGGTAAGAAATTCACCTATTAGCCATTGAGTCCAAGAAGGCCTTCATCAGATTTTCCTTCAATCCAGGCATTCAAAGTCCCCAGAGACTGCCAAGTCATAGGGGTGTGCAGAATAAATTAAAGTTAAAATATTGTCCAAAAGAGACCATATGTTTGAGCAGACTGCATTTGCCTTGACGGGGGAATGTAAGTGTTAAGACAAATCATGTCCAACTTGTCATAAAATTGAATTAGGACCGGAAGGAAGATGGAAATTTTAGTCAAGGGAGCTAGGAAGCTTAACAGATATCCTCCTGAAATTAGCAGACATAAGAGTGGTGGCCAAAATGCTCTTAAACATTCAATTTCTTCCCCCTGAGAAGATAGAGATTAAAAATCTTGAATGTAGGAATATGAGTGTTTTCTAGTTTTCTCATAAGCATATTGTCTGAAAAAAAATTATAAAAAAGCCCAATATTAATATCCAAATGGTCTCCATTCTAAAATCTAGATGAAGAACATTATTTATTAGTAAACAGAAAAGAGTATTTTCGATTACATTTTTCATATTTATTAAACCTCTATTGTGTGCCTAGTAATAAATAAAACAGAAAAAAAGATTCTTATTTTCAGCGACCTTATATTCTTGTGTGGAGAGAGAAAATAACAATATGAAATGTTTAAAATATAGAGCATGGAGAGTGTGATTGGTGCTAAGGAGAAAAACCAAGCAGGCAATAGGGTAGAATTAGCTACAGAGGCTGTAGGGAAAGGCTTCAATGAAAAGGCAAGGAGGTGAAGGTGTGTTATATAGATGTATGAGAGATTGTTCTAAAAATAAAGAAAATCAAAGTGATTACATTCCGGATATACTTTAAATGCAGAGTTACAAGCTTTGTGGATGAAGTGTAAAATGTGAAAGAGAAGAGTCAAGTGTGGATCAAAATTTTGGCCTGTGGTTTGTCTATTAACGGAGAAGGGGAAGAACTGAACCAGAGCAAGTCTGGGAGGAAAAAATTAGAAACTCAACTGTAACACAAGATTTCAACTGCCATTAGATATTCATTAGATATTCAGTTGCCTATTATAAATTTTAATAATAAACTGGAGGTATGAATTTGGAATTTGGGGGAGTTCTGGAACAGGCAGATGATAGGTAGGTAGATAGAAAGGTAGACAGAAGCATAAGTAGATATATAGAGATAGAGAGATTGTATCAAAGACATGACACTAGTTGTTTTCACTGTGGAGTGTGTATAGACCTTAAAGCACATATATATTTAATACAGATATATATTTATATATTATGTTAATATTATATATTATATATTTATATTTTATTATATATATAGTATATATTTATATTAATACGTATATATATTTATACAGATCAAGCTCTGGAGAACTAATGACCAGCAATGTAAAGGAAAAAAACAAGAATGTGAGGTCCTAGAAAGCCAATAAAGAAATAGAATCCTGCTGTATTGAATGCTTCTGATAGATCCAGTAAAACAAATACTCAAAATTGGTCACCACCTTTAGTATATGACCTTGTGAAGAACAGTTTTGGATAAATGGTGGGAGTCCAAGCCTATGTGGAGTGGTTTCAAAGGACATTGAGAAAAGCTAGTTGGAAACACCTGTGTAGGTAGTTCTTTTGAGAGTCTGTGTTGCAAAAATAAGAGAAACAAGGCAATATCTGGAATGATGAGTCAAGATAAGAAGGGGACTTCTTAAGGTGGGAGAAGTTACAGTATGTTTAGATATAGGTAACATAGTAGGGAAGACTTTATCACGTGGGAGAAAAGCATGAATTACTGGAGTCACGTATTTGTGTTTGTGGGAGAGAGTTAGTCTTGGGTAAAGTGGGTGTAATTAATCCATGGTTCCAGAGTGTGAGGGCAAGTATCTGGGTATGGATGCAGATTAGTAAGTAAACGTGGTGGTGGGAGCTTGTAGATATTTTCTTTTAATCCCTACAATTGTCTAAGTGACATAAGAACAATTCCTGTGCTCAAGGTCTGAGGAGAAGGTAGGCAATAGCATTCAAAAGATCTGAGTGGAGAGTAGACTATGGTAACGGAGTTTGATTCTGGTGCAACAATAAGGACCAAGATCAGGGATCATAAATGTAAAATAAGACCAGTCATTTCGCTCTTGTGTTTTCTTTAACCCTGTTCGGCTGCATGCATCAGGACACAGTAGATGTTAACTAGAATTAACCAAGGTGATTTTGGTTTACTAAGTAAGAGAAACCAGTAAGTGATGGTGTAATGTCAGTGAATGTTTATAAGCCATGGATCATAATGAACAATCTTTGGACTGTCAGAGTGTCTTCTTAAGCCTCTGTTTTGATCAGAATGGCTCCACCTACATCTGATTAGGTGGCTGCTCTAGGCCAAGATATAAGAGATCTAAACATTTCTTTGAAATAGGCGTGTCTACAAATACATCTCCCAGGCCACTTGTACTAAAGTGGGTTCTAATAGATGTCTGTCTGTGAGAGAAAACATCAGTAAGGTTTAAGATAGTCTAAGGGTTTAGTGGGTTCAGTTACTCTTCAGAATACTACTAGGTTAAATGCTACTTTCTGAAGTTATGTGGGAAGACTAATCAGTGTTCCTTAAACAGACAAAACAGTGAAAGACCCCGTCTCAGCTGCTCATTAGTATCATAAACCTTTCCCAGAGATGACCAATGCCTGTGTCCTGGCGGTAATAAGAACCTCCTTCTCACTGGCCTCTTCTTTCTAGAAAGATCTATGTTACTCAGTATAATTCCTGACAAGTTAAAAGAACTTCCCAGCAGGCACACAGAGAATCAGCGCTATCTTGATTTGTTATTGGCACAATCAGCCTTGAAAAACTAATGGCTACAAAATGTGTAAAAATCTGCAGTCATGAAATGTATTAGATAAAAATGTCCCATAAGGGCTAGATGATATAGGATGTTCAGAAAGGTCATAGTTTCAATAAATCAAGTATATTATCTAAGGAGAATGACACTGGGGAGTTAGGTTCAAGTCGTCTGAAGACATGCTTTATAAATATATAGCAGATCTATCATTACAGCGATGCGATACATAAAGCTAGCTTTAGGGCAATGCTTTGGGTGAAGTATGCATTGGTTCTACCGCAGTATGGCCTATTCTAGTATTTCCAGTATCTTGCCTGTTGCTGGCTGCTGGCCATTGCAAAGTACACCTGGGAAAGAAAACAAGTGGAAAACAAGAGTGAGGAAAAATAAAAGTAAATAAGCCAATGTTTAAAAACAAAGAAGATATTCAGTCTGGTCTTGCTTTCTTTGTTGAGGGACTCCTTGAAAAAGCCCTCATGGTCAGTGGCCCAGTATGGATGAAAACACTATGATGCCCTTGTCTTGCTACTGTTCACCTTCATTTCTCCCCCTAAAGATGAAAATGCATCACTGCCAGGATCAGAAAGTATGGCATAACGTGTAGGTGAAGATTAGGTTAGAGAGCTGGAAAACTATGGATAAAAGTGCCTCCTTTCTTTGTATTATGAATTGTATCCCATCAGATCTTTAAGAAACATCCAGAGCCATAATAAAATACAAGTTTGAAGGATAATCAGCAATTATCCAACGCAATCCCTCCTTTACAGAAGAAGATACTGTGACCTAGAGAACTGAACTTAACTTCTTGTAACTAAATTGGATCAGAGCCAGAGTCACATCACAGCTTATTTTACTATATTCATAACAATCATTTTTTTCAGCTTGGAGAACCTAATTATTATGAAATGTGTAAAATTCTGTAGTCATGAAATATACTATAAAATTTCCCTATTATATGTTTGCAACATACAAAATGTAACAAAATATAACATAAAGGTATCCTGTTAATATTTAAGGCTAATGGAAAGTGCCATTTTTACTCCAGAATACCCAATGAAAAGGATAGCAGATGCAGAAGTAGAGACAGGGATATTCATTGCAATCAAAAGCAGGGAGCGCCCGGGTGCCTCAGTTGGTTAAGTGTCTGACTTCAGCTCAGGTCATGATCTCACGGTTTGTGAGTTCAAGCCCTGTGTCAGGCTCCGTGCTGACAGCTTGGAGCCTGGAGCCTGCTTCAGATTCTGTGTCTCCCTCTGTCTTTGCCCTTCCTCCCCTGGTACTCTGTCTCACTCTCTCAAAAATAAATAAACATTAAAAAATTAGAAAAAAAACACATAAAATGTGCAATTGTTAGTGACTGGCCTCTACATCCAACTATGGAATACTAAAATGTCATTTAAAATCACCTTGCATATGAATATTTAGTCACTCAAAATTATTGCTAAGCAAAAAAAACTGTATAGTCAGGGGCGCCTGGGTGGCTCAGTCGGTTGAGCGTCCGACTTCAGCTCAGGTCATGACCTCTCGGTTCGTGAGTTCGAGCCCCGCATCGGGCTCTGTGCTGACAGTTCAGCACCTGGAGCCTGCTTCGGATTCTGTGTCCCCCTTTCTCTCCACCCCACCCCTGCTTGTGCTCTGTCCCTGTCTTTCAAAAATGGATAAATATTAAAAAAAAACTGTATCGTCAAATGGCAAAATAGTAAATAAAATATGATTTTAATTTACAAGACAAATGGACAGGTAACAGGAGTGATGTATATCAAAGTGTTAAAAGTGGGTTTACCTGGGGTCTTTTATCTCCTTCCTATGCCATTTTATTTCCTCTCCTATTTTTTACAATGAAAATGTTTAAGTTACATTATTAGAAACACGCTTTTTTATCACTTGATTTTTGAAGTGTAATTATGACAAACACTGCGATTAAGTTCTTTTCTTCTAAACGTAAGAACGATTTGCAGATTCATTGTTGGGCACCTTTCAAGCCAGATATATGTTTCCTAAATCTGACATGAAAGCCGTCATTTCCTGTCTTGGCTTTCTACCAAAAACCTTCACTGATCAGGAGAAGGGAGAGTCAAACACATTTGCAGAATCAAAATTTGACGTTTAAAAGTGAGATTCAATCCCTGTGAATGCATAATCGTCCAAAAATGACAAAGGAAACAACCGACTTCCTGATATGTAAATATATGATTCTGGAAATACTAAATAAAAGAATCAAAGATCTTGATTCCTCATAATTCCATGGAAAATAAGGTATAAAGAAAGAGCAGCAATGACAAAATATAGGTCTTAATGTATTAAAAACACGGCACCAACCTATAAGGACAGATTAATTGGTGAGGGAAAAATGCATGTCTCTCAGACCTTATTCCGTAGCCATGAAATGTAAAGAGTGATTGCAGCTAACTGAAGGCCCCATAAGCTGTGAAAATCATTTGAATAGGAAATGGGCACATATAAAATTCACCAAGCATTTATATAAGCCTTTGTGTCCCCAAATCGTAATTCAGCATGTGTTATCAAAAGATGTAGATACACATTTATGCTTTATAGAACATTTGAAGTAAAAATTCTGCAGCACCTAAACAAATCTACCCATGTTAAAGAAAAAAGAAGTCTTTAATTTCTAGCAAAATAATATATATTAACTGTAGATATTCAGCAAGCCACATAGCCTCTTAAAATGTCAATTTTTATGAAGACACACAAATAGCATTCTCATAAACATTCAGAGTCTTGCAAATATTATACTCTGACAGTCATGTTCCTTCATTCAACAAATATTCATAGCATTTTTATCATGTGCTAGATATTATTCTCGGCACTGGGGAAACAACCTTAAGCAAGAAAAAATTTTTGTCTTCTTGGAATTTTTTGGTATTTAAAGGCATACATCATTAAGTGAAGAATTATCATACTTTATCTATTTAAATATAAGAAAGTGTATGTATCTAATAACTGTATAGTGTGTGGATTTAAAAATATGAACATGGCTACTCAGAAAGTTTTATTTTAATTCTACTTGTGCATATCTTGGAACACCCTTCAGACTCTATGAAAAGTCAAACATGCATTGAGGGCTTGCAAGATTTTATAATTGGCATTTCCTTAAGCATTGAATTAACATGTTAAATGTAACACAACTAGTGTGGGAAGTTTTTAAACGGTGTACTTAAAACATTCACGGTGATGCAGGAACAAGAAGCACTTTTCAGAACTTTATCTAATAGGGAATACGTTTCTGGACAAATAAAACTTTTAAATTACAAAACCTATTTCTAAAGTGGTTTTAGCATTTTATACTCCTACAGACAAAGCATGAGAATTGCAAAAGATTCACCTACTCTCAATATTTGTGGTTACTGATGGTACATGTGTGCTGGTTTCCTCTTGTTGTTTTAATGTTGCCATTTTCCAGATTACACTGATTCTAAACATATTTTCAAGCGTCAGTTGGCTGTCCCTACAGATTTCTTTGTGGAGTGTCTAACTTTTTGTTCATTTTTATTTGGTTTGTTTTTTTATTAATAAGTTATAGAAGTTATGTATGTTTCACGGATAATGGTGCTTGGTCAGGTATATATATTCACTTAAAAATTATTTTTATTTAAGTCAAGTTGGCACGCAGTGTTACATTAGTTTCCGGTGTACAGCATAGTGATTCAACTGTTCTAAATGTTATGCTATGCTCACCACAAGCATAGCTACCGCCTGCCATCATACCACACTATTACCTGTGACTTATTCATGTTATAACTGCATCTCTCATTCCCCTTACCATTTTGCCCATCCCCCAAGCCCTTCCCCTCCGGCAACCATCAGCTTATTCTCTGATTTTACAGGTCTGATTCTGTTTTTCATTTATTTATTTCTTCCTTTTGGTTCTTAGATTCCACATATGAGTGAAATCATATGGTATTTGTTTTCCTCAGTCTGACTTATTTCACTTAGCAGAGTGCTGTCTAGGTCCATCTGTGTTGTCGCAAATAGCATGATCCCATCCTTTTTTATGGTTGCATAGTATGACATCGTGTGTGTGTGTGTGTGTGTGTGTGTGTGTGTGTATACACCTTCCTTATCCATTCATCTATAAATGGACAATTAAGTTGCTTCCATATCTTGGATATTGTAAATAATGCTGCAGTAAACATAGTGTGCTTATATGTTTTCATTAGCGTTTTCAATTTCTTTGAGTAAATACCCAGTAATGGTATTATTGGATCATATGGTATTTCCATTTTCAATGTTTTGAGAATCTCCATACTGTTTTCCATAGTGGCTGCACCACCAGTTTGCATTCTCACCAACCGTGCACGAGGATGTCCTTTTCTCCAAATTCTCACCTACACTTGTTATTTCTACAAATATTTTCTTTGTATCCGTGGCATTCCTGTTGTTTTTATTAATGGTGTCTTTTTTTTTTTAGAAAACATTTTTAAATTTGGTTTTAATTTTTTTAAATGTTTATTTTTGAGAGACAGAGTGTGAACAGGGAAGGTGCAGAGAGAGAGGGAGGACAGAATGCGAAGCAGGCTCCAGGCTCTGAACTGTCAACACAGAGCCCGATGTGGGGCTCGAGCTCATGAACCCGTCAGATCATGACCTGAGCCAAAGTCAGATGCTTAACTGACTAAACCACCCAGGCGCCCCTGGTTTTAATTTTTATGAAGTCTAAATTTGTCAATTCATTCTTTCACTGTAATTGTTTTTGTCTCTGGCCTAAGAAATATTTACATAGACTCAAATCATAAATAAATCCTGATGTTTTCCTCCAAGAGGTTTAAGGTTTTAGTTTTTATTTTAGATGTATGATGCATCTTAACTTAATTTTCATATATGTTACAATGTATAGGTAAAGGTTTAGTGTTCCTTTATTCCAGTATAATTAGTTGAAACAACAACAACAAAAAATTGATTACATTGGCAACTTTGTAGAAAATCAAAAGACTGAGCCAGTGTGGCTCTGTTGCTGGGCTCTTTTCTGTTCTGATCTTTGCGCTGATCTTACACCATGACCGCATTCTTTGATTATGTGGCTTTATAGCAACTCTCAAAGACATGTAGTATAAGTTGTTTTACGAGACTGCTTTGGATATTCTAGATACTCTGCATTTTTATATGGAGTTCTAGAATCAGCCTGTCAATTTCTAAAATATATGTGGGACTGTATTTAATATCAAAATCAATTTGTGGAGAATTGACGTCCTAACTGAACTGAGACTTTTAATCCATGACTTTTAATCTCTCAAGCTAATTTTAACATGTTAGCATCCTATAAGAAAATTAATTTTGTTTTCTAATTATAGGAGTCATTCCTTGCCAGCCTCATATCAAGTTAGTCTCCTCCATCCATTAGAACACAGAGATCATTAAACACATGGATTGAATATTCACTCTTGGTGTTCCTTCCAATTTTGACATGCCACACTGCTCTCAATTGCCTTACACCTATTTGCTCCACACATATACACTACCACGATAGAAGGCATTAAAATTTGACACCTCTGCCCTATGTTTTGATTTCATAGAGGAACTCACCATTCCATAAAATTGTTACACAGTTTCTACCTCCTTGCTCTGCATTCCACGTATCATGCTATTCTACCACTTTTCAAACTTGTAAAATCCTCTACATCCTTTGAGGTGAAACTGAAATATTCTTTCTTTGGTGCAAGCTTTCCAAAAACAATTCAGATAAAATTAATCAAGAACTATATTGGTTACTTAAGCTTTTTTGTAATCTGTCAATTCATAATGTGGCATGTTTTATGATAGCATGCTAACAATAGTCTATAATTGTCTATGAAAACTTAGTATGGAAGAGATAAACATATATGTTTTTATATTTTAACATAATATATCATGAACTATTTCAAACATACATAAATATAAACAGAAGGGAATAGTTAATACTCTGTACCAGTGGTTTTCAACTAGGTTTATATTTTAACCCCCAGAGCAAAATGTTTGGCAACATTTTAGTTGTCATAACTGCTGGGATAGGGAGAGGTTTGCTACTGGAATCTAAAGGATACAGGTCATAAAGCTTGCTACACATCCACATATCCTATAATGCACAGGTCAGCTCCCAAACAAACACTATTGTCCAGAATACCAACAATACAGGGGTTGAGAAACTCTCCTCTATATTAATCATTCAAATATATCAGGTGATGGGGCGCCTGGGTGACTCAGTTGGTTAAGTGTCCGACTTCAGCTCAGGTCATGTCTCACAGTTTGTGGGTTTGAGCCCCACGTCCAGCTTTGTGCTGACAGCTTGGAGCCTGGAACCTCCTTCCGATTCTGTATCTCCCTTTCTCTCTGCTCCTCTCCCATTCACACAATCTCTCTCTCTCTCTCTTAAAAATAAAATAAAAACATTAAAAAATTAAGAAAAAATATATATACATATATATATGCATATGTGTGTGTATATATATACATATGTATATATATACACATATATGCATATATATATATATACATATGTGTATATATATACATATATATGTATGTATATATATATCAGGTGTTAACATTTGCCATATTTGTTTGTTACCCCTCATTTAAATAAAATGTTACAAATACATTTGAAGCATTCATTAACTTCTCTGATTTCATTCTCCACCTTCCCTTTTTGGAGATAATAAGTACCTTAAAATGGATGTGCAAGTAACCCCACACTGATGTATATTATATTCTATATTTATCAAAAACTATATCCTGTTTTGTGTACTTATCATACTTCATACATCAGATATCATCACACTACCCAATTTTCTACAATGTTCTTTTTTTTGATCTATGATATATTCTTAATATTTATCAATTGTAATATTCATATGTGAGGCCATTCATTTTAATAGCTGTACAACCTCCATTTATTGTCTATGTCATTTATCATCCATTGGTATACTAGTGTTGTTCTAAACTATTCTCCATGGCAAATAGTGCCGTGATAAACTTTTCTGTTATGCATTTCTCCTTATATAGTATACTAGGTTGAATAGCGTCCCCCATTTGTCCACCCAGAACCCCAAAATGTGACTGTGTTTAGAAGCAAGGCTTTTAGCAGATGCAAACAAGTTAAGCAAAGATCATACTGGATTAGGATGGGCCTTAATGGAAGGGCCATATCATTATAAGAGGAGAATTCAGACAGACAGACAAACACAGGAAAGAAGAGCATGTGAAATAGAAGGCAAAGACTGGATTGATGTATCTAATAGCCAAGGAATGCCAATGATTGCCCATAGCCATCAGAAGCTGGGAAAGAGGCATAGAACAGACTGTCCCTCAAAGTCTGCACAGGGAAGGGACCCTGCTGACCACTTGATTTCAGACTCATGGCCTCCAGAACTGTGAAATGATACATTCCCGTCATTTTCAGCTACACAGCCTTAGGAAACTACAGCATGCAGGTATGTGAGACTTTCTCTTAGTAATTAAAATGAGGACTAGAATCACTGATTTCTAGGGCATATACATCTATGAATTAAATATTAGAGTTTATGAGATTTTTTTCTTCATGCTCTCTCCTACCTTGGTATCATCAGGCTTTATTTTTAGTAAATCTGATGACTGAGGCAGTATTTTATTGTTTTCATTCACCTTTCTCTGATTGTAAGTGAGGTTGTATACTTTTACATAACTTTTCATTCATTCAATTCTATTATTTTGTGAATTACCTATTTATGTCATTTACCCCTTTTGTGTTTGTGTGTGGTGGTGGTGTTTGTCTTTAAAAAGAAAATGATATGTAGTATGATATAATGTTTACTGGATAGTAAATCTTTGTCCAATATACATTGCAAATATCTTCTCAAAGCCTATAGCTTATCTTTTAAATTCGTGTGTATGGTCTTTCCAGTAGAAGTTGTGTATTATATTTATCAGTCTTATTTTTGAGTTGTTCTTCATCTCTGTTAAATAATTTATTCCACTACTGCCATAAAGCTGTTCTACCTGCTATTTCTAAAAGTTTGATAGTTTCATTGCAACACTTAGGCTTTTATGTGATATTTGGTTTTGTCTATGGTATCACACAGAGATCTACTTTTCCATAAAGAAAATCAATGTTCCTTCCACCATTTAATAAGCAATATATCTGTGTCTCACTTTGCTGTAATGCAACCTCTACTCTGTGTGTGTGTGTGTGTGTGTGTGTGTGTGTGTGTGTGTGAGTGTATGGTTGTTCTGTTCCAGCGATCAGTTTGTCTGCTATTATCACTAAATCATGTGGTCTTAATTAACATACTCTTAAAATACCTTTGATATATGATGGAGCCAATTGCCCAGTCTTGTTATTCTTCAAATACATCTTAGATATTTTTAGCTTACTAGATATTCTTATGGTTCCATAGAACTTTAGGATCAATGTGTCAAGTTCCACAATAAGCCCAAGAGGGATTCCAATTTATATTACATTGATTTTACAAAT
Organism: Acinonyx jubatus; assembly: GCF_027475565.1. Lineage (NCBI taxonomy): Eukaryota > Metazoa > Chordata > Mammalia > Carnivora > Felidae > Acinonyx > Acinonyx jubatus. The sequence continues at coordinate 186,535,843 of NC_069382.1, forward strand.
TAATTTAGTGTTATCTAACATCTTTATAGCTCTGAGTCTTACAATTCAGAAAACTAGCTTCACTTTATTTTTTTTAATTTAGGTTAATAAATTGTAAAATTTATCTGTAATAGTCTTATGCTCAACTTTTTAGATTTACTTACATAGTTTATGGTCATTCTTGCTATTCTATGTCATCATGTATTCTTATTTTCATTGGCTGTTAGTGGTAAATGAGAACACTCTGATTGGACACTTACTTGTCACCAGAATTCTTACTGTTGCGGTATTATTTTTAATAATGCATAGATATTTTTCGATTTTTTATAAATTAAATCCTATTTCATGAAAACGAATGGTAATTTTAGCTCCTCTTTTTCCAGTCGTTATAAAAATTTTGCATTGTCTCAGAGGTTCTGATGAATATTCAGTACTAAGAATGATGGTGAATACACTTGCTTTCTGCATAATTTTAATAGGACCACTTTCAAAATGTCATATTCAAGCATGGTATTTCTAAAGGCTCAGCGAATGCCTTTAACAAGGGAAGGGCAGTTCTTTTTATTTTATTTCATTTGATAAATTTTTCATGATGAATTTGTGATGAACTTCATAAAATTTTTCAAAATAACGACAATCAATGAGTAATCACACAGACCATACCCAATAATTTATAAATACTTCTACTAGCAGGTGACAGGTTGTACCTCATTATAAAAAGTGTGTTGCTGACACTTATTTACTTAATCTTTTTCACATTAAGCTTTGTGTTTGTTCAAATGTGACATTAAACATGTGCCACCAATTTTAAATTTAATACAGTATATAAAGTGTTTATAAGAACTGTATGTGTTTCTGAGTGTTTATGTACTTAATCAAAGTATTTTACGCTCTTTTGAGCAGGTATTTATTTAATCAGGGGTTTAAATGTTTTAGGAAGTGTAAAATGGCTGAACCATATGTAAGGTTTCAGAGGTGCCCTGGGAAGAGAGGGAATGAAACAGCAGAGGAGAGATGGAATGGATTAGGAAGTCCAGATGAAACTCTGTGGGATGAACACCAGCAGAAAACTCAAGAGAGGAAGACTGTACAGAAAATACCAAATGACATAGACACTGCAATGTAATATATGAAAGATACTGAAGAACAGAAGTGAACATTTAAACCACATGCATTAATATTTTATCTATCTATCTACCTATCTATTTTAAGTAGACTCTATGCTCAGCATGGAGTCCAACCCGGGGCTTGAACTCGTGACCCTGAGATCAAGAGTCAGATGCTTATCCAACTGAGCCATGCAGGCACCCCATAATAATATTTTTATTTACAGCTCTTCAGATTGACTAGAACAGCAGAGGGTATGCTGAGCAAAGCTAAGTCTATTGGGTTACATATCAAGCACTGGAACATGTAACTAAGCACTGCCTGAAGTGCCTCACTTTCCTTGTTAGATATTCTAGTTCCAGGGAGTTTACCTATACTCATAGTCCTGAGAAAACTGAATTCAGCATGGTCACATGATAACATGAGTAGTGCAAAGGCAGTGAGAGTGAATGAAGGAACAGCAAGTATCATTTTGCCTTTCACGGACCCTGGAAGGACTCTGTTTTGGAAGGATGGGGGAAATTTTATTACCATTTACATCATTGTCTCTCCACGTCACCCATCTCTTTCATTTCTCTTCCTGTGACTTGTTGTCTCTGATTATGCATCTCTCTCTTCTGTATACATAGGAGTAAGTTATAGAAATTTCCTAGACCTATCTTTCTTAAGGAATAAACCTAACAATAACAGAAGGTATGTTTCAAAAGCCACGTGTTGCCTAAGCTAATGAAAATTAGTCAAATATCCAAATGTAGTTGTGTTGACCATACAAAAAGTAGAAATCAAGTCTTCTTAACTAAGAAATAAAAATAAGTTGAACAAACCCTAACTCATTATCTTTATTCAAATCATTTATATAGCAACGATCTCAGTAGTAATGGTTCAAAAACATCTTCTAATTTGCTGAAACTTTACTCTAAGAATTAAAATCTAATTTAAAATTAAATTTAGATTACATCACTGTATGATAATTCAGCACTAAATTGCTGCTAAGGAAAGACTACTCAAATATATGGAAATATAATTTTATTCACTGTGTAATTAGTAGTTACAAGTAATAGAGAATTCTTTGCAATATTCGCAGAGTGAAGTCTAAGAAATTAAGTATATCTACTCAATAAATCACATTCTCCTATATTAGCGAATTTTAATTCAACACTTCTTGGTAGGAAGACTTATTCACTTGAGAAAAAACAAACACAAAAAACCCAAAAAACAAACAAACAAAAAAACTAGCAGTTTCCAAAGCCAACTGTGTGTAAGCCTATGGAGATGGCCAGCAGGAGGGAAGCTTTCTTCTTTGGTCCCACATGTTCTTGGCACATCTGCTTACGTGATCTCATTCAATCCACACAACCTCACTGGATATTGACTGTGATTACCCTTATTTTGAAAATAACAATAAAAAAAATACATTAGATTAAATACCTTGATGAAGTTCATAAAGCCTACCTTTGAGAGGCACCTGGGTGGCTAAGAAGGTTAAGTAACTCTTGATTTCAGCTCACATCATGTTCTCACTGTTCATGAGTTCTAGTCCTATGTTGGTCTCTGTGCTGACAGTGCAGAGCCTGCTTGGGATTCTCTTTCTCCCTCGCTCTCTGCCCCTCCCCCATTTGCACATGTGTGCTCTCTTTCTCTGAAAATAAATAAATAAACTTTAAAAAAATAAAAGCTTGCCTTTGAATCCCACCCTATTACATTCCAACTTTCCAGCTTTTTCCTTTGTACATTGTTGGGCCATTTGGACAATCAGATTTCTTATTACAAATGTCAATTATTCATCCAATTCAAAGCCCTAAGATATAATTCTGACATGGAAAATGCTAGGCAAAACAAGAGGGGCTCCTGGGACCTGGAATGTACAATATTCACCCACTGTAGCTATCTCGTATTTCATTCACAAGCAATTCTGGTTACACAAGAAAACTCGAGCTTGGGTGGCAGGAGGATATGATGGGTAATAAAGGAGTGGTAGCTATGGGGTTAGATGCCGTATCAGATACTGTCAACTAAGTTTATCGAGGAAAAACTATGAACCAGGCACAGTGTTAGGCCTTGAAATGCATTCCCTCGTTTAATCACGTGAGACATAAAGCTTGGAAAAGAAAAATTAAATAATTAGGGGCACCTGGGTGGCACAGTTGGCTAAGCCTCGGACTTCAGCTCAGGCCATGATTTCTCAGTTCACGAGTTCTAGCCCGCACTTGGGGCTCTGGGCTGGTAGATCAGAGCCTGGAGACTACTTTGGATTCTGTATCTCCGTCTCTTTCTGACCTTCCCCTGATCTCGCTCTGTCTCTCTGTATCTCTCTCTCTCAAAAATAAAAAAACATTGGGGCGCCTGGGTGGCTCAGTCGGTTGAGCGTCTGACTTCGCTCAGGTCACGATCTCACGGTCCGTGAGTCCGAGCCCCGCATCAGGCTCTGTGCCGACAGCTCAGAGCCTGGAGCCTGCTTCAGATTCTGTGTCTCCCTCTCTCTCTGGCCCTCCCCCCATTCATGCTCTGTCTCTCTCTGTCTCAAAAATAAATAAATGTTAAAAAAAAACTTAAAAAAAATAAAAAATAAATAAAAAAACATTAAAAAAAATTTTAAATAATTTTTTCAAGGATACACAGCTACCAAGGCATGAAGTTCATCCCTCAATTGATTTGTTGTAGATTTCATATAACAACAAGTTTTTGATGAAACAAAATTTCAGATGGAAGTGGAAGATCATATCTCTGTGATATATATACATACATATGTACGTATATCACATATATACACACATATATATACAGGCACATATTCTAATATTAAAATAATTCTCATTTATATATCCATTAATTTTCAATCCAAAGTTCCTATTTTCCTATCGTTTTCATGTAATAATCTTACATGATGATAACATAATATATATTCACTTCCTATATCTTAGACTAGTTTATGTCAAAATCTATAAATCACCTTTTAGTTGAAGTTATTTTCTATCTACTCAGAAGACAGACCATTAAAACGCATAAAGGTTTTGAGTGAAAGAAAAAGACACCTCTGAGGGCTCAACTACTAGAAGATTTAACCACAACACCCTCTCCACCAACACAAGAGCAAAGCAGGCACAGCAATAGCAATATTCCCCTTATTTAAGAAGCTATAACAATGAATTCACAAACTCTTGATGAAACATGCTTCATCATGGCCTGAGCAGAATTTATTGCCATATCATCTTTATTAAGCAGAGAGTAAAAACTTTTAAACGATATTTTCAGGATTTAGAAAAAGATGAAAAGCAATCACAAAAAATGTAAGATACATGCAGCTATCAGGACAAAAAGAAAAAATGTAAGAATGTGAAAAAATAAAGAAGAAAGAAAGAAAACAAAGCCAGTTCTTTGAAAATAAATAATTCTATTAAATGAAAGCAGCAGGGAATTTAAGAAAGAAAAAAACAAATATTGAAAATTAGAACTAATGAGAAATGCAAATATAAGAGACTCAAGGACTAAGTTTGTATGGGATAACACTTGGCACAACTATTTGCATTTCAGAAATTTTTATGTCATGAAGACTTTTTTTTTTGAAAAAGTAAATAATGTAATGCTTGGTCTAAAAGAGATTTGAAAACCTTAGTTGATAAAATTGATAATGCAAAAATTATCAAGAAAACTCAAAACATTGCAGACTATGGAAATTTATAGGTGAGATATTTTAAATTTTCACTTGAAAGTTTAACTTAAATGCTCTACACACTGTAATAATTATATATGAGAGAACATTGCATAATTTATTTTATGCAGTACATTTATACCTGAAAAAGGAAATACTAAAGGTGAAAATATAAAATATTATTTATGGATATAAATGAAAATTATACATGAATACTAAATTGTACATGAATACTAAAATTATACATGAATACTAAATTATACATGAATACTAAAAAATTGATTTCCACATGATATTTAAGAAAAGACCTACCTTGAAAAAAAATTTCAATCTCAGTATTGACATAAAGAATCTGATAAATCATATTAACACGTTAGTAAGAACACAACAGGAGCTCCGTGAAATATAATGTCCCCCTAATGATAGCTTCTACAAAACTGACAAAAAGAGAAAATTTTTCTTAACTTGAAAAAGCAAAAATCAGCATTTTACTTGCTGGTTAAAAACAACAGATGTCACAATTAAAGGTAGGAACAAAATTGTCATTATAATTTTTTCTTTTTTTTTTTTTTTGGTAGCTTTTGACAAATGCAAGAAGATAACAAACAGATGTCAGGAAAGGAATTATCATTTTTAACATTTGCAGGTAATATTTCATATAAAAACTGTCAAAGACAATAAAAATGAAATAGTATTTAGTCAAATGACTTGATGTAAGAAAAATGTATTACACAGTCACCTACATAATTATGATCTAAAAAAAAACTTACATAAAGGTTTTGAGGGGAAAAAATGTTTGGGGGCTTGACTACTGGAGACCTCAACACCTTTTCCACTAAAATTATTTGCTAAAAATGAATTTAACAAAATTTGAAATTGATTATTGCAATTTACTGAACATCTACTTTGTGTCCAGAACTTTCTTGTGTATTTTGAATATATTATGCCATTCAACTGTTATTCCCATTTTTAAAAAAAGGAAAATGAAGCTCAGAGACATTAACTAATCTAAGTTCCTGCCCCTAGAAATTTGAAGACCCAGGATTAGAACCCAGTTTTTTCTGATTCCAAAGCCTGTTTTTTAAATATACCAGAAAGCAGTATGAAACCACATAGTATTAAAATCTGATGTTATGGAGTGACTTTTGTTCCCCTGAAATTCATGTGTTAAAATACTAACCATCTAATACCACAAGATATGACTGTATTTGGAGACAGAGTCTTTAAAAAGGCAATTAAGTTAAAATGAGGGGACTAGGAAGTGCCATAATTCAATATGACAGGTGTCCTTAAAAAAGAAGAGATTAGGACACAGACAAAACACAGGGAAGACCAAATGAGGATACAAGGAGAAGAGAGCCATCTATAAGGCGAGGACAGATGCCAATGCAGCACACCCTTTGATCTCCAGCCTCTAGAACTGCGAGAAAATACATTTTTGTTGTTTAAACCACTCAGTCTGTTTTACTATGTTGTGGTAGCCTTACAGGGTTATTGTAGTTGAACTGGTTTGACAATTGTAGATTATCCATGAAAATAAATGAGTTGCAAACAATGATTCCTGAAAGAGAATAAAGAAAAATATCATTATAAGTGGGCTTCCTATTTTGTAATAAAAATCAATTTGGGCCTCAACTGGAAGTATGTAACAAAGCACAATCCTGTTGATCAAAGATTTGGATGTAAAGACTCCAAATATTTGTAAGGGCAAAAATTTTTAATTTCCAAATGCTTAAATTTTAATTATTAAAGCATTGCAAGAAAGGATTAATCAATTTTATTACATAAAAATAAAATAACTGTCATAAGTCAACACAAACTGCATCAACAGGCAGACATTATACATGGCTAATGTCACAAACATACAAGGAATTGACGCAAAGGATTAAGATAATCTCCAATATTCAAAAGAGAGTGGCTTGCCAATGTGACCCCCAAAATATGTTTTGAAATTAATTTAATGACTTTAGAAAATATTTTTTAAATAAATGAAAAACTGAGAACACATTAAAAAAAAAAACATTGTCTTTAGGGTGGCTCAGTCGGTTAAGCTGCCGACTTTGGCTCAGGTCATGATCTTGCGGTCCGTGAGTTCGAGCCCCGCGTCCGGCTCTGTGCTGACAGCTCGGAGCCTGGAGCCTGTTTCAGATTCTGTGTCTCCCTCTCTCTGACCCTCCCCTATTCGTGCTCTGTCTCTCTCTGTCTCAAAAATAAATAAACGTTAAAAAAAAAACTATTAAAAAAAAACATTGTCTTTATTAAGAGCAACTGGAAATTATTGTTTCATGGTACTGGTATCTCTGTCCCTATCTATTCCTATATCTGTAAACATAGGTCCCTCTGTACTTATGTACTAGACTGTGATTTCTTAATCATTTCCTAAGTGGCTGGCAGCTGCAGGAATCTGAGAAACACTGCCTTATACTGGTGAGAGTGTGGTGAATACAATACCCTGTTGTACTGTCTTGGGGCCATTCATTGCTCTACAACCTGACTGGCCGTTAGTTTACCATTGCATGTAAAATAGCATTGGAAATGTTCATACCATTGTCTCACTTATAAGACTTTCTCCATAAGAATTAATTAAATACATGATCAAAGATTTATGTAAGAGGGCACCTGTCATTGCTGTGCTCAAAATTCTCCAATGACTCTTCATTGCTTCCAGAATGTAGGGTTGTCCCCTGTGTCCTTACGTTGGTTTTTTAGATCATAATTATGTAGGTGACTGTGTAATACATTTTCCTTGCAATATGAGTCTATTAGAACTTGCCTCTTCGATTTTTCATTTCCCTCTTACTCTCCCAGCTCCAACCACGTTGCCCTCCTTACTTTTCTTCAAACACACTAGACACATATCCACTTCAGGCTGTTTGCCTAGGAGCTTCCCTATCCCTTGAAAATTATCTCTGTGTGGGTGTGGCTTACTTCCTCTTTGCTCCAATGGCTATCCTTAGCAACTTATTAAAATTCAGCACCAGGGTGCGTGGGTGGCTCAGTCAGTTAAGCAGCCTATTCTTGATTTCAGCTCAGGTCATGACGTCATGGCTCATGGGCTGGAGCACTGCATGGGGTTTTGCGCTGGGTGGAACCTGCTTCAGATCCTCTGTCTCCCTCTCTGTTCCTTCTCCACTCATGCTCTCTCTCCCTCTCAGTCTCTCTCTCTCTCAAAAATAAATAAATGTTAAAAAATTAAAATAAATAATAAATAAATAAACAGATAAATAATGCAGCACCAACTCCAGTACTGCTGAATCCACTTCTCCTTACACTAATTTTGCTCTATAATACTTCTTCCCTCCTAACATACAATAAAATTTAATTATTATTATATTTATTCCTTACTTTATCTTTCCATTCTCCCCTTATTCACCAGTTTCTAAAATATGTATTCCACAGGGAGATAGTTAAATAAACTTTACAGATGTGTATTATTAATAGAGCGAGACACATATTATGCAAAGTAATGATCAATAAAGATACAAAGTAATAATAAAAAGAACAATATGCATAAAAGACAGGAAATAAAAATATTAGCAGTGGTTCTCTAGGGATTGGGATTTTTGTTTTGTTTCTATCCCATATATTTGTCCTCATTTTCCACAATTACTAAAATATAAATATAAGACTAGCATTTAAAAATATATACGAGTTTATTTTTTAAATTGGGGGTTTTGTGAATATATCAAGATAATGTACTCCATAATTTTTATTTTATATTTATTTTTTTTAGTTTATTTATTTACTTTGAGAGGGAGAGAGAGAGAAAGAGAGAGAGAGAGAGAGAGCTCAGGGGAGGGGCAAAGACAGACCCAAACAGTCTTCCCACTGACAGTTGCAGAGTCTAACATGGGGCTTGAACTCACAAACCATGAGATCATGACCTGAGCTGAAACCAAGAGTCAGCTGCTTACCAGTTGAGCCACCCAGGCGCCCCTGTATTCCATAATTTTTAAGTAAAGATAGATACAGAACATTTATCTGATAAAATGTAAAACTCATTCTTTAACTTTGACAAATATGCTGATCAAAATATCTTTTATAAAGTCTATTATAAATAAATACTAATAAGACTGATGACTATTGGGAAAAATAATTAAAAATTGCTATATTTTAGGGACACCTGGATGGCTCAGTCGGTTAAGCATCCGGCTTCGGCTCAGGTCATGATCTCGCAGTCCGTGAGTTCGAGCCCCACGTAGGGCTCTGTGCTGGCAGCTCAGAGCTTGGAGCCTGTTTCAGATTCTGTGTCTCCCTCTCTCTCTGACCCTCCCGTGTTCATGGTCTGTCCCTCTCTGTCTCAAAAGTAAATAAACATTAAAAAAATTTACAAAAAAAATTGCTATTTTTTTCAGCAAATATGTTAAAATATCTAAAAACAAACAAATATCAGATATTCAATTTGAATATTTTCACAACTAGTGATGTTTTATTAAGATCACATGACACAAAATATAAATGTAGAAATTAATACCTTTCCTGAACACCACTGATTATAAGATAGAAAACATAGTGAGGAAAGAAATCCCTCACCATGGCTTTCACCATGGCTATTAAAAACATAAGTGAATTTCCAATGACGGTGTTACATCTATATGAAAAAATAATAGCACTCTACCAGAGAGATACAAATTCCAAATTGAATAAATGTAGATAAATTCATTGTACTTTGACAGAAGAACTGTTGTTAAAAACAGATTATTTTTTCTCAAATTATCTTATAAATTTAAATGAATTCAGAATTATACAGCATAGTGGTTAAAGCTGTATTTCTTACTGCTTATGAAAATGAGCTCAAATCTCTAACGTGTGATATTTGTAACTTCAGGTATCAGTAGGATGAGAATTTACTACTATGTATTCCAAATTCTTGTGGAAATAAATGACATAATGAAAGCAAAGTACTTAACACAGGCCTGGGGCATGGTACTTATTAATCAGTATGAACCCTGATTACAAAATCTCATTTGCCTTATGCTGTTTTTATTTTTGTTTACTTATATAACTTGATAAAAGTGAAAAATATATCACCTAGAAAATATACAGCAAGAAAAACTAAGAAGTCATTTACATTAAAATAAGGAGTCACATGAGGGAATAAGCTATTAGACATATTGCAAAAGTACATTAATAAAATCACTATATCAATCACTTATTCATGTATTCGCTTGTTCAATAATTAAGATTTAGTATATTCCAAGAATTGTGTTTGATGCTGGAGGTTCAGATATTGCCCCGAAACTCACAAAATGTTGGGAAAGACAAATTATAAAAATAGTCAATTTTAATATAACTTGAAGAATGGTAATCACAGTGATAATGACAGGGATTCCATGACGTTTAAAATATGTCTATATACGTCTTGAATCTTAATACAAGGCATCAAAAGGCCCTACAAAAAATGAAGGAAGAGAATGTGGGGAGAAACTCACTGTCTATATTTGGAGTGTACAAAATGCCTTGTAGTTGCCAAATAAAGCATATTAATAACCTCCCATCTAAAATTTGTCAAGCCATTGACCTAGCAGTTTGCCTAGTGCTTCTAAGACTTCAAGAAAGAGGTCAGAGAAAGATGCCTGGTGAGAGGGCCTAACAGAGAGCTATAGGGCCATCCCTCAAATTTCTGGCCTTCTAAGAATGGATTTATCACATGAAATAGAAAATGAAAATGTGAATCACACACCTGCTGGGAAAGTAACACGGGCTGAGAACACAAAAATCAGGGCACTGTCAAGGGGGACTGCCATCTGAGGCTCAGGAGCCAGTGGGGCTTACTCATCTAGGAGGAAGGGACCAAGGATGGCTAAGGGAACTGGCCACTACCTGTTGAAATTAAGACACAGTCACAGAACTTACATTTTATCTCTTTGAGTCATTAATTATGGCAACTGAGGAAGAATGGAAGTCTTTTTTCAAGTAAGGAGCCATTTTTTCTCTCTCTCTGGGAGTGCTGTATTTAGGCGATGAGATGATGCTCTTCCCTCTGCACTTCTTATGCATTTGGGGCCCTAGACTTGCAGAACTGAAGATAACAAAGAGCTTTTGATCTGATATGGGGAGCAAGCTGAATATTAATCAGAATTCAAAACAAAATGAACCAGCAAATAACAAGTGGGATTTGAAATTTAAAACACAATATTGTTTATATTAGTACCCCCCAAAATGAAATACTTAGGTATAAATCTAACAAACTATGGACAAGACCTATATAAGGAAAACTATGTAACTCTGATGGGCAAAATTAAAGAATTAAATAAATGGAGAAATAGTCCATGTTCATGGATAAAAAGACTCAATACTGGCAAGATGTCAGTCCTTTCCAACTTTATCTGTAGATTCAGTGTCATATCAATCTAAACCTCAGCAAGTTGTTTTATGAATATTGACAAACTGATTTTAAAGTTTTAATGGACAGGAAAAAGACCCAGAATAATCAACATCATATTGAGAAAGAACAAAGTTGAGAGGACTGACACTACTCAATTTCAAGACTTAACTATACAGCCACAGTAAACAAGACAGTACAGTACTGGTGAAAGAACAGACAATAAATCAATAGAACAGAATCCAATACCCAGAAATAGCGCCACATAAAAACAGTCAACCCATCTTTGAAAAGGAGCAAAGGTGATACGATGCAACCAAGATAATATTCTCAACAAATGGTATTGGAACAAGTGGGCATCCATGAGAAAAAAAAATTTAGACACAGACCTTACACCCATCCCAAAAATTAACTAAAAATTGATCACAAGCAAAACTGCAAAATGCAAAACTATAAAACTTCTAAAAGGTAAAACAGGAGAAAGTCACGGAGACCTTGGGTATGGCAATGACTTTGTTTTAATACAACGCCAAAGACACAAGCCAAAAAAGAAATAATAAGCTGGATTTCATTAAAAACATGTTTGCTCTGTGAAATGCACTATTCAGAACATTTGAAGAAAACCTACAGACTGGGAGAAAATACTTTCAAAATGCACATCTGCTAAAGGACTGTTATCCAAAATATAAGAAGAACTCTTAAAACTGGACAGGAAGAAAATAATCCAAACAAAACATGGGCCAATGACCTCAACAGACACCTCAACATAAAAATATACAAATGGCATATTAGCATATGACAAGATGTGTCCCCCTCATATGTTATTAGGAGAATGCAAATTAAAACAACAGTAAGATAACACTACACACCAATCAGAATGGCCTAAATCCAGAACACTGACAGCAAATGATGGTGAGGATGTAAAGCAACAAGAACTCTGATTGCTGGTGGGAATGCAAAACGGTACCCTCACATTGGATGGCAGTTTGATGATTTCTCATAAAACTCATTGTATCCCTACCATACAAAGCAACAATTGCATTTCTTGGTATTTACCCAAAGGAGCTGAAAACTTACGTCCACATAAAAACTTATACATGAGTGTTTATAGAAGCTTGAAAGCTGGAAGCAACCAAGATGCCCATCAGTAGGCAAAAGGGTAAATAAACTGTGATACATCCAGGCAATGGAATATTCTTTGGCACTGAAGAGAAATGAGCTATCAAGCCATGAAAACATGGGGGAATCTTAAATGAATATCAAAGTGCAAGAGGCCAATCTGGCAAGGCTACATACATCATTATAGTATTATTCCAACTATATGACATTGTGGAAAAAAAATACTATAGAGTCAGTAAAAAGATCAGTGCTTACAGAGTTTGGGGGAAGTACAGGATGAATAGGTAGAGCATAGGCGATTTTCATGACTGAAAATATTCTGTATGAGGCCATAATGATGAATATATGTCATTATATCTTTATCCAAGTCCATAGAATATGCAACACCAAGAATGAACCCCAATGTAATCTGCAGACTTTAGGTTATTATTATGTGTCACCATAGGTCTATCATTTATAACAAATGTACCACTAGTAAGGAATGTTGATAATGACAGAGAGGGCTCCCTGTGTGGAGATAATGAGTATCTGGAAAATCTCTGTACTTTCCCTTCAATTTTGTACTGAACTACTCTAAAACAAATAAGTTTTAATTTAAAAAAATGACCAAAAAGCTAAGAATAGGCTTGCACTTTGCTTAACCAACCCATTTTTCTGCAGGTAAGGAGTGATCAACATAAAATAGTTGAAAGCAATGATTAGAAGAAATAAAAATTTTATGTTTATACCCCAAATTTAAATTCAAATATAGAAAAAAAAATCAAGTTATTTAAAAATTGATTAGAAAAAAATCTCAGAATAAGTAAAGATATTTCTAAGCTTAATCAATAGACAATATCAGAAATAAATACCTAGGAATGGTTTATCTCATAAATTTTCAACTAGGGGCTACTCTAGACCTTCAGGGACTATTAACAATGTCTGCAGGCACTTTCACTTGTCACAAATGGAATGTAGTAGGTAGAGGCCAAGGATGCTACTAAACATCCTACAATTCATAGGACAGTCCCTAATAGCAAAGAACCAGCTGGCCCTAATTGTCAATAATCCCCAGGCTGAGAAACCTTGATTTAACTCCTACCAACCTGTGCTTCTCAGGAATCACCAACTGTTGAGGGCAGTTAAAAGCACATTATTCCTAACCTGAGCAAAACTTTGGATTTTATAATAGGGGCATTTGTTGAAATAAGCCAAATGAAAACTGTCGGCTAAGATCTGATGCTTAGGCATTTGTTTCTTCTTGATTTTATCTGGATAAAGAATATTGGAAGATCCCTGTGATCAGGGGATCTCTCCTAATTTAACTGAGTTAGGTGCCTTCCAAGAGGTCACACAGATTCCATTTCTCATGCTCCTCTAATGTACTCTGTGATTTTAGCAGCCTTTCTCAAGACCCCTATTTCCAATTCTGAAAAAAAAAAAAGGGCATTGATTTAAGAATAAAGGTTTTAGAGCTTTGACATTTTCTGTTTGCTTCCCACACACACTGGTTTGCACCTTCTCAATCCATGACAGATCCCTAGGTTTTAACTTGCATCCTTTGTCATATTGACAAAGGAGAAGTGTGAAACACCTGACTTTTACTAAGACAAGCGTGTCTCATGCCCCAGTGGAGTAGGCAGAGAAAAGGAGCATTCAATTATTCACACACTCCAACTTTTAATTAAAATTCTTTCCACTGGCCTATTAGTGTCTTGGTATAAAGGAAGGTATAAAGGACCAAAGAGCCATTTCTTTACCTTTCTTTATTTGCTATCTTCATAGTGCCTAAGCTGTAGGATATAACTTTTAATAACAACTTTGGGAAAAGTCTTGAATGCTACCTGGTATTCATTGACTTCAATGGTGAGAAACACAGTGCCCCATTAACAGTACACGTTATCATTTACACAGCACTATGTGTGTTTTAATGACAGACATTATTTTAGAGAGGGGAATGTTGTACGGAGTTTTATGGTAAATATTTTTGTATCTGCAATTAAGTAGAGTAATTATTTTTCTCCTATTAAAAAAAGACTATGAATTACTAGGTTATACCTTTGTCTACAGTGTGCATTTTTCCATAATGAATTTACAAAATAACAAGCTGATCTCCACACTCCTGAAATACATGTGCACTCTATCTCCACATCTACCGATTGATTCCATGGAGTCTGTATATAGATATATAATACATATATGCTAATATTATACAAAATATAACATATAAATTACAAATGCTTAAGTTAATTATTTTGCCTTCTCGTTCTTGTGTCCCCCCTTCCATGTGGACGGAGGGCTATAAGGAACAGAACATTACAGAATGCTCCCTGCACATACTCCCACTATAACACAGAAAATTTTACTATCAAAAAGTACCCTGTAGAATAAAATTAAACAACTATAGCAAGAATTTTTATAGACTTGAGAGAAAGGTGTTCTTGTGTTCTAAACTAAGATCATACGAATAATTTGAGTGAATTTCTGGGCTCCCCATCATATTAGTTTTTGTTTTTTAATTGTTTTGTGTTAGTAGTTTTATTGAGGTATCATTTCTAAACAATACACTGCACATATTTGAAATGCACAGTTTGATATGTTTTAGCATATGTATATGCAGATAAAAACTTCACCACAATCAAGGTAACAAAGAAATCAATCACCTCTTGGGGTTTTCTCCAGTGTGTGCTGTGTGAGCTCTGCTGTTGTGTCCTGGCCACTTTATCCTCCAGGCCAGTCGTCTGCAGAGATTCTCTGCCTGTTGTGGCAGTGTTTGGTCCCTGACCTGAATGTGTTGCATTTTAACCTGATATGCTCTGGTCTGCTTGTGAAATGAGACTTGTCTCTGCCACCACTGGAACCAAAGCCTCACAAAACTCCTGGGTTGGAAATGCACTGTTGACAGGGTTTGGGGCTAGTCTTCTGGGGCAGGGGCCCACAGAGCTGTGAGTGAGGTAAGTGTGACTGGGAAAGGCTGTTCCACCAGAATGTGTAGCGGGGGTGGGGCTTGGTTGTAAGCAAGTTAGACAGGGAGCCATATACTTGTTCCTATAGGTAGCTCTGTGTATATGCTGAGGGGTCAGGGAGGGAAATGGCACCTGCTGTTCCTTTGTTCTGGAGTGGTCTCTCTGTAAATGCTGCCACTCTGGACATGCTCTGAGATGAACAGCTAACCTCCCCACCGTGTACCCCAGGTGCTCTTTAAGATGACTGTTTCCATGCTTTAAGATGACTGGTCCACGTCTGTGGACCATTTGCACTGCCTTGTCTCCAAAATTGGCCCTAATGTCCTCTGAGATTTCCCAGAGCCAAGCCCGCTGACCTCTAAAACTCCAGGCTTGCAAGAACTCACAAAATTTGGGCCCTCTCATTTTCCAAGCCAATTGCTATGGGGATCCGTTTTCCCTGTGTGCGCCCCTGTGTGCTAGTTTTTCTCTTGCTCTTCTCCACAACCATGGCTCCCTCCCCACTGCAGTGGCCATAATCCATTTCTCCCTCAAGCCACGACTCCACACTTCCTACCTTCTTCAATGTGACCTTTTCTCCTTTCCTTTACCTTTAGTAATGGGAGTTTGTTCTGTCAATCTTCAGGTCAATTTCTGTGGTATTTAGGATGATATGATAGTTATCTAGTTGTATTTCTGAGAGGAGGCAAGCCTAGAGCCCTCCTACTCCATGGTCATGTTCCCTCCAAGCCCTCCAGGTGATTCTGACTCTTCTGTTTATATGAGAATTGTTGATCTAGAGTTTGGCTCATTACATCATGAAACAAGTTGGTGAAGAAGAATTCCCTAAACTCTGAATATGCTCCTCTAGAAGTCAACGATATGATGGTTACAGTGATTTGCTTAACAAGGATTTGGAATAATCACTGTGCTTTAAATGTGAGATGCTCAAATTTTTGCAAGGGAGTTGAATAAATTGAGCTTTATTAGGATTGATGAAATGAGGATACTTACTTCCCTAAAGAACAGCTTACGCCTGAACATGAAATAAATCAAAGGAAAATCTAGACTTGGAATCTGCAGATGCCATTAATTAGCAGATGAGGTACTTGGCATTCAGATTTAGTAAGAATCTTGACTTGGGGGAAATGGCACTTGATATGCATTATTCTGCTCTTACAGAAAGCTGGAAGGCCCTGCAGGTCCCAACCACACATATGCAGAAGACAATAAGAGACACTAAGTCTTTCTTTCTCCTAAACATAAAACTCCACTCTGCAGACTTAAAATAATCTCAAAAAGATAGTGTATTGGATACTTTACATATAATTAGAAATTAGGTATTTTGATCATGGGATGGGGATTATTATTACAATAGACTAAGAAAATGAATAAACTAACACAGAGATATAGAAATATAAGATTAGAATATATATATAGTTTTTGAGTAATATAATAGAACAGAATAATATTCTATGGTAGGTTCTTTTAGCAAGTAGTATTAACAAACTTTAATGCTAACAAAAAATAGTATTAACACAATAGAATTATATTAGGAATACAGCAAATGTGAGAAACATATATGACTATGTATAATTATATACAACATATGCATAATATTGTAATTATATTTATATATGAGTGTGTATTCCTTTAAATATCCAAATCTATTTTTTCCCAAAAGATATTAGCAAAATTTTAGATACTGAAAATCTATATGCTTCATTTTAAATCGGGGAAAAATGAGTTCACAATCTATACAAAAGCCCAACAAATTTCCAACACATAAAATGGTTTAACTCTTTATTTAACAATCCACAAAATATTTCTTCATAAGATTAAGTACTCGACCTGTTTAATTTATACCACAAAAACTCTTTAATGAATATATTTATAGTTACCATGTAACAATTACAATATTGGAAACAAATTACATTTTTCTTCTATTCATTCACCTACCTAATTCACAGACTTATGATTTACAGATGTTTAACTAAAGACTTGGCCTTTCTAGGCTCCTTGGGTTCATTTACATTTGTGTTATGAACAACAACATTGGGAAGATGACAGAAAACATGTCACCTTCTAGACAGCTTGATCTGAAAACACAACCCTAGTCATTATCCTACTCAGAGAAAAACTGAGATACTAATGTAGACTTACCACAACCTCCCATCTACTTAATCCTTGATGCACACCTTTTTACTCACCGACACAAGCATATCTTTAGAGTAGGGTTTAGATTTTAGAATCAGATGTTGAATTTTGTGTAAAATACTTCTACAAATCTTTATATTCCATACATAAATATTCAAATAACAAAATATTCTCCCAGAGAAAAAGAACACAAATATATATTATATACACCTATATGTTTTCATATGTGTATAATGTATGTATTATGGATGCATTGCGTATATATGCATATATGCACTTACTTATGAATATATGTATATAAACACTAAAGATAATGGCTCCTATTTATAAATTATACAATGAGATAAATAGTTAGTAAATAGATGGTTTTATATTATCTCCACAAAGGAACTCATATAATATGTTAGATAAAATAGGAGTGAGTGAGGGGCGCCTGGGTGACTCAGTTGGTTAAGCGACTGAATTCAGCTCAGGTCATGATCTCAAAGCTGGTGAGTTCGAGCCCCATTTCGGGGTCTGTGCTGACAGCTTAGAGCCTGGAGCCTGCTTTGGATTCTGTGTCTCCTCTCTCTACCCCTCCCCTGCTCATGCTCTGTGTCTGTCTCACAACAATAAATAAAAGTTAAAAAAAAATTAAAAAAAATAGGAGTGAGTGAAAGTAATCCCCTTAAAAAGCTTGTAGTTTAGTTAGGGGAGAGAACACATAAAGAGACAAGATATCTGAGGTAAGTAATTAATTATCAAATATGGAGATAAATACATAATGTAAGCGAATTGAAAGATTATATATGTTTTATCAAATAATGTTCGAAGTACAATAATAGATGTATGCACAGGGTATTATGGCATTGTACAAACACCCAGGTGTTCCTTATACAATAAATGAAGGTATTCAAGCGGTTCATGAAAGTTGCATAGGGAAGAAAATGCATGACCCAAATGGAATGAAGCATGTGAAGAAGACAAAGAAAAGAAACCTTTCTAACATGAAACCTTCTAACAGAAAGAATACAGAAAGGACATAGATGTAAAAGAATCAGGTAAATAGGAAAACAGAGGAAATTCAGGGTTTCTAAATCATAGTCTATGGAGAAAGGAACGCGAAATGATGAAATTGGAGAGGTATAAGGGGGTCAGTTGATAGATGGTCTTACATCTGTTTTAACAAACTTTGACCATGCTCTGTAGGTAACAGGAAATCCTTGAAGAGAACATGACAAGTAGAGGATGTAACACAGTGATTTCCGTGAAGAGTTGTGAGGTTTTGAAAAAGGGGGATAAAAGGTGGGGTTCTGTGTAGACAGAGAAATTCAAGAAATAATTAGGAGGAGAGTCATTAAAACCAGACAAATGTGTGTGTGATGGAGAAAGGGAGGCAGTAATGGGATAAATTAAACCTCCCTGATTTCTAGGAGAATAGTGATTACATTAGTTTAAGAAGAAAAGGATGAGTTGATTTAAAATATATAATACCTAGTTTCAAATAAGAAATGTGTGAATGAGTCAAGGAAATGCCTACTGCCCAAAAATCAAGTTTAGGATTTGAATTATTTAGTAATGTGAGACACAAGCCTGAAGAGAAACTCCTATTGTTTCACTCACTTGATGTGTGACTATAGCTTCTTAGAGTCGTATTTAGATTTTCCCTTGTAAAATAAAGTACAATTTGCTATTTTCTCGTGAAGATCACGTGAGATATTTTCTATGAAAGAGCTCTTTAAACTCTATACCTTTCTAACAATAAAGCCATATCATCATCAAATTAACCATGGCTCTCGCAGAGCTACATCCCACATTAGCCTTTGTTAGTCCAGCTAGTCTATTGATGGATATATATGACTTTTAGAATACTTTTAGAAGGCAGGAATGACTTGTAAGTTGGACATGTTCCTTAGAGACAGAAGGAAGATAAACACAAATAAAATGTTGGGAATGAAGATTGAACTTAACTGGGGAACCCACTTTGAGAATACCAGAGTAACCTGGAGGGTTAGTATGAGTTCTACTTACATGAAGACCTGGGCCAATTGTGAAAAGTGCTAAAAGGACGCTGAGACTCATGAGTAAGCACTGATATGGAGAACTTAAAATTCTGAAACAAAGGAGAGATACCAAACTTATAGCACATATTCAGAGATAGCAGATGCCATGAGTAAAGTGATATTAATACAACACTTTTGGGATGCCTGGATGGCCCAGTTGGTTGAGTGAGTGACTTCGGCTCATGTCGGGCTCTGTGCTGACAGCTTGGAGCCTGGAGCCTGCTTCCGATTCTGTGTTTCCCTCTCTCTCTACCCCTCCCCCACTCATGCTCTGTTTCTCTCTCAAAATAAATAAACATTATTTTTTTTTAATACAACACTTTCATATGCAAGATATCCATATGGTACCTGAGTTGTTCCTGGAAAAACAATTTACCATTTTGAAAAAGAAAAACAATTGATTGTCAGCTGTCATTTATAGTTCTCTGACAGTACCCTGGAAGAAAACAAGTCAAATTTCTTAAGAAAAGCCTGTATACCACAGAAAGGTTTAGCACATAGTTTGGGGAATGAATGGAAAGCTAGACATCAGTGGAGAGAGAAATCTCTATTCCAGGATAATAGAAACCATGATAGAAACAGTGAGAAAGATAAACAGCAACAGTGAAGGAAGTAGAGGGCAAGGACTGCATTTTGAAGCTCTCCAGGAGCTGGAGAAAGTTCACTAGACTCATGAGGTGAAGGAGAACAGTGAACAGAATAAGGGGTGGGAGAGGGAAATGAAGAGTATTAGGTGTTCAAATGACTTTACGAGACAAAATTTATAAGATTAAGATTACATAAAGTTATAATCCACACTCTTGGTTGCACCTCTTCCCCTTTCTCAATAAAGAGGTTCTATTACATGTGTATTTATAATTGGTCATGAATTGACACACTCTGGATGGCTGGAGAGGCTCCTTGTTTGTTTTGAAATCACAGGACACAAAGATGACCCTGTAAAAGATGAGATGTAGTCTCACAGAGAGAATTCAGAAATCTCTCCCAAACAGGCTGCTGCACTTTACTGAGTGCAGCTTGAGCTGTTATTAGACACAAGGATTATGCTAGTCATCTGGCTCAAAGTCTCAAATGAATTTAAATGATCTGGAAGAACAAATGCTCATTTGCCATATAATATCTACAATATTACCTCTAGTGGTATCTGAGAGGTGAAAATATCTGATGATTTTTCCTCACTGCATATTTCTCTAACCCCTCCTCTTCCCACACTTCATTATCATCTCCAGCCCCAGTGAAATGGGAATGATCCTGGCCGGCAATGTGGTCTTTGCATTCAACAGTCTCTCAACAGTCTCTAGTACGCCTTGTCCTCCACAGACTTGTCCAGTCTTAGATAAGAAGTTAGAGATTTTTATCTATGCCCAGTATATTTTATCTATGCCTGGTTTTTCTTCCCAGTATGGGTACTTGTTTCTCAGAAGAAACACCAGTCCAAGGAGAGCATAAGAAACAGGAAATAAAAAATGATAATCAATGATATAACGAAAGAAAACTATCTTGAATTCAGCTTCCAATCCATTTATAAAAAACATGCATCATGCTCTATACAAAATGAAAATAAAAATAATATATATAGTTGTTTTTGATAAATTCAAAGACTCGGATAAAATTCAGTATCTCTTTCTAATAAAATAAACTTATAAGAATATATAGATATTTCTTTCATATTATTAAACAATAAAAATGTCTTAAATCAAAGGTCAAAATGATACGTAAAGGCAAAAAACTCGAAACATGTCAAACGGTAAAATAAAAGAATAAAGGAAAAACTATAATCATCATTGCTTTTTAAAATTAGTTGAATTGCTTTACACTGCAATTGAAAAGAAAAAATAAACAGCATAACTTATTTAAAATAAAGGAATTCAACCACAATTTTCTGCAATGCTAATACTTTCTCGTCAAGGGAAATATCTATAAAGTAATCGCAGTGTTCAGAAATTTCTCAAAAATACACTTTCTTTACTAAAAATTGATAGTAATTTTACATTTAGTAAAGAAAATCAGACGCATAATAAATATTTAAAACTAATAACTAACTTCATAAAATGTGGACAATATGAAAAATTAAACTACCTTAATCAACATAAATATTAGGCAAATAAATGAAGAGATAATGTTCTTGAACAGGAAAACAACCTAATAAAAGTGTCATATCTTCACAAAATAATTTATACATTTAACAAAACTGACAAATATTTTGTGTTTTTAAATGGATTTTGATAAACTGATTTTAAAGCCTTTGGTCCTATAAACATGGAAGAAAAATTAAGAGAACATTTGAAAAGAGAAGCAACAAACAGAGATCTGCCTAAATTACAAGAACATGATATAAAGTGACAAAAATTTAAATGATGTTTTATTAACAAGAGAAATATGCTCTTAGCTTAATGGGACATATAAGAAAAACACTGAAGTATGGGAGAATGAATTATGTAATAAAGATGACATTAAAATTAGTAAGAATAAAAATATAATTTGATAAATGGTGTCTGGAAATATGGCTAAACTTTTATTTAAAAAACTAAGTTTCTAGGGGCACCTGGGTGGCTCAGTCGGTTAAGCGTCCAACTTGGGCTCAGGTCATGATCTGGCATTTCGTGGGTTTGAGCCCCGCATCGAGTTCTGTGCTGACAGCTCAGAACCTGGAGCCTGTTTCAGTTTCTGTGACTCCCTCTCTCTCTGCCCCTCCCCCACTAGCACTCTGTGTTCCTCTGTCTCAAAAATAAATAAACATTAAAAATAATTTTTAAAAATTAAGTTTCAATATCACACCATATTTAAAAATAAATTCTAAATTACTTATATTTTTATTTTCAGTCATTCAATACTGCACTACAACTATAAAAGGTTATTTGTAGAATACTGGTTGATTCTTGGGATCATAATATCACAGTTTTATGTTTTGAAATTCTGCATGAACAAATACTGTTAACACTATTAATAGATTTATAAAGCAAACATAACATATATTTCAAATTAATGAAAAAAAGTTTAATAAGACTTTTGATAATATACTCAGCCACTCTATATCTCTGTTTCCCTGTCTGTAGGATGAGGCTCATAATTGGGCCATGTGGGCCATGTGACATGGGAATGGAGGTGACCCTGTGCTTTAAGAACACTACTTGTTTCTCGAAACTCTTGTTCTTTCCCTATCCCTCAAAAATGGTATATTTCAGGGCCACCTGGGTGGCTTCGTCAGTTAAGTGTCTGACTTCAGCTCAGGTCATGATCGTGGCACCAAAACCCTTGAAGACATGTTTTAAATTCGCTTACCCTTGGAAATTAGGAAGGAAATTTAGGTTTTGCGTTTTTATGTTAGCATCTTTCTTATCTTCATTTTGTGTCTCAGGTGTTCTCTTTATTTTCCTGTGTTTAATTTTTTTTCTATGTAAGCATGAATTGTTTAAGGTAGATGTAAGCTTAACTGCCTTAAACCTCTTTTTTTTTTACAAGGGATATAAAGAAACAGATATACTGAAAATAAAGCATGTTTTAAGTGCCTACTAAATGCCATACATGCTTTGTATATACTGAATGCTTTAAAAATAAACCCCAAGATCTACATTATTACCCAGTTTATCACTTGAAGAAACAGATCCTCATTGATGTTAAGCAGCTTGCCCAAGGTGACAGAAGCAGAGGGCTTGGGTACATGTGATTCCAAAGGGTCTCCCTTATTGTAACAATTTGAAATTGCCCAACATAGCTGTGTATTTAAAGTTCATTATGTTTGAAGGTCAGGAATGGTTATAACCTCATGTGATGAGAAATAAGAGTGATCAGGTACATTTGAACATGTTATGTTGGATTTTTCTGTAGTCTGAATTATATTGTGCCTTTCAATTAAAGCCTTTAACCTCACATGTAATCCATCATTAGCTTTTCACAAAACCAAAGATTCTTGGGCACCCCTGAAATGCATCCCCAGTGCTTTGATCATTAAGTTTCAAAGCCATGCCAAGTTTTCCTCTGATTGCATGGCATGCAGCCTTTAGTAGCTTTTATTTTTGTCTTTATGCAAATAAACAAATGCCTGGAACAGGAAAGCAAATCAGAAATGAAAGTCTGTTTATAAGAATGCCAAAACAACTTGTTTATCCTTGTTCCTATCACTCCTCTCTTAAGTCTTCACAGATAGAAACAATGACATTGGATAGGAGTCATCTAAACAGAATATCAGAAATAACAAGCAGTTAGATTGCTCTACAGACTAAGCTTGCATAAAATCTCAGGAAGTCAAACACTTGATTAATCTAGACCAAATTAGCAGCAAGCATTCACTGAGCTTACAGATGTCAGGCATTTTGCTATGTATTATATACATTATCTCATTCAATCTTTTTTACAATAGTGCAAAGCAGCTACTGTTATTATTAGCATCGTACAATTGAGGAAACAGAGAAAAAATAAATTGTTACCTGTCCAAAATAATGCAGCTAGGAAATGGCATCATCAGAACTTGAGCACAGACGTATATGAATCTATATCATTATGACATCCAAATTCATCTGCACCTTGAGAAATGCCTTATTGGTACTCTTAAAGGTAAGCCAAAATGAAATTCTGTTGTCTCAGAATGTAGTAAATTAAATACTATGCTTATCATTTCTACATTCTCAAATTTTATTTCAAATTTTCAGTCTTCCTAGAGTGTTCAGATTTACCCTGTTCCTCCTCAGCATAGTAAAACTATTGTTTCTTTCATTTTATTTATTTTCCAAAGCACCTGATTAAATGCATGAGCTTTGCAACCATTGATATATGCAAAGAGATCTGGATTTCTTTAGATCCTTGATGCATTTGGTTCTTCCCACATTGTGTAACTATCAGCTGTTGGGTGGCATTGGCTGTACCCCCAAATCTAGGGGTGGACTCTCACTGGTCTAAAACAAGTAAAGTAACCCCAACCACCTTTCTAGCCAGAAGTTCCCATTTCTTGAACTAAGAGTATCAACAGCCTGTATGCCTTCTGCCATAAGAATTCAAGCAGCAGAAGCCTGAAGTCTTTTATTGGATGGTTTTAGAAACATATTCTCTCTCCCTCCCTCCCTCCTTCTGTCTCTCTCACTTTCTATGTGTGTGTGTCTCTCTCTGTCTCTGTCTCTGTCTCTCTATTTCTATCTCTATCTTTCTCTTTCTGAAAACTCTTAGCAATAATTTCTGCTGCGGTTAACCCTTACAAACATAAGGACAAACAAACAAACAAACTTGGTAACTAAATGCTGGGTCCTTGGCAACATTCCTAAGCCATTGTATCTACCAATCATGCCCTACTTTCAGAATCCCAGTTTGTAGAACCAATTAATTCCCTAATGTATATGCTAGTTTGAGGCGGGTTTTCACTTATATTCAACTAGAAACATCTACTTTATACTTCTGAGATTTTTACCAAAGCTGATGGTGATAGCATAGTTACAGAATTCAAGCTCAAATCTTGGCTCTGTTATTTTAAGATGTTTGATCTTGAGAAAATGATGTAACCTCTCTGAGTTTTAGTTTTATTAACTTTAAAGAGATATTTACTCTGGTTATTGTGAAAATTAAACAAAATATCATATGTGAAACACTTTGTCCTGTACCAACGTGTGGAAAAAATGAATATCATATTTAATGGGATAAAAACCAATTTCATCTCCATTAATCTCTTCAAAGTAAGTCCATCTGGTTCCAGGCACTTCAGTTGTTCTGATTTTCCTTTTGCCACTACAAAGCCATATTTGGTTATATTTTTCTTTTCTTGGTATATTTAAGGACTAAGCTTATTTCACTTCCTCTAAAATATTATTCTTTTTGAGAGAAACTTGGTCTTTCCTGTACTATAAGTGCTCATGGCATTCAAAAAAATGTTCTTTATAGAGTAGGGATTTGATAAATCACTGTTTCTTTTACATGTAAACATATAAAGTAAGGGCATTTCATATAAAAGTAAAGCATGCTCTGAAGAGCCATTCAGCAAAATATAGTTTGCTCAGAGGTGTTCATTAATCTCAAATTTATTAACTACCATGCATACAAAATCCTATTTTTAATTTGAGGTCTTGCAGACATTTTAAGAGTATTCAGGAAGAAAAAAGAGGAAAAACAAGAAATATGTTTTCAGCATGTATCAGGCACTGATACCATGCCATATTTAATATTTATTAACTCTCAGAACAGCAACTGTTTATTTCCTCACTTATACAATTATTCAACAAATTCTTTTTGAGCCATAGACATTAAGCTAGATCCTGTGAGTTGTTGTATGTATGTTATTCTGTGATTTAAATTAAATAGGTAATTATAAGAGATCATTAGGTGGGTAAAAATTGTTTTAGGTATTCACATTAAGGGGAAGGAGGAAAGTCATTTGCCCCAGGTATTACAGATCATAAGTGCTAACGTGTTTGAATACAGGATACTTGAAGGATACAGTGGAAAATAAGATGTAATCTTTGCCCTCAGTAACATAAGATTTATGCTACCCAATGCATCCTTGATGGATGTTTGCTAAACAATGATTTTGAACCCAGGCCTATCTTTCTCCAATTTCCACATCATTTCACTGTGCTATACTGTTCAAGTAATCCATATTTCAGCCATTATTCTTAAAAAACATAGTATTTCATGGATGAATATGTTTTTGGCATAGTCAAGTCCTATTTTTCTAATACATCTATTAAATTTAAAAACTCATTTTAAGTCCCCTTGTTTGAATATTGAATATAAACCTACTTAATTTTATTTGAACTTTATATTGGTGTTTTGATTTGGAGAGCACATGAGACTTTTCTATTGCATCTTTTCTTTACAAATGAATTAATAAACTGAGTCAAATTGAAATAAAAATAAAAGTCACATAGATTTAATCAAATCAAGTAGCCCAGTAAACCAAAGATCTGTACAATCCATCAGATCACTAATAATTATTTTGGTTCAGATTAAAGATAATCAGGGGCGTCTGGGTGGCTCAGTCGGTTAAGCATGTGACTTCGGCTCAGGTCATGATATCATGGTTCACAAATTTGAGCCCACATCAGGCTCTGTGCTGACAGCTCAGAGCCTGGACACTGCTTTGGATTCTCTGTCTCCCTCTCTCTCTGCCCCTTGCCCTCTCTCTCTCTCTCTCTCTCTCTCTCTCTCTCTCTCTGTGTGTGTGTGTGTGTGTGTGTGTGTGTGTGTGTGTGTGTGTCGGTCTCTCTCTCTCAAAAATAAAGAAACATTAATTTTTTCTTAATTTAAAGATAATCAGTTATCCAAAGAATGTTTGACATAATTAACTGAAAAAGGATAGGAATCATCAGAAACAACAAACAACAAAATCAGTCTGGTTATCATTCCAGTCCATTGGATGGTGTGGAATAATTTAATTGTCTTTCCTAGACCCCAAACTCAAAAGTATCTTATACTTTAAAGATTTTTCTGGATCTGGAACCTATGATCTTAGTGATATTTAGAGACAGTTAAATCGCTGATTTTCAACCTACTGTCCAGGGATGCAATGCTCTGGAAATCATATACATGTTAATGGATATATGTGTGCACATTCTTATAAGGATGGATTCTGTGGCTTTCTTTGATTCCCAAATGAACCCAGTATCAAAAATAGTTAAACACTGAAATGCTTTCTTGCCTTTATCAAGCTTCCATATTTGTCCACAAGTCTTTGTTTGTGGTAAATTGGCTATGTCATTTAAATATATTAAATGAGATATTAATGTTACCTATCTCACAAGATGGTTGCAAAGATTAAATGTTGCAATGAAAGTGAACTGCCTAGAAGTGTGTCTGAAACAATGAAAGGATTATGTAAGACTTAGTATTACACAAGTATTATGAAAAAGTAAGAAAGTATCATGTTGCAGTATTATTTCATTATTACTATAAACACCCATGATATCACTAGTCATTAGAATGTTACTTCCAAACTATACTCCCCAGAGCATTCATATTCACAGTTGCTACAGATATTCTGTGAAAACTATGTGAAAAGGCCAAATAAGTTCGAGAAATATTTCATATTTGTTCTAAATAAAGATTCATACACATACTAATTTCTTAAAGATAACAAGGATTACTTAAAGAAACATGTTTACATTTATTTAGCCACATATTTTTCAACACAGAACTCTTTTTTTGGAGGGAATACCTATTATTTTCTTGTGGAGTTTGCAATTTAAGTAATGTTATCCTACCAGATGGTGGTCACTTCACTGCAGATAATGAAATGCTACCAAAATCTAGTTTCTTCTTCAACTAGTATCATATAAGGATGCACTTAGCCATAGCATTTGATACAGTAATTTCCAAGCTTATTGGGTCAATTACAGAGTTCTTTATTCTTGGAAAGCTGAAAATAGTAGAAAAGCATGTCTCTCACACATAAAATGGCCACACAGAAAAATTCCATTTTAAAATTGCCTGGAATTGGAGTTCTGATTATAAATCATTTGGGGGAAGAACCAAGAGTTAAGAGTAACTAAATGGAAATGTCAACATTTCATAGATATCATGTAGTCACCTCAACTATGGAATCAGCTAGACAGCCTACATTTATCAGAGCCTAACACCAAAATATGTGGTCAGAATTTAAGTGGACAATGTATTCTATTGTTTTAGTTAACTCTTATCCTTGGGAATACTTATATTCATCCTATGTTTTATCATCCAAAAGTATATTTGGTAAGTGATTCTTACAGATGTATAGGTTAATAGGAGGCATAGGAGAGAATTTTTTAAAACATACCTATTTTAGTTTCCTAGGATTTCTCTAATGAATCACCATGACTTGGCAGTCTAAAATAACAGAAATTATTCTGGTATAGCTCTGGAGGCTAGAGGTCTGGAAGGTCAGTAGGACCATGGTCTTCCAGAGTTACTGGGAAAGAATCCTTATCCTTCCCTTCCCAGCTTTTGATGGCCCCGGATGCTCTTTGGATCATCACTGAATATGCCCAGTGCCTGTTTTATCCTCACATGGGCTTTGTCTCTGTACATCTTTCTGTGTCCTCTCTGTTTTTGTAATGGCACCAGTCACTCGATTTAAGGCTCACCCTAAATCCAGGATGATTTTATCCCAATATCTGTAACTAATTACATCTTCAAAGGCTTTATTTCTTGACAGAAATAAATGAGGTCACATTCTGAGTTTAACATATAGTCATTAAGTGAGCAAAAAAGAGGTTACTATTTAAAGCACTATGATACATTCTAGCAAATCTGTCATTAATTCCTGATATTTAGAGAGGCTATATAAGCCAATAGGATTTGTAATTCATCTAATATATAGCTAAGATGGACATTAGAAACTAAAAAGGTAGAAATTCAAATGGATCTTCTTTATACTATGCAAGAATATCAAATACATTTAGGCAGAGGAACTTGATAATTTCAGGGACCTGCAACGTTTCCAGATAATTTTGATAAATTCTACATTTACCATGCACTACATAACACTACAATTCATGTGGAGTAAAAGGAAAGAGATTATCATGATAACAACTTGAAATTTGTAGAGATACTAACCTTTCAATATATCAAAAACTATAGCAATGAGCTAGAAGAAGAAGAAAAATTACACTGATTGGTATTGCATTTGAGAACTTAGAGAATTTAGCAAACGAAACATCCTTTCTCCTCTCTGCTTTTAACCCAAGGACTCACAATGAACTCACTTCACTAAATCAATTTAAACTGAAAAGAATGTTTATTAAAATGCTATGAGTCAAAAAATTCCATAGCCAGATATGACACACTGAAGCCAAGAAAATTACGACAGTCTGCATGATCCCAATGGCAGTCCAGAAAGTCAACAATCTTCAGAAACCTGTATGTTCTTCTTACCTGAGAATATTACACATTATTTTTATTAGAATCAAAACTGCCTTTTTTATAAACTATGTTACCTTATAACCAAATAAAAGTAACTTCTGCTTTTTTAAAAAAAAAGTGCTTTATGTTCACAAATAAGTGTGGCATTAGCCAACATTTGAAGGTGTTGAAAGAGGAAGCTTATTTGTAATACAGTAAAAAGCATATTGAGTTATTGAGTTCAAAGGATCAAACAGAGGCCAAACATTAGGCAACAAATACTGGGTGGTCTTATAGCAAATGTTTAGAGTCACTGTCTACATGTGAGGACCATAGTGTTTATGCTCAAAGTGCCAAAAACACTAATCAAGTACACACAATTTTAATTTTGTATAAACCTATATAGCAGTTTCTATTTGAAATTATGCTGAAGTAACCAGAACTAGATTTTCCCTTCCAGCTGCAAAGAAATAGAAAACTGGACAAATTATATGAAAATCTGCTTTTAAATATCAGAAAGTAGTTAACACAAGACTGGCACCACTGAAAGAAGGGGAGAAAAAACATAAGATTGTCTTTTCCTCCTAATAATGTGTGAGGAGCAGAAGTAAGAAGGCATAATAATGATCTAACAATTTTAATTATCTAAATATAATGAAATAAAATTCTTTAATTAATAAATTCACGAAGCTTTTACAAGATGGTGGCTTTCCATAAGATTTGAACCACTTGAAGGATACAGACTGAAGGAAGACAGGGCCATTGTCCCTCAGAAGATCACAGTTTTATTAAAGAGATTTGTAAGTAACAAATAGACATCCAGTTACTGGTTCGGAATGTAAGGATCTTGAAGTTGCCACTTCATCCTAGCAAGTAAAAAGCTAAACAGACTCAAATAAATAATTCCTTTGGATCCACAGAAGAGGAGAGGGAACAGGGAAAGCCCCAGCATCCACAATTGGAGAAGACATACAGGCAAACATAGGGAATCGAGGCTTACTGGTGCCGAGACTAAAAACAGAAACCTCCAGAATTGGTGCTGGGGTGGGAAAATCTGAACCGCGTTGACACATTGGAGGAGGTCACGCATGGTCACATTAAGCAGTTAAAAACTCCAAGGGGACCCAGTCATAGAAGGGACTCCGCAGTATTATCAGATTTACTTCCAGAAGCTCCATCAGATTCTCATAGTGAATATGTGAGAACAATCCCCTCAGGCTTCCAAAATAGGGAGAGGAAAGGGACCATTTTGAAATATTCCAGAGTGCTATGTTGTTCCTAACAAGGGGCTGCCCTCAGGGGAAACTAGTTAAACAGAACCTAACCTACTGGTGTATTACCAGAGCCTAATTGAACCGCCTAGCAAAAAATGTTAAAAGTTCTTTGGAGAGAAGAAAAATAAGATAAGTCAGAAACTCTAATCTCCACAAAGAAAGGAAAACCATTGAAGAAGGGTTAAGTAAGGTAAAATAAAAACTTTTATTTTTCCCATTCTTGATTCAACAGGTAACAGTTTGTTCAAAATAATAATAGCAACGATGTTTTTGATTATGTATGCTTATATATATAATGTATATACATACACACACTTACATATGCATATATATATATATATATATATATATATATATATATGACCTAAGTGATGGGAATGACACAAGAAATAGGAGAAAAGAATTAGAATTATTTTGTATTTACAAGATACTCATACCTCCCATGAAGTGGTATATTGTTACTTGAAAGCAGAATTGTCTTAGTTGTAAATGTGTATTGCAATCTCTAGGGCAACCACAAAAAAATGCTAAAAAAGGATTTATAATAATATGCTAGGAAGGGAGAAAACATGGAATAATAGGAAAAAGCTCACTTAGAACCACAAAAGGCAGAAAGAGTAGAATACAAAAATGGGAACAAAGAACAATGGCAACAAATAGAAAACAATAAAGAATATAGTAGAAACCAATCCAACTGTGTCCAACTGCATCAATAATCATTTTGAAATCAATTATCAAATACACCAATTAAAAGAGATATTGTTATAGCAGGTCAAAAAGCATGACCAACTCTCTATTGTCTATAGGAAACCTACTTTAATATAAAGAGACACATACATTGAAAGTAAATGGATAGAAGGGACCTGAGTGGCTCAGTTGGTTAAGCTTCTGACTATTGATTTCAGGTCACGATCTCACAGTTGTGAGATTGAGCCCCATGTTGGCTCTGTGCTGCGTGGAGCCTGCTTGGGATTCTCTTTCTCCCTTTTTCTGCCCCCCACCCCCGCCAACTCACGTTCTTTCTCTCTCTCTCTCTCTCTCTCTCTCTCTCCCTCTCTCCCTCTCTCTCTCTCTCTCTCTCTCTCTCTTTCTCAAAATAAATAAAATTTCAGATAGCATAATTTAAAGTAAAAGAAGTTATCAAGGGTAAAAAAGGGCACTGCATAATGGTAAAAGGGTCAGTTTTCCAAGAAGATGCAATAATTCTTTTTTTAATGTTTATTTATTTATTTTGAGGGTGAGAGTGTGAGTGAGGGGGAGGGGGAGAGAGACGGAGAAAGAGAATCCCAAGCAGGCTCTGCACTGTCAGCACAGAGCCCAACACGGGGCTCCATTTACAAACTGTGAGATCATTACTTGAGCCAAAACCAAGAGTTGGACACTGAACTGACTGAGCCACCCAGGCATCCCCAAGAAGATGTAGTAATTCTTAACCTGTATATGCCTAACAATGGAGCAACAAACTACATGAAGCAAATACTCTTAGAACTTCAAGGAGAAGTAGATGTATCAGTTAACATCAGGGTGCTGGACACCTCAGCACCCTTCACTCAGAAGTGGATAGATACAGTAGACAGAAATAACAAACACACATACATTGTAATTGGTGCTTTAAAGGGATATAGATGTAATTAAAATATAGTTAATTTATGAGGTTGGCTGTATGCCCCAACTGGTATATTTCTTATTTTGGAATACCTCTGTTTGCTTAAATATTCTGTCCAAAATTTAAATGAAAGTGATCTCTTTGTAATCTTCATCCAATACATTATTTAGCCACACACAAAGAAATGTTTGATTCCAGCAGCAGATGCCAACTTTTGGGTCAAACTGAAGCACTAAACACTGTATTTGCTTTATCCTTTCTATGCATCTATTTGCTTAACCTATATGAGCAGTTTAAACCCAGTCTTCTTTTAGCTGTAAACCCTGTCAGGTACTCGGCATTCATGCATGCATGTCAATAACTGCATCATCCACATCAGAACTAGTGAGATATCTGCTCAGCTGAGCCTTAGAATCACTTTCTGATTTTGTAATGTAATAATAAAGCTAACATTTTAATGTTTGGGGGGAAAATATCATGCTTTTGTGAAAATTTGGCATAAAAAATCCTGTATGTATTTACCCAACTCAATGTTCATTTTCTACAAGTAACAGGTTGCCTCAGTTTCTCTAGCCAGTAAAAGTACATATTCTTTAAGTTTCTGCAATGAAAATCAAAAGTAACTTTTAAGCCTTGAGTTTTAATAGTAGGCTGACTTCTTTGTCTAGTTGGTTAGCCACATTTAAATAACAATTTCATAGGAAAATACCTTTCATATAATTTGCATGGAAACTTCTAAATATGAAATGTTTACCAAGTGAACTCCCTTGGCTCTTTACCAGTAAGTTCGATTCTGTAGTTATGATTTTGTATGCGTTATTAATAAATTTAATAATGAATTTCTTCAACTCCAAGATCTTTGGCAAAGAAAAACAATGTCCAAAAGTGAAAGCCAGGACTTTGAATAATAGTTCTTAAATCGATCCCATTTTGACACCATCATAAACTACTTAAAATCATGTAAAGAAGCTTAAAATTTGACCAGTGGGTAGTCATTTATAGGTTTGTAATGTAAGTGAACTAAGGTACAATACAGATTGAGTCAAATCACACTAATTTTTTTCCTTTTAAATAAATTAGAAAATAATATCGGTTTGTATGCCAAGTAATATGAGAATTAAGCTATTATAAAATTCCCAATCTTTGCAATCCAAGAGGCCTCTATGTGAATCCTGTCTCAGGTACTTCATGGTAGGTGTGCAACTGAGGAAAGCATATGACCTTTCAATGTCTTAAAATTATCATTTCTTTAATGTAAATAATTGTTCTTAATTCTCAAGATTATGTGAAAATTAAGAAACATGTAATATATGCTAAACAAATAACATAGATGGTTTCTAGTAATAGATGTTACTTTTCCTCGAATATTAATTTATAAAATATTTAGTGCCAATAAACGCAACTTAAACACTGGAGGAAATAGAATTATGGAATGAATTCATTATTTATGTGTATTGTCAACTAATTATCCTCTCAACTTTGTATTCAAGGATGACTCTCTTGGTTCACGTTGAATGTCAGGTGTACTCTTTCTTTCCTTGCTCTTTAATTCATTTGCTGTCCTGTCAATAGTTTTTAGAACAGGGAAAGAAATCTGTTTTGCCAAAAGTAGCATACACACACAGGCACACAAGCATGTACACTACTTGATGAAATCAACCCAAATTAAATATTTTCATTTGTTTACCCTTGGCAAAACACAGCTTCTTATGTTTAAGAAAAAAACGAATCATTGATGCTGAGTGTTAAATATCCCATGCAGAGTCGCTTGTTGATAAGTTCGGTGGGAAGGGATAAGGAACTCAAGAATTAAATTTCTGTGGAAAAAAAAAATGTCTGGGTTTAACAATTAGAGGTGGAAAGTGCTCAGAGGACCATATGCTCTATGTTGCCTAACCTGAAAGATTTGAAGAAGAGTATGATATAAACAGAAACAAGGCTTTCTTTTCTACTCCTGAGGTACCAGCATTTATTTGAAAATAAAGGAATCGTCTTCTACCAGAATTTTTAAGTTTGCCTAATTCCTTAAAGTTCTAAATTTTATAATGGAAAATGAAGATGCCTTCTAAGGATAAAGATATAGCATCTCATCCTTTACTCCAGGCCCTAGAGTGTAACCCTGTCTTCAGCTTGGAAAGCCCCATATGTACCAGGCCATGTGTAAGTATCCATGGCTTCCAGCATATGGTTCATACATAGCCTATCGCATATTTGGTGATTAACATTTTTAAGTAAATACTACACTATGTCTTTATATGTTTTAATAAGCAAATCAGCATGATATTGGGGAGGCATTTATTTTTCCAAACCTTCTTATGTATTTTCTATAGCAATTTAACAACTGAAATCTGATTCCCAGTGAGTACAATTTTTAGCTATCACTTTTTATGTTCTATTTTTAAGTAAACCCTTTTAGCATTGCACAAATAATATCACTTACAAAAATCTATAGTCTCGCCTCTTAGCAATTTCAATAGAAAAGATGAATTTCATTTACGACTGATAAAATATTAAAAACATTGCAAAGTCCAAAAACAGTTTCTTTGAAGTTCTAAACAGAAAAGGGTTATAAAGTTGTACAAGGAATCATCAAAATATTTACTGTAGAGATTTCGCAACCTTCATTACTTTTATAGGCCAGAAGGTAATACCAATAGTTTTAACGTTGTTGTAGCAGTGGTCACACTTGGGATTACTTTCTTGACCTATTTTTCAGGTGGTTACCATATGTTTGGCTTTAATACATAGGTGGTTTTTTTTTTTTATTTACCTCTCTGCATATCCATTACTTTACATGGAAAAATGACTTTTAGAACATGCACTAAGTCCATCAAATTATCAGAAATCTATCCACAGAAAGGTAAGATACAACATGGAAGTGGGGAATATGGTTCGAAGAAATCAAAGCAAAATTTGAGGAGTTACATCCAAAGTAAATGTGTTAAAAATTCACAATTACTCAAAAACACATATATCTGGATCATTTCAGGGTAACTGGCAAATGTGATGCTGCTTTTTTTGGCATGTATGTTTGATCTCCTTTAATCTGAAACAATTTCTCAAACTTTTTTGTATTACATGAAATTAACATTTTTGAAGAATACAGGCCTGTTTTGTTTTGTTTTGTTTTTGTTTTGTTTTGTAGAATGTTTCTCAGTGTGAATTTGTCTGATGTTTCCTCGTGAAGAGATTCAGATTATGCCCATTGACAGATTGTGTATATAACAAAGGTTGTATTTTGCCCCTCTCGGTGCATCCTGTCATAAAAATACATGATATAAGCTTGGCCCATTATTGATGAAATTAACTTCGGTCACTTGATTAAAATGATGTCTGTCAGGTTTCTTCACTCTGTCATTATTAACTCACCTTTTGTAATTGATAAGTAATTTTGGGGAAAATACATTGGAATTATGTATATATTCTGTTCCTTATCAAACTTTTACAACTAGCTTTAGCATCTAGCTCTGATTGTCTATGCAATTCATTATCCCATTGATAGTTGAAATATGATACATTTTCTAACTCTACAATATTTTCTGCATTTATTGTTTGGTATTCCATGATAAATAAGACATTTACTTCCTTCTTCTTTCCTTTTTCTTTGCCTGCCTTCCTTCCTTCCTTCCTTCCTTTCTCTCTCACTCTCTCTCTCTCTCCCTTCCTCCCTCCTTTCCTCCCTCCCTTCCTTCCTTCTTTCTTTTCTTTTCTTTTCTTTTCTTTTCTTTTCTTTTCTTTTTTTCTTTCTTTCTTTCTTTCTTTCTTTCTTTCTTTTTTTCTTTCTTTCTTTCCTTCTTTCTGTGTGGACACATAAATTTCATAACTCATTATTTCCATTATTTTTGATGCTCATATTACCCTTGATTTTGGTGGTCAAAGACCATTCAAATGATCTTATCTCTCTTCATAATACTTTTTTTTTAAGAACTTCCTTTAAAAAGTGATGATAAAGAGCCAGCCATTCAAATATCTGTGGCAAGAAGAAAACTGAGGCAAAGGAAACTGAAAATTAAAAAGTACTTCAGCAGAAAAAAATCTTGGTATTTTAAAGGTATAACAAGGATCAAGTGCTATTACAAGGTATCAATGAGAGATAAAGTGATATAACTTGGAGTATGAGAGATGCATAGACAAATAGGGCCTTGAAGACTCTGACATAGAACTGAATTTTATTCTAATTGCAGTCACAAGGTAATGGAAGCATTAAAGCCATTACAAAATATGATCTGATTTACTTTCTCACTGGTCACCTTAGATACTATCTAGAAAACA
The DNA here is from genome assembly GCF_027475565.1 of Acinonyx jubatus. Taxonomy (NCBI): domain Eukaryota; kingdom Metazoa; phylum Chordata; class Mammalia; order Carnivora; family Felidae; genus Acinonyx; species Acinonyx jubatus. Next base: position 186,572,092 of record NC_069382.1, read on the forward strand.
TACTAAAGTGGGACAAGGATGAAGAAGGGAGAATAAAGGGGCTTTTGCCGAAGTTCAGGAATGTGATCATTGTGGTTTGGACTGGAGGAATAGCAGTGAATATGTAAAGAATGTTAAATTCAGGAGGTAATTTGTCACCAACATATTTCCAGTGGACTGGATTATTACAGGATGAGGGAAGGGGAGGAATAAACATAAGTCTGGGATACCTGGGTGACTCAGTGGGATGAGCCTCTGACCCTTGATTTCCTCTCAGATCATGATCCCACAGTTCATGGGTTCGAGCACTGCGTGGGGCTTTGAACTGGCATTGTGGAGCCTGCTTGAGATTCTCTGTCTCCCTTTCTCTGCCCCTCCCTCCCATTTTAAATAATTTTTTTAAAAATCTAAAAAAATATATATGTACATGTATATATAAGCCCTAGAAGTTAGACCTGAGTTACTGTATGGGTGATGATGTCAACAATAAAACGAGGAAGCATATCAACTGGCTGTTTCTTGTTCAGTGTCTCACAAGCCATCACTGAAACGTCAGCTCATCCTGCATCACCTGAAAGTTTGACTGAGGGAAGGTCAGGTATGAAGCCCCCCTACATGACTGCTGAAAGGCTTCACAAGAGCTGCTTCCAGGATCATTCACACCACAGTTGAAAGTCTTCAGAAAATCTACTGTTGAGCTCACTCAGTCAGGCCTCATTGTGGGATACTTCAAATGGCTTGTTCCAGAAATAAGCAACCGAGAAAGAGAAAGAGTACTCTAGGCAGAATCTTTGTATTTCCTAATATTGGAAGTAACATCATATCACTTCTACCATATTCTGTTTCTTAGGAGTGAATCAGTAAATCCAGCTCATTGTCAAGGAAAAGGAATTACACAGGGGATGATCCCTGGGAAGTATAGATCATGGGGGACCATCTTAGAAGCTGCTTATCACAACTACCAAATGACACAGCAATTTTTAGTCCTAAGAGTCAAAGGAAAATAAGTGTGTATGTTCACCCAAAGAAAGGAACAAAAACATTCGAAACAGTTTATTCATAAGAGCTAATAGCTGGAAACAACTGAATATTCATCAGTAAGAGAATAGATAAATATGTTTTGTTGTATACATAAAATAGAAATCTGCAGAGCAATAAAAAAAGAAAAAAATTAATGCAACAACATGGGTGAATCTTTCAGATATTATGTCGAATGAAAGAATTCAGACATAAAATAGTGTATGATATCCTGTACTAAGGAAAGACAAATTTTGTAAAACAATCAGCACTAGAAGTCACCTCTGGAGGATGAGAATAGACTGGAGATGAATAAAAGAGAATCCTTTGAGGTGCTGAGAATGCTTTATATCTTGATTTGGGTGATAGTATAGCAGATGTATACATATATATTCATTTAACTTAAGGTTTTAATTTGTGAATATTACATAATTCACTATATATACATGAGTTAGATTTATATATATGTGTTATATGTTATATATGTATAAATATGTTATAACTCATATATAGTGAATTAAGTAAATGTCAAATTCAAAAATTAAAACCTTAGGTTAAATGAATCTTTATATATGAGTTATAACATATATATGTTATATATAAGTATGTTAGATATTTTTTAATTTGTGACTTTTATATATTTTTTAATTTTTTAATTTGTGAAATTTCCATAATTTATGTATGAATTATTTATTTCTATGAAATTCATTTATAGTGAAATTTATATAATTCACTATATATATGAGTTATAACATATGTATTATATATCACATACATATGTTATAATGAGCTGTAACATATATAAAACATATATGTTATAATTCATTAAAAATATTGATACTTTGAGAAGACTTCGTGACATCCTCAAGGTAGCTTAAAACTTATGGTATGCCTCTGCAAGGAGGGCATAGGTTACAAATTGCTTAGTGGTTTTGTAAAATCAGTGAGCAGTCAAGGTTAGCTTTGTGCAAAAAAAAAAAAAATCACTGCAATCTTGAAACATGTCACAAATCCTAAATCTTAAAAACATTCACAAAAATTTGATAGCAATTCTAAAAATGTACATAACAACAAGTAACAAGTTTTGACTCAGAAAGACATTTCTAAACAAATCTACTTGGTAGCTGTTACTCAAAGACTGTTATATAGAATAAAATATGTAAAATGTGAAATACTTTCATAAAAGCTTCACAATTATGAAGAGGAAATGCAAAGCTTAATATATATGTTTGGCGGGTAGTATCAGTATTTGATAATTATTTCTATTGGTATGTAATCACAGGAATTTCTTTTTCCCTATTTCTTGTCTATTTGCTCACATGTTGAATAGGGGCTTTAAACTTGAATAGATATTTCTCTGAAGAAGATATACAAATGACTAATAAACGTATGAAAAGATACTCACCATTATTAGTGATTAGGGAAATGGAAAACCATTTCACAGCCATTAGAGCAGCTTTTCTTAAGAAAAAGGGGGGACACTTGGGTGGCTCAGTGGGTTAAGCACCCAACTCTTGATTTCAGCTCATGTCATGATCTCATGGCTTGTGGAATTGAGCCCTTCATTGGGCTCTGCACTGGCAGCATGGAGCCTGCTTGGGATTCTCTCTCTCTCTCTCTCTCTCTCTCTCTCTCTCTCCCCCCCCCTCCCCCCCACCCCCTGCTTGCACACGTGCATATGCTCTCTCTCCCTCTCTCTCTCAAAAGAAATAAAAAATAGACATAAAAAAAGAAAAAGAAACAAATGGAAAGTAACAAATGTTAATGAGGATGTGGATAAAGTGGAACCTCCCTACATTGATGTTGGGAATCTAAATGCTGCAGGAGCTGTGGACAACAGTTTGATGATTTCCCTGAAAATTAAACACAATTATCATATGATCAAGAAATCCCACTCTAGGTATATAGCCCAGAGAATTAGAAACCAGTATTCAGACAAATATTTGTACACAAATGTTCATAGAAACACTCTCCCCAATAGTCAAAAGGTGGAAACAACCAAAATGTCCATCAACAGATGAATGGAATAATGTATGTACCAATACAATAATATATTATTCAACCACAAAAAAGAATGAAGCACTGATGTCTGCCACAATGTAAATGAACCTCAAAAATGTGCTAAGTGAGAGACACCTGATGCAAAGGCTTCTGAGACAAGCTTAATCACTGTTACGTTGCCTGGGGTGTTGGAGAAATAATGGATAACACTTACTGAGCATGTATTCTGTAATGGCGGGTTTCATGGAGAGACAGATTCTTCTAGGGCTTTTCAGATATAAGATATTTGATCAACTATTTGAAAAAGAATGTAAGCTGATAAAAGCAAGAGTTGCAGTGAGCTTGAGAATGGTATTTTCATGGAGAGTGACAAAATTAGCTTCACTAGAATCTATTTTTCAAAAACAAAATCATTTTGGATTCTTCCCAGCTTTGAACAGGACTGAAAAATTGTTTCTCCATATGACATGATTAAAAGATATCTCAGGAGTGCCTGGCTGGCTCAGTCAGTAGGACATGTGACTCTTGATCTCAGGGTCCTGAGTTTAAGCCCCACTTTGGGGGCATAGCTTACTTAAAATAAAAAAAAAGAAAAAAAATAGAAAAAAATAGAAAAAAAAACGACACCTTAGAATTCAGATGTAAAAAATATTCATATATTAAAATGTTTTTAAATAACTAATTTCATATTGCTTTTCTCAAGCAGCACTATCCAATAGAATTTTCTGTGATAAAAGTAATGTTCTGTATCTGAATTATTCAACATGGTAGCTTCTAGCTTTTTGTGACTATTAGGATCCAAAAATGTGGCTAGAAAAAAAGAGGAACTGAATTTTTAATTTTACTGAACTTTATTTAACTCCATTTACTTGACCTTAACTTTGGTTAATTAATTTAACTGGCCACGTGTGGCTTAGTGGCTACCATTTCGCACAGTCCAATTCTACTGTCCATCCTACTTAAAATATTTAGATGATATGATTTTGGCACAGTTTTAATGTATCTTATCTCTTTTAGTTTAAACCCATTCAGTTTAACCCATTTCTTCCACGTAAAGCCTTTTAAAGTCTTTCTGAACTTGTTCTCAAGACTGCTTCTGTCCTATCCCTTTTTCTAATATCCTTTCCCCAAGATGGCATCTGAGAGTTGGGTGCAGTGGGAGTGTGAGGACTGGTATTTATGTATCTTCAGTATTTTCAGAATGCCCTCTGAACCTTATCTGGGGTGTGTCATTATCCTTTGTCTCTGGACCTCAACCTCTAGTCTCCTGAGTCTTTGTTTTGTAAATAGGTTAACTAGCCTTGGTCATCCAGAGGCCTGCTGGTGGGATTCCCTGAGAGATGGCAGTTCCCCCAATTATTTGGCAATTGTGCTAATACCTAAACTTAATAACTGTGGATCCTGTCTCTGCTTGTGTGAGTGATTTTCTTCAGGCCTATTCATATCCACTGTTTCTCACAAAACATGCAATTTCTCACTCTTGGGAACAGAAACCTCACCTGGCTTCCCCACAGAGGCTGGTGTGTGCACTTCCCTAAGAGGAAGCCCTAGGACTCAACTCAGGCCTTTCTCTAGCCATTGCTGCTCTACTCCCAGACCCCAGGAGTAGCAGGCTTCTCCCAGAGGCTGCCAAAACTTCCAGGCTCAATCAGGAAGCAGAGAAACCGGCACTCCAAAAACTCTGAGCTTTTCAGCAAGAGAAGATCATGGTAAAATCCTCTGTCTCCTTCTCTCCCCCTCCCTCAGCTGTCTCATCAGTCTTGGAAGGACTTGGTCAGTGGTGTGGTAAATTTGTTTGCTTTCAAGCTTGCATTCCCTCTAGCTCTTGGCTTACTCTGAGATTAATTCCCTACATTTTGGTTAGATTTTTGTAACCAAATTTTTACAAGTTGATTTTATAAGTTGATTTTTATAGGTTAAGATTTGTATAAAAGAATCAGAGATGCATTGCCAGATTCTTCTTCAAGGAAACATTTGTAGCCTTGGCCGTCAACAGCAGCCTCAGCCCAGGAAGCCGCCTTACCCATCAGGGGTTGGCCTGTATACAAACCACTGAGGAGGCTTTACACCCACAGCTCCCTGGGGGTTGACCTTTCCAGGGCTTTCTGTGACCTGCATGGTAATCCTCCTTCTCCCTCTGCCTGATCCTGCTTCCTCTCTTTTCCACAGGTGTGAATCCCTAATAAATTTCTCACATGCTAAACTCTGTTTCAACATCTGCTTCCAAAGAACTCAACCTGGGGCATTTGGTTTGAAGTTCAAAGCTGAGCACTGATTTTTTTTTTTTTTTTTTCCTAGGCTGTATCTGCCTGCCTCTTATCTATGGCAATAAACCTAATCCCTTTGGCCTAGTCTTAATTGCAAGATGATTCCAGGGAGAAAATATAAATTTTTAAAACGGAAAAATACTTTGGATGATATTTCAAAACATTACCCTGCCTGACTTACTGGGCTACACTGACCCCAGGGGATCTGACGGTCCTGAAATCTGACTTTCCTTTATGAAACTTCTGTGGTAATTAATGACTTTCAGGAGAAAATGAGCTTCAAAACTACAACATGTAAATGTGTTCACCTGTGTTTCACATAGCCTGAGCATACCAAAATCTCTATCGAAGACTAGTTCTGATAATTTCACTTAAAAATTTCCCTAATCATGTATTAATAATTTAACATTAACACAGGAGCAAAATTTCAACAAGCATGACATTTTCGCTCTCCGGCCAAAGGATTGTTTCCCTGGAGAAATATGGATATGTTTTATGATTCTCTTTCATTTGCATCTTCTAAGTGCCAGGTCCTGATTTCTGCTTTCTCTGCATATAAATTTTCTAGTGTTTGGGTAATAGAACACTCACAAGCTTTCCTACCAAGGAAGAGCTGTGCAGTGACACCTATGTCCCAGTACTGCCGGGGAATGAAGTTTTTTATGTAATGAATTATCCAAATTGCCGAAGGCACATTTTCAAGTGTTAGAAATTTGTAAACTACCTTAGACGAAAAGAATTCTAAAAAAGCATATAAACTTTTTTTCTTCCCAGTCAGGTCCATTGCTCATGGTTTGTTGTAAAGGTAATATCTGGAATATTTGGAAGTGAGTTTTTTTTTTTAAATATTTTTCCTAAAGATAGGTAGACTTTCAGGGAAGTAAAAGTAGCTATTCAACTCCCCATACTTGGATTTTCTCCCACACAACTTTCTTTTTACATGCTGCATTTCATTTCTCTCTGAATCTAAGTGTTCTGGTATCACCTTTTCTCACATTTTACTCCCACGGTGTATGCGTCTAGCATCATGGGATTGGGAACAAAAGCAAAAGAATCACAACAACAAAAAGTAATAAAAGTATTTACATGGGCAAAAATCACATCTCCAGAATATTGCACCTGGACACCATGGTGGTCCACATACATTCCTGTGTCTACTCTGCTACCCCCGTGTATGTGACATAGGATATACTTCAGCTCATGGTCACTCTTGGCTTCCACCTGTAGCATTTTCTGCTTCACCTTGGTACTATGTTTATCTACTTTTTAGTTATCAGCATGGTTGGTTTCTAGATGTTTCTGACTCTGCACTTTTTATCTGAGGACTGTACTCTTATTTCTCAAAAAATTTTTTAAGTTTATTTATTTATTTTGAGAGAGAAAGAGAGAGTGTGCACACACATGAGCAGGGAGAGAGAGAGACAGAGAGAGTCCCAAGCAGGCTCCACACCAGCAGCACATAGCCCAACATGGGGCTCCAACTCAGGAGCCATGAGATCATGACCTGAGCTGAAACCAAGTTAGAGCCTTAACAGACTGAGCCACCTAGGCACCCCTCAAATATTTTATACCCCTTCCTAAGTCTGGACCTAAATATACACATGTGTGTTACATAAGCCTTGTTTGTGGACATTCATATTTTATAAATTTTGTTTCTCTGAAGTTCTACCACATATACTAAGCTGCAGTATCTTCTTACTCTCTTATAAGACTTTCAGTTTTCTTCCATTAAGTGGCCTAAAAACAAGTCTTAAGTCTCTTGTTCTTCAAAACACTTCCAATGCCGGTCACCTGATGATCTTTCATTTCATTTTTTGATCTCGTGGACTCAAGTAGGGAGGTGTGATGCTGATCATTCTGGCCACTCTGGGTACAAGTCTTAATCTGACCATTTTATTTTTCTTAAGTTTTTTTTTTTCCTCACTCATTTCACATTTGGTTTTGTTTCCTGTCTATACAGTTTTTGCCAGGTCATGCTGTTTTTTAGTAGAATTTTAGTAGAAAAATGACCCTTGTAAATTACTTCATGATACTTTGTTTGGATTCACTTTCAGAAATATCTTTTATTTAAATTCATTCCTTCTTTATTTTTCTTCTTCTTTAGATCAAAAATGGTACAAAGCATAAAAGCATGTAAGATACAAGACACTAACGTTCCCTGAATTTTATTTTATGTAACCCCAGAATCCCTACTCTTAATCCATTTAGATTAACAAGAGTGGAAAGTCTATTGTGCATCAGTTATTGAACCAGATTCTGGGGATTCAAAAATAAAACACAGCTTCTCTTCTGAAAGAAGACAACTGTGTAGAGGGGGAAGAATATATGTGAAACAATTTTTGCAATAGACTCTCATAACTAACATTATTGAGATAAGAACACTGATAGGTAAGTCAGGTATTGGTGGGTGATACAAATCAGAAAAGAGTGAGAATCTCCTTACTCTCTCTGAATGTATCACCATGACACGGGCTCTCATCCATTTTACCTTTTTTGTTGAAAGGTAACATAGTTTCTGAAGGAAAAAGTGTGCTTGCTTCTAACTCAGGGACCAAAATAGGGTCATCTAAACCAATTTCCTTATACTGTTTTTGTTCCTCTCGTCTACTGATTTCTATTTACTCTGTAGCAACATCAATTCAATGGCAAGCTCACAGCTTGGGTGGACATTTTACCTTATGCCATACCCAGGGCTTGCCTAATTCCAACTTGGTTTCCCATTTGTTGTTTGTTGGAGAAATGTACACCCCCAAAGCTACATGTAGTAAAATGAAGGCCCATTATACTATTTTATCACGAGAAGTAAATAATGCTTAACATGTTTCATATTCATCAGAATAATTTCCTTATGTTTCCATCATTTGGCCATGGGGAATTTCTTTCACACTAAAACCTGTTCCCTGGCTTCGCAAACACTGTCTAGCTCCAGGACCCTTCTGACCTCAGCAGTCTGTTCCATTGCTGCTAAAACAGTGCTTTTCAAGGAAGAAAATATGTTCTGTTCTATTCTCTCACTGTTTCAAGGATGAAGTTCTAATTATCTACAATGGAATTGATATATAAAATATTGTATATATATATGATATATATATGTTATACATATATATATCATATATCATATATCATAGATGTATCTATTAGAAAGGAAAGGACTTTTCTCCAGTGTCATCTGTATCTTTTCTATTCTTTGTCAGTGTAGCAAAAGGTTTTCAGAATATGAACTTAGTGCTAATTAAATTCCAGCAAAGATCCTATGGTATTGCCAGTTCAGATTCATTGACCTTTTCTGTGGTGAGGTTTTGAGGTAGTTCTGTATTTTAAAATCTAGCAAATCACATAGTAACTAATCTTGTATTTGTGAACCAGCCAGAATGTGTTTTGCATCCTCCAAGATGCTTTGAAAAATTATCAGCTGTACCCATCATTTTATCTCTGATATTGTAATGATCTTTTGAGATTTAGAATGCTTTGTCTGTGATGCACACTGCATATTTAAAGGCAAGCCCTTTACATTAGAAGTTAGCTAGATTCTATTCTTACCAAATAACTTTAAAAAGTTAATGGTATAATCCTGACTATTCTTAGGCAGATTTTTTCATAATGTATATATATGAATCAGTTACCTTATTGGCATGCTTTTAAAAGGACTATAATTTAGAGGTTAGACATGTCTTGCATTGTAGACTTTGGAATAGCACGCAATGAGGTGAACAGTTTATTATGAAGCTTGAACAGAGTGTATTAAGCATTCAGAAGACTAATTCCTTTCATGCCTTTGATAATAAATCCAGTTTTCTCATGCAGTGAATTCACTTGAGATTCATAGTCTCCTCGTAAACCTTGTAGTAAATGTTTAACCTCAGATTTCAAATGCTATAGTACTTTTTATGATAATAAATGTTATCCCTATGGGATTGTGAATTTGGTGATCATACATAGTGCTCCAGTTGGAGAGACTTTACCTCCCACACACAAAATACAGAGTTCTTAGAGTATTTGATTACCTAAATTCATCAAGATTATTTTTAAATACACATATGCATCCTGCATCGCTATGCACATGGATGGAGTTTTTCTTAGCCTCAATACGATTAATTCTTAAAACAAATCATGATTCAAAAATTTTTGGAGTACAGCCTTTGCTATGTTTCATTAAATTAGGTTGAATTTTACTGTGGAATATTTTAACATCTAATAAATGCTAAGAACATTTAAGAGTATTTTGATTTGAAAAAAGGCTCCTTTTTTTCCTTTTTATTTCTAAAAAGAATGTCACAATTCTGGATTCTAATACAATATCTGAAGTATTTAGGTGCACTTTTAGGTAAGATGACAAGAAAATAACAACAACAACAAAAAAGGCCTGGGTAACATTCTTATACAGTCTAAGGATTCCACGTACCTACACTAAAAAAAAAATTAGTATACACTCGATGACATTCAAAAGAAATCCTTTGAATGCTGAAAAATACTCTTAAAATCTACAAAACAATTGGAATTTAGTATTTATATAACCTAATTAATACATAAACAATGACAAAATGTGAGAAATAACATTCAATTCAAAATACGTCTTGAATGCTTAGCATATGCTAGCACTGAGATAAATGTTGCATTGTGGTGAAATCAAAGACTAATATAATCCAACATTTGGCAGAATAACCTAAGCAATAAAAACAATATTTTACTAAAACACGCACACACACAGAGGCAATGAAATAGTAAAGGTTTTACCTTGCTCCCGCTCTTTGTCTAATGTAGATTTCCATGGGGACTTTGTGTGTCACACTCAGTCAGGGACATCCCGATTGCTGCCCCGCCCACATAACTGGCCATGACAGCAGGGGAAGAGAGCACTGTAGAGTCTCACTCTTGGTGATTAAATACTCTGGCCCAGAAATGACATCTGTCATTTCCACCTAAAACTCTCTGGCTAAAATGATCCCATGGCCACTCCTAACTTAATAGGAACAGGGACATACTATCTTCTTATGAATCCAGAAGGGGGAAAAAAAAATAAAACAAAACAAAAAAGAAACAACAACTCCAATGAACACTAGTAACATCTTCCATACATACACTAGCCTCCATCTTGAAGGTTAATCAATACAGGCAAACACGGACACGAAAGCAATCGTTAAATCATTCATGTGAGGATGAACTTTTTAATGATAGTAAAAGGTACAAGGAGACAGTTAATTTTTAACTCAACCCTCAAGAAAGGTAATAACTTTACTGGAAAAGAAAAAAAAAGTAAGCCTGAGATGGAAATCTGAATACCAAGTGAAGACAAAGGTTACTTATATTTTCATGATCTTATTGTCTCAGGAGATGAATTTTCTTTTTATTATCAAAGAAAACAATTTCTGCCACTCCATGGTGCCTCTTCTGTTTAAAAGTTGGTCTCTATCTTTACTGGCATTAATGGTTAGACTTTGAGATGCCATTTTCCGTTTTTCACTTTATCAACTTGGTGCTACTATTCTCATTTAGAAAGCATATTAATTTCAGACAGCAGTTTTCAGATGAAATGAATATTGGGGATCAATAAACTAAAATTGGGTGTCAAAATGCAAAACTGTTGGTAGTGTTCATGGCCATCATTCTATTGTGTTGTTAGTAATTTTCTGGAAAATATAAGCTGTTCAGATGGATAGTAAAGAATTTTAATCCAAACTGAATCAGACAAGCCCCAAGCAATATATAAAGTGCGTGTTTTTTCTCTTAAGAGATGTATATTTCCTTTTTAATATCTCTTTATATCAGTGACAAGTATAAATGCAAAACATTTGACTTCAAATGTAGAATGTTAGCATTGGAAATGTGTGGGGATGTATAATTGGAAGTGTCTGGGGATAGAATCTGCCACTGGCCGTCCAAAGTAGCTGAGCAAGAGAGAAAATGTGAAATACGGTATACAGGATTGTGGCCAGAAACACCAACCACCACATGTGATGAGTAAGTTGCAATGAGAAATAATTGCAAAAGAAATTATGGGGAGGCCCTGTGGTATAGGGCATAAATGCATGGACTGGTTGCAGACTACCTGAGCTGGGCACTCAGCTTTACTAATCCTTCCTTTGTCTCACTTCATTCATCTGTAAAATGAGAAGAATGATGGTAAGAAGAGGAAGTGTGATATTCCTGGGGATATAATGCACAGCATGGTGACTGACTATAGTTAATAATACTGTGTTGCATATTTAAAAGTTGCTGAGAGAGTAGATCTTAAAAGTTCTCATGAGAAAAAAACATTGTCACTGTATAGTGACAGACATATTATTATAAGTGACTATATTTATTATGTTGATCATTTTGCAATACATACAAATATTGAGTCATTATATTGTATACCTGAAACTAATATAACCATACCTCAATTTTTTTTAAGTTTATTTATTTATTTTGAGAGAGAGAGAGAGAGAGAAAAGTGTGAGTGGGGGAGGCAGAGAGAGAGGGAGAGAGAATCCCAAGCAGGCTCCACACTGTCAGCACAGACCCTGATGCTGGACTCCATCTCACAAACCATGAGATCATGACCTGAGCCAAAGTCAAGAGTCAGATGCTTAACCGACTGAGCCATCCAGGCGCTCCTCAATTTTAAACAGAAGGAAGTGAGAATGGCCAGCGCTGTACAAAACCACCTGCATGCTGTACGGTGTTTTCAGGTTCAACGGTATAGACCCAGTCTCCAGAAGTTTCCCTCCATTTACTCCCTGATGCTTATAATACTTCCATAGTAAACTTAAGGTTTTAGTACTTATTAGGATGTAATTCTCTCTAAGCAGGTAAGTTATTACTAGACACTGATAAATGAACCTTTAACGTTCATGAGAGGGGTTTAGGGAAGGCTAAAACAAAAGGACTTGAGGCTTAGAGATTGAGAGAAAATGTAGGGCAACTGTTACTGACAATAGGAATAAGACAAAACACTGAAACAACAAGCAAGAACCCTACAGTCTGGTGCAAGTTGAGGCTACCAACACGAGTTTGCTAGACTAAAGGCAGAAATGGAAGCAGAAGAGTTTCAGTTGTGGCATAAAATCCCATAGTGAATATATGCCATGTGGTAGCTAAGCAGGTCACTATTTTCAGACAATTCTATTTGCTCCACTTATTATTACAAATATTATTGTTGTGAATCTCCTGACACATAAAGGTTTTTTTTTTTTGACTCATGATTATTAAGTTAGATGGTTATTTTCTTCTCATATTTTCTCACATGCCCTCTTGAGTTGATGTATAATATAAACATATTTATCTCCTACACCTTTTTCCTCTGAGTTATATGGTGATTATTCTCTATCAGTTTAAGTTTTGGAGCTTCTGTATACTTCTGTCCTCCAGTCTTGATGAACCAAGATATTGGAGCCTCTATGATGGGCTCTGTAAATAAAATGTAGAGACAAGGATACTAGATACCTGATAGTTTTGGTACCATATTGCACAAAACACTTTTATCAGATAGTAAATTATAGGGAGAATAATATTTTGCTTAAAAATTTGCTGAAATATCAATCCAAATCAATCCAATGAGTCCTTTCCCAATTTATACTCTCCATGGTCACTATTACTTTGGGGATCATGGTTGAGTAGAGCCTGGATAATAGCCTCCTATTCATTGCTCTCTCTAAACACTTAACTCCTCACTGTTGTCATTCAGTTCCACTCAAAATTCCCTAGAAATGCTGAGTTCTCTCCTGCCTAGCTTCTCCCACATGTAGTTTTTTTCAACTTGGATTAATTTCCCCATCCCCTCCTACCTAGCTAACTCCTGCGCACTATTCACAACTTGGTGTAGATAATATCAGAGGAACCCCCCCCCCTTGACTAATTTTCACCTTGTATTATAGCTTCCTCTGTATTTGTTTGCCTTCCCAGTTGGACAATACATTTCCATACAGTGATGAGTGTGTGAGCCATTATTATATCCCTGGCACCTAGCATGACACCTCATACCTGAAGTGCCCAATAAATATCAAATTACAATGGATGAGGCACAGTAATGTTCTATGTCATGTTACCTGTAGACACACACTATTGCTTATTTCATATGTTTCCCCTGTGAATTATAATCATTGTTAATCAATGCCATTCTACTCTGTAAGGTCTACATGTGAAGTCAAATTGTCCCTGCAAGGATATCAAGAGCTAGGCATGCAACGGGGAAAGTGTAATTCTGAATCCATGCTGTTAGATGTGCAGGTATATTTTAAGTGGTATTCTTTAGTTGACACTATACAGATTGATTGTTCAGGTAATGATCTTTTTTCCAGCTTTGTATATCAAACTATTACTGGCATACAACATATACAAGTTTACCATATACAACATGATTTGACAGATACATATATATATATATATATATATATATATATAGTGAAACAGTTCTAACAATAAGGTTAGTTAACACCTCCATTCCATCACATAATTACCATTTTTTATTTTATTTTATTTTGTTATTTTTTAATGTTTTTATTTATTTTTGAGAAAAAGGAAGAGAGAACACGCGCAGGGGAGGGACAGAGCGAGAGAGGGACATGCAGAATCTGAAGCAGGCTCCAGGCTCTGAGTTGATAGCATAGACTGATGGAGGGTTCAGACTCACGAGCCGTGAGATAATGACCTGAGCCTGTCAGACACTTAACCAACTGAGCCACCCAGACACCCCTAATGACCATTTTTTTAATGTGTGGTGAGAATATTAAAGATTGATTCCCTTAGCAACTTTGAAGTATATAATAAAATATTGCTAATTGTAGTCACTATGCTTTATGTTAGATTCCCTAAATTTACTTTCTTATGGCTAGAACTTTTTACACTTTGACCAACATCTCCCCATTTTCCCTGACCCTGAAACTCTGGTACTACCATTCTACTTTATATTTCTAGGAGTTTGGCTTTTTAAGATTCCACATGTAAGTGAGAACATACAGTGTTTGTCTTTCTCTGTCTGACTTATTTCACCTACTATAATGTCTTCAAGTTCCATCCGTGTTGTTGTAAAAGGTACGATTTCTTTCTTTTCTTAAAAAAATTATATACTACTTATCTATTTATTTCTTCATCTGATGATGGATACTTAGGTTGTTTCCATGTCTTGGCTATTGAGAATAATGCTGCAATGAACATGAAATTTCATATATCTCTTTGAGATGGTGATTTCATTTCTTTCAGATATATGCCCAGGATGGGGATTACTAGATCATATGGTAGTTCTAATCTTAAATTTTTGATAAAACTCCATAATGTTTTCCACTGTGGCCATACCAATTTACTATCACCAATAACGCACAAGGGGTTCCCTTTTCTCTACAGCTTCTCCAACATTTATCATCTCTTGAATTTTTGATAATAGTCTTACCAAAAAGTGTAAGGTAATAAATATCTCATTGTGGTTTTGTTTTGCATTTCCCAGATTATTAGTGATGTTGAGCATCTTTTCACGTACCAATTGGCCATTTGTATGTCTTCTTTGGAAAAATGTCTTTTAAAGTCTTCTGCCTACTTTTTAAAAAAATTTTTAAATTTTTATTTTCTGCTATTGAGTTGTAGTTTCTCATGTAGTTCTTATTAACCCCGTATCAGATGTATGGTTTGCAAATATTTTTCCCCTTCCAAGATTAGCTTTTCATTTTGCTGATTGTTTCTTTTGCTGTGTAGAAGTCATTTTAGTTTGATGTAGTCCTATTAGTTTATTTTTGCTTGAGCACTTCATGTCATATCCAAAAAGCCAATGCCAAGACAAATGTCAAGGAAATCGTTCCTTTTATTTTCCTCTAGAACTGTTATGGTTTCAGGTCTTACATTGAAGCCTTTAATACATATCAAGTTAATTATGAGAGTAATGTATAATCAGGGTCCAATGTCATTCTTTCACATGTGAACAGCCAGTTTTCCCTACACTATTTATTGAAGAGACTATCCTTTCCCTACTGATTTTTCTGGGCTTCCTTGTCAAATTTTAGTTGACCATATATGCATAGGTTTATTTCTGGAGT